>NW_006271972.1:925959-962029 GCF_000225605.1 Cordyceps militaris CM01
ATGTGACGCATCTATTGTCAAAGCAAGAAGGTCACTCACCTACAAATTACAAAACGTACAGCTGATCTTTGTACTGGATGGAAACTCTCGGATCATTTGAGAAACCTCCAAGGTCCGATTATCGTCTGCATGAAGCAACAGTCGTGTTAATCAAGCCTTGAAACAAAAAAAACACCAGAAAGCACACACACACACACACACACACACACACAGACAGATAACCCAATCTGTATCTCGTCTACGCCATCATCATGGCACCACTGCCGACGACACCAGCACCGCGTACACTCATCGTCCGACGAGGAACATCACCATGGACCGCGTTGATGACGGAGCACGAGCAGCCTATGTCCGCCAGATGTCTCGTCTTTGTCCTCGTGATACTGCTCGTGCTCGCGTTGCTTGTCCACACGGGACGCAGCTGGGACGAGTGCAACGACGGCGGCTCCCCAAGGCGACGCATCTGTCAGCGCTGCCGGGACAGTGCTCGCGCGCAGGCAGCGGAGCTTGGGGATTGTCAGGCGGGAGACGTCGACTTGAGTACGAGGACCATGCGAATGGACTTGGAGGGAGCTACATAATGGCATGGGTTGAATATGCTCAACACGTCCTGGGGGTGGAAGACTTAGGTTTGCCAACGAGGAGAAACAACAACAGAGCATATTCACATGTCTCAATAGTTTGTCACTAGAAACGCTCATTTTTGGTCATTCGCCCGAGCTATATTTCCGGCTCTCCATAGATCTTGAGGGGGGAGGTGCTATTATATCATCTAATTTAAACACATTCAAACCAAAAACACGAGACCCCTATTTGCGTCCATGAAATCATCCGTAACAGACATCTCTCAAATGAGATTTTATGCTCCAACGCCGGTTTCGCAAACCATGATAGTAAAAGACATGGGTGAAGTGTTTTCCAGTGGATAGCAGCAGTGGTTGAAGGGAATATGAGTACAAGAAAAAATACAATGAGAAATACAGATATGCCACTCTCCACGATTCTCTATAATCGCAACGGTTCGCTTTCTTTTGGGTTTGGGGGTTGTTGTTGTAACGAGTCCGAGGATGATGAACCATTTAAGGCTTGTTCTCGTCCTTCTTCTCGCCCTCAGTGGACTGCTGCTGCTCACTAGAAGCCTGCTCGCCAGAGTTGGCCTCGTTGCGGGCCTTGTGCATCTTGTCGAAGAGGTTCAGGCTGGCAACCTGGAGCTGGTCCGTCTTCTCCTTGATATCGGTAGCAGTGGCCTCGCCCTCGCCAGCTTGGCTCTTGGCGATAAACTCACGGAGAGCGGTAATCTTCTCCTTGATACCCTCGGCCTCGGTCTTGTCAAGCTTGTCGGCGTACTCGTTCAGGGCACGCTCAGTATCGTTGAGGACAGAGTCGGCGCGGTTGGCAGCCTCAATGGAGAGCTTGCGCTCCTTGTCGGCCTCAGCGTACTTCTCGGAATCTTCAACCATCTGCGAGATCTCGTTATCAGAGAGACCAGAGCCCGAGGCAATGGTGATGGACTGGTCCTTGTTGGTGGACTTGTCCTTGGCGTGGACGTGGACGATGGAGTCGGCATCAATGTCGAAGGTGACCTCGACCTGGGGAATACCACGGTGGGCAGGGGGGATACCAACGAGCTGGAAATTGCCGAGAAGCTTGTTGTCCTTGACTAGTTCACGCTCGCCCTGGAAGACCTTGATCTCGACCGCAGTCTGGAAATCGGCGGCGGTAGAGAATACCTGAGACTTCTTGGTAGGAATGGTGGTATTGCGGTTGATCAGGCGGGTGAAGACACCACCCAGGGTCTCAATGCCAAGAGAGAGAGGGGTGACATCGAGAAGGAGAAGGTCCTTGACTTCACCGGAAAGAACAGCACCCTGAATGGCGGCACCAATGGCAACCGCCTCATCGGGGTTGACCGACTTGGCAGGGTCACGGCCGAAGATACCCTTGACGGACTCGGCAACCTTGGGCATACGGGTCATGCCACCAACGAGAATCACCTCCTGAATCTCCTTGGCCTGGAGATTGGCGTCCTTGAGAGCCTTGCGAACGGGCTCAATGGTACGGCTGATCAGAGGGTCAACCATCTTCTCGAGCTGAGCACGGCTGAGCTTCATGTTGATGTGCTTAGGGCCAGAAGCGTCGGCAGTGATGAAGGGCAGGTTGATGTCGGTCTGTAGAGAGGAAGAAAGCTCAATCTTAGCCTTTTCGGCAGCCTCACGGATGCGCTGGATAGCCATGCGGTCACCAGAGAGATCGAGGCCAGAGGTCTTCTTGAAGTCGGCAACCATGTGGCGGACCAGGTGAATATCGAAATCCTCACCACCAAGATGGGTGTCACCGTTGGTGGACTTGACCTCAAAGACACCATTCTGGATTTCGAGGATCGAAATATCGAAAGTGCCACCACCAAGATCATAGACAGCGACGATACGGTCAGCTTCCTTCTCGAGACCGTAGGCGAGGGCAGCAGCGGTAGGCTCGTTGACAACACGGAGAACGTTGAGACCGGCAATTTGACCAGCATCCTTGGTGCTCTGACGCTGAGCATCGTTGAAGTAGGCAGGAACAGTTACGACGGCGTTCTTGATGGGCTTGGAGAGGTAAGCCTCAGCAGTCTCCTTCATCTTGTTGAGAACGAAGCCACCAATCTGCGAGGGAGAGTACTTCTGGTCGCGAGCAGAGACCCAGGCGTCGCCGTTGCTGTGCTGGACAATCTTGTAGGGAACCTCCTTGATGTCGCGCTGGACCTCAACATCGGTGAACTTGCGACCGATCAGACGCTTGGTAGCGAAAAGAGTATTCTCGGGGTTGACGACGGCCTGGCGCTTGGCGGCGACACCGACGAGACGCTCACCATCCTCGGCGAAAGCGACAACCGAGGGAGTTGTGCGGGCACCTTATGCAGCAGTCAGCGATGGTACGGTGATAGCTTAGGAAAAACAATTGAAGACCTACCCTCAGAGTTCTCAATGATGCGAGGGACCTTGCCCTCCATGATGGCTACGGCTGAGTTCGTGGTACCCAGATCGATACCAATGACTGAGCCCTGAACCTTCTGTTCACCCTCAGAGGCAGTCGACTCGAAGCGGGCGAATCTGGATGCCAAAGGAGCTCTGAAGGCACCTTGGCGGGCGGCCAAGGGGGTAGCTCGGGGGAGCTGGGAGAAGGTTAGTGATCGCAATTGCACCAGCCAGTTACAAAGAGAAACGTACAGCTCTGTAAAGACGCGAAGCGAGCATCTTGAATATTAATGACGGGTATTAGAAAGAAAAAAGAGGACAGCTCGCGCGACAAACAATGGCGCAAGGGAGGATGATGAGGAAGGATGGCGAGAGATGATGGAAGCAGAATGAAGGGGAAGAGAGGCAAAAATTTCTGGCGCAAGAAAAAGCCACTCCTGGTCCCCGGTCATAGAAGCCGAGAGAAAGAGGCAATGAAGGGGCCGGGTCCACCCGTTACTGGGGCTAGTGACGGCTAAAAGAAGCGGAAAAATGAAACTTCCGAAATTGGCACTGCTGAAGCTATGTTGGCACGTGACTAATCTCCAGGTCGACTCAAGCTCTTGCAAGCCACGACAGAGCTAGTACCAACTTTGACTAGTTCTATTCGTGTTGTTCATACCAACGAAGTCCTCTCAAATATGGACTTGTTTTCCTCAAGCTACCTATTCAAACCAACTCACTCAACATATCCCCAATGCGTTTAGTTTTGGGAAAATGTAATGGTAGAACCGCCATCCGACAAGTATGCGGAGCATGTGGCGGCGGAAGTATTCAGATACCACAGATCTGAACCGGCAGCATTGATGGAGGAGCCGTCCTTCTTCACAGCCGAAACTTCAGAAAAGTCAAAGGCGTCAAAGTTGGGGAGTAACTTTGTTGGGGCCTCTGTAATCCACTCTACATGCTGAAAGCACAGAGGCTGCGACGATTTGACCTTTTGGGTGTCCGAGACGCCTGTGGTCAGATTTTCGAAGAGGCTAGTGATGTATGTTAGTTATGGAAGCTTGAAGACAGTGAAGTAAAATATGGCTTACATCGTTCCCGCGTAGGCGGACGTCGCCGTCACTGTCACTCGAACTTGGTCTC
Source organism: Cordyceps militaris CM01 (assembly GCF_000225605.1). Taxonomy (NCBI): domain Eukaryota; kingdom Fungi; phylum Ascomycota; class Sordariomycetes; order Hypocreales; family Cordycipitaceae; genus Cordyceps; species Cordyceps militaris. The sequence goes on from NW_006271972.1 coordinate 930,045, forward strand.
CAACTGAGACTGTGCCGCTATCAGCTCATTTCCTGTTCAGTGCTTCTCATTCATTACTTACGGGGTGGGTAGGCGACATGCAGCGAAGGTGTCTGCGACGGGTTGTAAAACTCGTACCAGAAGTCCGTCGTTAATTTTCCTTGGTAGAACTGAGTTCGCATTAGCAGTCTATTCCCATTCCAAGCGACGTTTGGGGAAGTGTTCTGAGTCACGTACTACTTGAGAGGTGCCACCTTGGAGCAAAACGTTGTTGCAGCTCGACGGAGAGGCTCCGTCAATCCCAACCCATTGGAAGATTTCGTAATCACCTTGCGAGTTAGGGTCCGGCAGAGCAACATTAGGAACGGTCCAAACCGCAGAAACAGTTTGAACGGCAGTTTTCTCAACGAAACCACACCATAGAGCGTTGCTGACAGTAGCACCTGGTGCCCCGGAGGTTACCGAAACATCATCCTTCGAAGAGGCCACAGTACTTCCAGGTCGTGCTTGAACAAGCGTGTACAAAGATAAAGTTGCGAAAACGGAAAGAAGTTTGGCCTGCATCATGAAGTAGGGAGATGATTGTAGCGAAATGCTGGCTGCAGGTCAGACTTGTATGAGACGGATGCTTGGCGACGGAGATATGTCTGCGATTTATCAAAACATCTGCTAGACTTTATACCAATGAGCCGGCTAAGGGTATAGATTTGAGTAAAGCCATCCTGTTAAGTCAGATGTCGGCGAATGCGGCAATTGAGCTAGACGTCAGAAAGATCGACCGGTCAACTTCTTCTCTATCGAAGAATGCTCTTCTACCTGCTATTTCCGGCTAAACCTGTAGATCGTTACGTAAATTGGGCCAAATTGTTAATCCACAGGTGTTCAGTAGTCTCTGCAATTAACCAACTGGTTATGAGACTTGGTTTGCAACGAGCTGCGTAAGTACTGTAACCCGCCGCTTTGGAAGCTTCCTGAGGGGGTCCTCTATGTATCCTGAGGAAATCTGCTGCAGCAAACCTGAGCTCACAGGGTCCCGGCAACAGGTTTCACGTTGACATTTTCATAATTTAGCATCGGATTATACTTTCTTTGGAATGACCGAGGCGCGTTGAATGTAGTGTGTATGACCAACAGATTCAGTGCCCCAAGCCTGTAGATGGCGCAGCATGGCGCAGTCCACAAACGCCAGAATTGTTCTCAGTGGAAAAGAATCGGGCAGCTATCAGCTATGAATAGGCTTGCCGGAAAAAAGGCAACCATTTTCTCGCAACGACATAATGATGCGTGGCTGGGCATGCCGGCATTGATGATTAATATTTCTTGTTGTGCGAGCTGCTGGTGGCCTACAATCACATGCGAGTTCCTGTCATGTTCGTCAATATGTACGCCGTAGCCAGGCCGTAATATAAATCCGCCGTCTCATCCGTTTTTGAAGCCGTCGGACAAGAGCAGCGTGTTCTTTCCGGAGCTTGGACTTGCCTCGACTAGCCAGGCTAGCTGTCTTTGGCAGGCAGCAAACTAAGGTCTGACGATGAAGGAAGGCCGTCAAGGTGTCATCTCGCCACGTACGTATTAGATCCACTAGTAGCTTTGGGACGACGTCGAACTTGATGCTGTGACAACTATTAGGAGTAGATTGCCATGCATACCTGTCTTGAGCTGATACCTTTTAGAGAGTGATAGAGCAAAATTGAACATAAACTCGTTCCTTTCTACAAAACAAAGATCCACAACTCAGCTTGAGTGTCTCTACTATCTCGCTGTGCCGTGTGCCGTACCTTCCGTATTTGCTCCAACCGGTGATGTCCTGTGGTGGCTTGCAGCCATTTTTATAGACGAGTCTCTGAGGCCACGCCACAATTGAAAAGACTAGAAAAAATGAAAAAGAAAACTAGAAAAAATGAAGAGACTAGAAAATAATTATAAAATCTGTTTGCATCTATGCAATATAGTGGACTCAGTTTACAGGGCAAGTAGTCAGTATTAACCCTGCACTCCATACTAACATGCATTAGAAATGGCGAACCTGCCACAGCTGACTGACTGACGCCAGTCGAATCGAGGCGGCGTGGGCGCTACTCGGCAATTTGTATGGCGCAGCATCATTTTTGAATGAATGCATGGTGACTCCAAATGGCTTTGGAGCCGAGTATCCGCACGCAGACGAAGGGACTTTAATGGAATGGTTCCGATTTGCTCTCTTCCTACGACCTGAATACCTGAATGCTGCCCCAAGGCAAAATCGAAGGCCGAAAAATGGCAGTCTTGGGCTGAGAACATACGGGTTGTGGAGGGCATGCTTGAAAGAAATACAAGGTGGAGAGCTAGAAAGCACACATTTGCACAACTCCACGTTATTCATTAGAAGTAACTAATTACTTCAACTCCTATTAACTATAGCCACAGTATCGTGATCATTATGACTTAGCAAGGGCTACAGGATGATGGACCTCAAGACAGGCCAGCACAGACCTGGCAGACGGACTAAAGGACAAAGCAGAGAACGAGCCCGATGCAAGTACTCAAAGCTACCAAAAAGACAAGACCTAATTGCGGTAACTAGTAAATGTCATACACGAGGCCATAAAAGAGGCGCAGAATGTAAGAGGCAGGGGCAGCTGACGACAGAACTCATAGCGGTGTTGACGAAGAAGCGTGCGTGGTTGTACCTACGGACCCGAGGCTCTAACTGCCTTCCTAGTACCGATCTAGCTACATAGGTAGGTAGGTACCTGATAATATTTTCACTGTTAATAATAAAGGCACAACAGATCTGCGACGTGGTCGGGATGACTAATGACAGGCCCCTGCATCCCCAGAAGAAGTGGCCAGTGGGCAGCAATACCGCGACATATATTGGGGCGTGGATGGGGGCCTTGGTTGCTTGGGCGCCTTTTGGAACTGGGTGCAGCGGACTGATAACAAGTCTCCAACTGTATCTAATTGCCTGATCATTAGGAATTGCCTTGGTGGCCCAGCGGCTGCCCTATCGCCGCTCACTTCCGTTAGGTAGCAAGGTACTTGTTAGGGCAGGCATACTTGGTAGCGAGAGAGGTACTTCCAACTGCCTACTGCTAACTACCCACTAGGTACCTACCTACCTACCTAGGTACCTTAGTAGGCTCTCTGCTCTGGGCTGGCAGCCACGCGCCGCCACTCAGACCCAGCCAGGCTTTTACCCAAACCCGGGGGACGTCATTTACTCCCATCGCACGACCTCATCTCGACCCTTGCCTCATCTCCGTCTCTGCATCACCTCCTCCACCTCGTCGAATCAGCGCATCCTCATCTCTCCGACGGCAATTCCGACCTTGACCCGTGATTCTGACCCCTCGTGCAGCGCCTTTGCCTGCTCGTGCTTGTTCTCGCGGCGCTCGTAACGGCCACGGACCCGATACCCCATCTTGGCGGCTCGCAATTTCGACTTTGGCTTTCGCCACCCGGTGGCACAGCACCGCCGCTGGTACATTGCTGCGGTTCACCTCGTCTGCTCACCATGACTGCCAAAGATGATGCAGTGTTGGTCTCCCCATTTCACTTGCTGCCTGAAACGATCGCTAATCAAGCACCCCTCCAGGTACTGCCACACAGACAGCATCGTCTTGAGCAGGCGGCGGAAGCACTATCGCGTGCCTGTTCGCTCACAGTACGTCTTCCCCAGAGTCGCTTCTTCCCCCCCCCCCCCCCCCACGAAAGTATCTAACGATGCAAATTCCAGGCACTGGCAGCTTCGATCGCTCATCTCCGCCGAAAAACGTCACCTTATATATTTTCCCGGCGGCAATGGCAGCAACCATGTTCAGAGACTGAACACCTCAACAAACGAGTGTGAAACAATCAAGCTGCTCACTTTTGCACCTCGATGTTTAGTGGCAGAGAATGGGTGGCTATGCTGTGGAAGTGAGAGTGGTGACTTTGTCGCCATTCGTCTCGACGAAGGCCACGACAGCAGTAGTCCCAACACGCCGCTGAATCTGGACCCTGACGCTCGTTTGTCCTTGAATCTAGATTCTCGTGAGGAATCACTTCTTTCACTAATAACCCAGGCCCGACGATCAAACAAAAGCCTGATTGCGAAAAGCGTCAAGCTAGCAAACGACCGAGTAAACTGCATAACCATGTGGTTTCCCGGCGCTCTCGCTCCTTCCGTCCAAGGAGCCTACACAGAACCCGTTGCTATCCTGGCCAACAATGACTGTACTGTGACAGTCATCAGCCTGCGCGACTTCGACCAGAGCGACAAGACAACCCCGCTCGACATTGTCACCTATCCCGACTTTGTCAACCGGGCAGCTATTTCTCCCAATGGGCGCGTCATGGTTGCTATCCTGGATGACCCTTATCTATACGTTCACGTTCGTGTGGAAAAGTCGCCGGAGTCGGGACGTTTGCCCGAGTATACCTGGGAAATTCGCCAAAGACTGATGCTCAAGAGTCAGAAAAAGGGTGACAAAACAGACAGCCGCGGTAGTTTCGCCGCTTGCTTCTCAAACTCCGGTTCCTACCTTGCTGTTGGTACACAGCATGGCGTCATTTCCATATATGATGCCGAACTACTGTTGGACCCCGAGGCACAACCTCTCATCACAACCTTTGAATCGTCGCGGCCCCGAAGCGGCCCGGGCGCGATTCGCGACATGGCTTTCTGCCCAGGCCCATTCGATATACTGGCTTGGACAGAAGACCGCGGGCATATTGGTATTGCTGATGTGCGTGCAAAATTTGTCGTGCGTCAAATTGTCGACATCAGTGTGGATGCCGATTTTGAGCATGTGAGCATCTTTGATCGCAACACTATCGACCCTAGGCTACTGGATGGCCAGAATGCTTCAAGGCGAGACGGCAGTCAACCGACTCGCGGTGGTCTGCCAGCTGCTAGACGTGAAGGAGATGGCCGGATCGACACTCTGAATCAACCTCTCACGCCGACTGAGACAATGGTGCTAGAAGCCATTCAAGGGGATCGTCGCCGACGAGACAGGATAACACAACGGACTGATGGAGGAGACATCACCATGACCGACTCTTCTTGGTCGTATTTGGCAAGCTTACGATTACCGAGCACCGAGAATGATTCGTCGCGGCCCCGCCAACGCAGTAGTAGTGTCACTCGGGGAGGTTCTGAATCACTGAACTCTTATCGAGACCAGAGAGAACGGGAGAGGCTCACTGATCGAGTCAGAAACATTCGGCAGCTTGCGAGAGATCCAAGCGACAGACTTCCTGGACGGCGGGATCAGAGATGGATTGATAGGGTGAGTGAAACTGCGGCTGCCATGCGTGAGCGTGACGCAGAACGCCCTGATGCGTCGTATCTCAATGTCCTGGATATTCTGCAGGCAAGAGAGAGAAGTACTGGAACTTCTACAGGAAATGCGACATCAAACGCAACAGGGGGGTCTGTGACAGCAACCGCAACAGCCACAGGAACCGGAACCGGATCTGGATCACGCCCTGCGACTACAGCTGCCAGCACTCTCACCAGCGATGCAGAGCGTGAAGACTCTTCTCTATTGGTGCCCATGGTTAACCAAGTCGTTAACCGATGGGAGGAAAGCGCTATCCGAGGGACTCTCGCAACGGAGCATGCAGGCCTATTCGAAGTGCCCCCTTCACCGGACAACACGGCTGGACTTGCCTGGAGCGATGATGGCCGGACCCTGTAAGAAATGTCGCTTGATATCACAAAACTACTTGCTAACTATGTGCTAGATTCGTTGGAGCCCAAAATGGCATTTACGAATTTCACATCAACACTCAAAGCCGACTCTTCTATCCGAGCATGCAGATGCTCTAAACATATACCTCGCCTTCTACCTTGGTTATTGTCTATCACTGTTGTTGTTCAATATCCTCTCCTTCATAACATTAGCATGCGCTCTTTACGCGGACACGGAGTTGATTTTTTTATTACTTTTCGGACGCCTCGGGCTCTCATTCTCAGGCACGACAATGAGTTATCTCTGCAGTGGCGTATCATGAATATGGACAAGGCCATTTCGCCAGTGACTTTCTAGCAGTCATGAAGGAAAGGGAGTTGGGTCTGTCGCGTTTGATACTCGGCAAAGGAAGTTGTAGGCATGCGGGTTTGCGGGTATATGTGTGTGTGTCGAACTTGGCCATGTTCTTTGTCTTTGGCAATGGATACTGTCTTTGGATAAGATGTGAAGTGGCTGCTGCATTCGCGAGTCGGTAGTCGTAGGCCCTGGCGCAGGTAGAATACCCACGAGCTTGTCGTCGATAATATATTACAGACCCTTCTATGCAACGTGATGTATATACAAGCCCGCGCCAGCTGCAGACCTCCGCATCTGCCCGGGCCAAAACGATACTCAAAAACAGAAAAAAGTAAGTTATCCCTCACGCACGCTGCCGTACAGCATCTCCTCGACCCTCTCCGCAATGGCGAGCGCACTCGTCAGCCCAGGGCTCTCGATGCCCAGCAGGTTGACCCAGCCGCGGAAGCCGTCCTCCTCGCGCACCACAAAGTCGACAAGGCCACCAGCATGGTCCCGGCCGGCCAGCTTGGGCCGTATGCCGGCATAGTCGGGCACGAGGGCGCTGGCATCAACGCCCGGCAGGTACGTCTGGATGGCGGCGACGGCCTCGCGCAGGCGGGCGGCGCCGTCGGGGGTCGCGGTGTCGAGCGCGGCCAGGTCATCCGGGCCGCTCACCCACTCGACGTCGGGCCCGAAGCGCATGCGGCCGCCGAGGTCGAGCGTCAGGTGGGTGCCGAGGCCGCCGAGGCCGGGCTCGGGCACGGGGTAGATGAGCCGCGAGACGGCGGGCCGGGCGGCCGCGTACGAAAAGTAGTTGCCCTTGGCGTAGTGCAGCGTCACCTGCCGGTCGGGCCCGGCAATCATGTTGTGGATGCGCGCGGCGCCGAGGCCAGCGGCGTTGACAATGGTGTCGGCGGTGATGGTGGACGTCTCGCCCGTCGCGCCGTCGCGCACGTCGACGGCCCAGCCGGCGCTCTCTGGACGCACGCCGACGACGGGCGAGTGCAGCGCGACGATGCCGCCCTCGTCCTCGAACAGGCCGGCCAGACACGTCATGAGGCCGTGCGAGTCGACGATGCCCGTCGTGGGGCTCTCGAGGGCGCCGGCGGCGGCCACGACGCCCTCGCCGTCGCGCGCGACCTCGGCGGCCGACACCCAGCGGGTCGGCACGCCGAGCGCGTCGCGGCAGACGGCGTGGAAGCGCTCGAGGGCGGCGCGCTGGGCGGACGTCTGCGCGACGATCCACTTGCCGGTGCGGCGGTGGTCGAGGCCGTGCCGCGCGCAGAGCTCGTACAGCAGGTGCTTGCCGCGCACGCACAGCCGCGCCTTGAGGCTGTCGGCGCCGTAGTAGATGCCGGCGTGGACGACCTCGCTGTTGCGCGAGCTCGTCTCGGTGCCGAGCGCCGCGTGCCGCTCAATTAGCACCGTCGAGCCGCCGGCGCGCCGCGCGAGCTGCCGCGCGACGGCGATGCCGACGACGCCGCCGCCGATGACCTGCGTAGACGGAGATTAGAAATCACAATTCCAAAACAAAAGCAAGAGTTTCAGCGGCGGTTTCTGGTAGATGAAAGTTTCAGAGATGATGGGCTCAGCATCGCCTCATCTGCGACAAGATGGGCTCCTCAAGCACCCCAACAAGAGGACTGAGATTTGTCATTGGAAAACAGGCCATGTTGGATTTCGAATTGTGTTTCTTTTGACAACTCGAGGCTGCGTATACGAGGTCCTTGTCAAGAATCGAAGCACACGGCTTCTGAAACGTTGAGATGCGGGTGAAATGCAGCCGTTCAGGGTCCCCCCGCCACGTGTGAAAGGAACCGGAGGGGGTGGGCGTTCATGTTTCAACAGCGGCACGCCCCGGGCCAGCGGTCGAAACGGTTCAGATTTTACTTATCCCCCAAGGCCAACATATGACGGGGCGAGCATCGTTTGATATGCAGGTACCAGGGAATGGGGGTGGTATATAGGTTTCAAAAAAAAAAAAACACACATGGGATGACAGGAACGCTTACTGCATGTGTGAAATCAGCGCGGGCCGCAGCCGTCGCACTAAAGTAGGCTCTGGCCGCCGCAGAGCATGAATTGGTGGGTGCCAGCGATGCCAGCGGCGCCGTCGCTCGCCTGGCCAGCATGGTTGCGGGTGATTGCGCTGGCCTTGTTGCGGTGAATAAGAGAACAAGGCTGGGTGATGATGGTTGTGTAAGTGGAAGGTTTGGATCCTGGCCGGCGGCGGGTGAGCGGACTTACCTTCCACAGACTGGTGGGGATGGATGGATACGAGCTTGACACGCAGCAATGACGGGAAAATGGTTGCACTGTCGAAAAAGGAGGATAAAATAGTCGAGATATACATGGTCCTAAAGATGCGCGCTGTTTGTTTTAAGAGAACGAGCACTGCCGGTGGGTGGATAGAAGCCGATGTCGCTGCGCCGGGCCAAGTCGGACCTAGTCCGTGAGAACGGCCGGAACACCGATGGCATGATCCATACGCCCGGCTTTGGAATGGGGCATTGCACTTGGAAAATAACTAGCAATGCATTACATTGCGCGCGAAAATAACCCTGTCAAACACACACACACACACACACTTGATATCTAGCAAAGCCATTCAACACGACGAGCAAACTGTTCCGTCGTGCCATCCTATCTATCGTACATTGGTCGTTACTTGCCCCACCTCCAAAACAAAATCATGCAATGGCAAGGATCAATTCATTCTCATTTTCCAGCCGTTCATTACTCCAAGAGTAAACGCAATCCGACATCGAGCCTATGCCTCGGCTTCGGCTGCGGCATCAGCCGCCGTCGAACTTGAGCGGCCCAGGCTTGACGGAGTGGGCGGCTCATTCGATCCCTGGCTGGCCGAAAGCTCGCTGAGCTGCTTTTCTGTACCAACATTAGCATCCACAAGCCAAAAGAGAAAAAAAAATTGTTCGGCCCGCCTTACGTAGTTCGTGTATGCGATGCTTCAGCATCTGGTTTTCTCGCGTGAGCATCTGCGCCTCGGCTTGGTAAAAGGCGCTCTCATCGCGCCCGCCCAGGGCCCAGTCGCCACTCTCGACACTAATCGACGTGGATCGAAGCCGTGGCGAGGCCCCGCGGCTCGGCGTCCTAGACCGGCGATGGAGGTCGGCGCGGGCCATGTCCAGGGACGGCCGGTGATGGAACACGGGCGAGCGAGGGTACGACCCAGCCAGCGGTGGGGTTGGCACAGGGCCCTGCGAAGCGAGCGGCCCGGCGCGGTCTGACACGGCGCTGCTGTCTTCCGCCGACGCGCCGTGGCCAGCACCGCCGCCGGAGTTGCTGGCTTGGAGGCGCTGAAGCTCGAGCTGCTGCTGGCGAATCATCTGCAGCAGCCGGTTCTGACAAGCGATTGGGTTAGCAAAGAAGAAGGCGCACGTGGATGGGGAGAAGAAAAGAGAGGGTTCCAGCGTACGACATGAGCCTCTTGCTCGGCCTCGAGCTCTTGGTGCAGCTCGCCGAGACTGGGGGCCCGGTGGTGCTGCGGCGGATGCATAGCATGCTCGGCGACCATCTCACCGGGGCCGGGGACGGCTGGATCGTTGAGCTGCAGGTTCATCAAGACGTTGGACCGACGCCTGCCCGCATTGGACGACGACCGGTGGCCGCGCGCGAGGGAGCCCGTCGACGAGCCTTCTGGTGCTTCAGTCAGTGTTAGCGCGCGCAAGTTTCTCAAACAGGTCGACGGGCGGTCGACGACGGGGGGCGTTCTTCGCTTACGTGGAGAGAGCTCTCTGTGGAGGCCGGCATTGACTGTCGCGGCAGCCTGCAGGGAGGTGGTGGAAGGCCCGTGAGGGGAGCCGGTCGGGGAGCCTGGCCGCGGGAGAGCTGGCGTGTCCGTGATGGAAGCCATTGCCGGAAGAAGAGAAATGCCAATTTCGAAAAGGCGTGGCGTGATGCTGATCGGGTGGTTCGATGGAGGGGGAAGAAGGCAAGGCCTCTTGGTTCGTTTGCTAACCTTGTTACCCAGGTATCCAGGTATCAGGTGGCGGGGTTGCTTTTGTACTGGGCTGCCCGTCGGACGCAGGTTGTCAAAGGCTGCGATGAGGGGAGGCGAATCGTCAAATCGAAATCAAAGGAAACTAGGACGGGCGAGTGCTTCCATGACGTGGAAGGTGATGATGAGTTGCGCGTCTACAGATAAATCAGCGTGTTGTCGGGTCAAGGTCACCAGATCCGACGTCAATGGCGGGGCCACCAGTGTGAGACCACTGTGGCGACGCTTCTCGGGAGGCTGGAGCTAACTAACTGCGGTAGGGACCCTAGTTAAACTGCCACCAGCGAGGCGGGATGACGTCCAGGCAGTAATATCCGTAATATACTTGTATCGTCCTTTTTCTAAGTTTTTATTAGTTCTTATTGTCTTTCTTCTGTCCCCTCCAGGCCTTTGCAATAGAGACCCTTATTAATACTAGAGTGCGTAGACTATCTGTCCGGCCAGGTTTTCTGTTACTGCATGACAGGTAGGGTAGGTAGGTAGACTCGGCTTCTCCACCAACAACCTCATGACGCGAGGATTTTATAAATTTGATGGATTCTTTTGCCTCTGATAAAAAGACGCAACTGGTCATGTTAAAGCAAGCTTTAACCCCCCGCATGTAAGATGACTCACAAAGCGTCACCTGTCCCCACGCAGCCCCCGAGTTCAAGTGCCTTGCAACAATTGACTTCAGGTCAGTCATTGGAGAAGAGTGTACACAAACTTGAACGCAAACGGCCAATTTAAAATGACCATGCAGAATATATTATATTCGGGAATAATGGCCTGGTCGCAAGCGCCTTGTTCCCAGCCATCAAACCAAGATAGTGTTTGTCTGAACTTTGCTACCCCGGCATACATACCACAACCAATTCGATCCCCTGTACGTGCATACAACCCAAAACAACTTACACATGCAGCTCTTATGATGGCAACTTCAGCAATGACCATGACAATCTGCATCGTGACTACCCCAACAGCTGATACGCGAAAAACAAGTACCCCGGAAACAGTTTACCAGCCATGGTACGTACATCAGTCGACGACAAAGCAGTAGCCGTTACCGCCCTGCTTACTCTTTTCATCCTGCAAGGTCAGCAGGCAATAATGCGACCCGTGGTTAAAATGGCCAACTCGGTCGAGGCCTCTGAGACAGGGCAACCCAGCAGCCAGGCTGAAGCAGGCACCGAACCTTCAACTTCTACCCAGGCCATGCTTGGCAATCAAGCTTCCCATACACGATATTCAGTATCCCACTCTAGTTACTCAGGGAGGAGTTTTTCCACAGAACTCCAGTCAAGACGCATGGCAGGTCTGGGTCTCTAGTTCGGGATACTTGCCTTTCTCTACAGAGGACTTGAGCCGGCGGGACACTACATATGTCACCATGACGAGGCCTTTGATGGACATGGCGTGTAGTGCTTTATCCCCATCAAAAAGAAGATAGACTCGCCACTGGTAGAGACGGAAGCAGCCCCAACACACACCGCAAGTACTAGCCAGTTGCCAGGGCTGCCGTGATACCCTGAGGTTCTCTGTTTTGAAACGTCCCACAGGCCCGTCAACAAGCTTCCCTTGCAATTTGATTGAGTAAACTTCCCGCGTTTGACTCCAGATCCGTCCGATTTCGAGTTCATATGTACAGGGTACCAGGAGTTCGGAACAAACTGCCAAGTGATCCCGTCCGACAACCATCACGACCCAGCGCAACATGCTCTTTCCTGGTCCATGAATATTGAGGCTCCGCGAAGCCCCAGAAAAACCAATGGAAGCTGTGCTGGCGAGCGCCAGAATACTATCCATGGAAGCAGGCCACGTTGGTATCCTATTGACCTGCTTTCTCTTCATCCTGCTTTGTTCACTGACCCAAGTTCCGCTCCAGCAAGCTACACGTGGTAACAAAACAAAGAAAAGCAGAACCAGAGTCATAGCAAAGGCATGTTTCCCCCGCACACGTTATGGAGTAATACACACCGGCAGTTGAAGAGATATTTTCGCTAGCGCATTGCGTTGATGCCCATAGCATTCATGCTATGGGGGGGTGCATTTTTGAGCCCTTTTGGACTTGCCCGTGCCGAGGATGCGGAGCCAAAAAAAGCAGGCTTGGGTGATCGACGCGTTTCTTTGTCCGGCGCCCGAAGAAAAACGGTTCGTGGCTTTGTCCCGTCGAGCTGTTGTTGAAACGGAAGGAAAGTCGAAGAAGAAGAAGAGAGGACAAGAATAGCAGATGATCAGTGCGCTTGTCGTCATGACGCGACTTTTTTTTCTGATTACAAGGATGCCCGTCAGTCGTTTATCGGACGCGGGCGTGTTTGCGCCCTGCCCGATTTCGATACAGTACCGAGCGACATGGCGAGCTCATTCCGTAACTAGATGCTAGGCGATAAGCGTGCACAATCCTGAGACCAGATCAACATGAGACAAAGGGGGACAACTCTAATTGGGCAGGGTATTATTTTTAGCAGAGGACTTGGGCATCTCAAGACAAGATACACAACACCAGCTAGTCATATCAACAGGAATGGCCATGTGGCAGCGGTACTCTGTACACGGGACGTTTCTGGCGCAAGTAATGAGGAAGGGGTTGCTCAGCATCTTGAAGCCCCTCGCATTGATTACATGGAAGCGCAGCCTGCGACGAGCTCGTGCATATATTATGCTATGACTTCCCTAGTTACCCGAGCCCGTCTTCCCTCCACACAGAATGTCCTCCTATCCAGCTTGTCAAGGCAAAGGGCCTCAGAGCACGGTGTAAGTGCAGTTCCCTGGCTGGGCTTTGCGAATGGAAACAGGGTCCGAGCTATTCGCGACAGGCGTCAACCTTGTTGACAGCGGGGCTTCTCTTCTCTCCCAAGTATTACTGGTAGTTAATTCACGAGCAAACATTCAGACCGCAGCACATGGGACTGTTCGGTCTTTGTGAGTTATCGGATGCGGGATGAGATGAAACCCAAGTGGACGTGGCCAAGGACAGCCCTGTGCCACAGTGACGGATGCGATGATTGGGCGAGGGGAAGTTGCCTTCCAGCCTGAGAAATATTACTTGCAACCCGATGTACGGAGTATTACTTGAAAAGAAAGACTTCATCGGAAAAGCCTCCGGCTGCAATAGTGGTCGAAGCAAGAGAACAGGCCGATGCATACGCCATATTCGTACAAATGGGTTTATTTACACCAACTAGCACGTCTTCTTGCTCTAATTTGGTATCGACGCGAGAAAAGCGAATATGGCGCGTCTCTGCATTATTCTTTCTGGAGTAATGTTGAGCCAGCCAGTGCATCTGCCGTCAGGTTGCTTGTTGGAAGAGTCTGGGCGCACGGACATACTTTATTTCCACTTGGCGAGGCTGGACGGGAGCCCGGTCAGGAGGCTGGATTTTGTATGTATGGACGGGGTACAAATTAGTAACATTGTCATAGACATTAGGTCAGAACATATTCGCGACTGGGGGAGGAGGGAGCGGTGAGCGTGTTAGTCTGTCGAGAACTCGAAATACAAGACAGGTGAAGTTGGCGATGCCTGCAGCACAGCGCAAACGATTGGGGGCATGAATCAGGTGAACCGATATTGTCCGTGGACAAGGCGGAAAAAAGTGTTTCACCATCAGTTGGCAGGTCGAGATGGTCGGGGGCGTACACCTCTAGCTTTTGCAGTGTCGAGGACAAAGGTGAGCTTGTTGCAACTCTGAAACACGTCTCTGGCCGGGCGAGCCTCCTGGACCGCAGTGACAACGTGTTCCAGCTTCTAACCCCTGTGCAGTAGGGGCGACCTGAGCGTAAGCCGCTGCAACGGTGATCATTCATCAAGTACAAGTACTCTGTATGTAGCAGAGTGTAAGTTGCGGAGTGCATCCCGAACTGTTGCCCGATGGCTATGTACTTGGCGAGCTTGCGGGTTCCGAGTTTTCCGTATTGTCAATGATACAGTCACCTAACGTTAACTCGCAAGCAAGCAAGCAAGGATGGTATTGCTAGAGCGCAATGGCGGTCCCACCCAGTTAACCAACGTGTCGGTACAAGGAACGATTGAAACAAAGAGACAGGATTTTTAGTAATACTTTGAGTTCTTGTGAAAGGCTACGCGAACCGAAATCGAGCTGAACTTGCGGCAGGCGAGATTTGTCGGAGCCCGGCATACTGGTAGCCTTGAGTGGGCACCATCTGGATAACAAGCTTTTTTGGTGTCTCTCATTTTTGTTGCGAGAGCTGGCGCAGTGGTTGGTTGACTCGTACACATTAGGATCCCGAATTTGTGGCTGTTAGTACTGAGTTGAGTAGGACCAACGCAAGCGCGGAAAGGCAACGTTGTAGTGTTTTTGGCTAGAACAAGCCTCATTTGGGGCAAACCTCATGACATCAAAGACGCTGCTGAGTACATAGTATCATCGAGTAAGCCCCAGGACGAGCGAGCTGGGAAAGCTCAAAGGACGCGAGTCCAGAGGTGTAAGTGAGGGCGGAGCAGCACAGACTGTGGATTTTCGAGTCATGTTTTCAAGATTTGGAGAGTTTGGGTGACGACAGAGTAGCGAGTCAAGAGTATTCCTATATATCATTTTAAGGATATTAGTACATCCGTAGGGAGAGGGAGAAAGCCAGAGGTACATGGTAGACACGGCGCCGTATGACGTATGCCGGTCTGATACGAATCATGTCGTTGCTCCAAGCTGCAAGGTTGTGAAGACGCTGCAGAGGCTCGGAAGTAGGCGAGGGTGGTTGGGCGGTATGCATCGGATTGGGGCTGATGCCCTTTTTTCTTTCCATGTAATTCGAGAGACTGTATCCGTACCGTCTGTATCCGTACAAGTTACTTAATACGCGTTGCATCCAGCCAAGACGGAGGGGTTGAGGGGCAAGTGAAAAATGAAAATTGCTCTCGAAGAGTTGGTTAGCGCATGTGATGAGTGCCATGGAGTGGCATTGGAGTGGAGCCGGACGCCGCCTCCGGAAGAACGCCCCGGAGTACTGTAGACTGGAGCAGGCCGCGAACGCGCTGGGGGGGGGTGTGCGCTTGGATCCCTGTTGATTTGGTAGGCGTACAATGGTAGTTACTAGGAAGTCAAAATGCTGAAAAGTGTGCCAGTTGTGAGAGGCGAGGAAGAAGGACAACGAGGCGCGTTGAAATGAAGGAGGGCAGCCAGGATTGCAAGGAGGGGAAGAGGAGGCGGGCACTAAGGCAGGTACGGTAGGCTATGCAAGCACAAAGTGTGCTTGAGCACATCTCACATTTCACATTTGGCACCGAGTTGAGGCACAGCACAGGCACAGACAGGCACAGTACATGATGATGCATGTCAATTCATACATACAATACGGATATGTGCTCCGTATGTACTCCGTACAACAGTGCGGGACATGTAGAGCAAAAGTCGTGTTATCCTAACTAATTTGTACTTCGTAATCTGTACGAATGAAGTCGTTCAGTAATCCCTACCTGTGCACTGACTGATGATGCACCGATGCACTGATGCACTACACTGAGTAACTTTATGCATGCGCCAACCAGGTAGTATGCACTCCTTATGCAGCTTCATGTTTGGCTTTGCGACGCGCACAGCTTCGAGAGTGAAAAACGCAGGCGGTGCGTGGGTACGAATTACACAATGGTAATTGATACTCCGTACAAATTACTGACCGCCTTATTGCCAGTATCACCGGTATTATAATTTCGTACTCAGGTATGTTGTCATGTTCCTGGTGATACCAACCTGCTGGGCCCTGGTGGTATCGGCCTGTCCCCTGCCATCAGCCGCTGTGACAGCCTGCATGTTCCTGGAGACCCCTGTAACGAGTGCGCATGGGCTAATATCACAATATCACCGTTACTGCCCGACAACCTGTACGATACTTGGCACTAATATGGCCGTACTGGTAAATTCAAGGCAGCCCATTTTCAATTCATCTCATCCCATTGCGGTGGTCAATATCACCGACGCGGCCTTTTGCTTTTTGCGCCATTTCGTAAATTGCTCATTTTCCTTTCTTTTCTGGCGTCGATCGTGGTGCGAGGACACCGTGGTCGCATGTACAGCCCTGTTTTGCCATCATCCAGGAGGAGAATAAAAAGAAAAGTCGGCCGACGTCAAACCCTGGCTACAACTACCGGTTTGGTAGTTACAAAGTTACAAATTTTGCTGCGCAATGGTGGCATCTTGGCCGAGGATCCTCCCTCCCTCGGCGCCGGCGTCGATCCGCCTTTTCGCACTTTCAGGTACCAGATGGGGGCTACAGGTACCAAATACAGGGCACAGTCGCCTAAAGTCGGCTCTTTGCAGCGCCCCAAACAGCCAAAATACCCGTTTTCTAGGGGCTGAGGCGGAGAAGACCAGGGCTGTGTCTACCCACTCCACAGTCCAAAAAAAAATAAATCAAAAAATCACACCAAAATGCACCAAATGCCTGGTCGAGGCTGGGGCAGAACCACAACACCACACCACACATCACCATCCACCATCCTCCACCACCACCAACGGCCTCGTCCGCTCCCATCCATCATGCCACACACCACCCACACACCCGTCCGTCAGGTTCCATCCATGCCATTCTATCCACACCGATCCACCCTCCAAACTTTGAATTCGCGATTTGCCCACATCCTCGCACGCCCCTTCCTCCGCCCCATCGTCCACTAGCCCAACGAACCCTTGTCCTGGTCGCCCTGCCTGCAGTCGGCCTGTTAGTTCAACTAGTCCGTCTGTCTCTGTTACGCGTTGTCGCAAACTAGTTATCAGTGCTGATACTCTTGCTCCGTCGACGTCGTCGTCGCCCGTCGCTTTCCCCCATTGTCCTCGACGAATCTCGCCGAATCTTATTTACACCCTGCTGCCTCCAGCTATCCCTGGTATCCTCAGCCCTCTGCTTCTCCTTTGTCGTCCATCACCACGTTTGTCGCCAGCTTGCTCACCGACTTGGGCACATGCAATCGCTCTTCCTATCGTCTTGTCATCCTCCTACTCCCCCACGACCACGACGGCGACCCTCGGCAGCCTCGTAGCCTTCCGCTACTAGTAGTGCTTCGTCACACCAAGTACACTTGCTTCGCATCATCCTTTGCTTCCAAACGGCGCTGCTCCCCTCTGCCAATCATCGCCTGCTCGACTGATGAATTCTCCGCCGCCTGCCTGCATGACCGCTCCAAATTGTCCCATTGTTTTGCCGTCATTACCTCGCCCCCTCGCCTATATTTGAGTCACTGTCTTAGAACCTTGACCCATCACCCTCCACTCGCTCAAGACCTGGTCTTTGCTTTTACCTGCCCTGCTATGGTCGCAACGGTCAACAGCCGAACCCGCCTTGCTCATTGTTGTGCTTGCACTGCCGTTGCTGCATCCATCGCCGGCAGTTTTGCTCTTTTACCCAAACGTCGCACCTCCCATTGATCTAGAAATCTTCACTCAACACACCACAGCCTCCTGCCATGCCCCCCGAAGAGGCTCCAGCCGGCAGCGAAAGCCGTACTTCTTCGCATTATCTCTCTCTGAGATCCCGCCGCTCCAATCGATACCTGGCTGATGCAACCAAACAATCAGCCCACCACGACGAGCCTCCGCTTCCACTGCAGCAATATGCGCCCCAACACCTGCTGCTGCAGCTGCCGCAGCAGACCCTCACGCCCAAATCCTCGAAGCGAAGTCTTCGATCTATCTTTAGCCGCTCAAAACTCACAAAGGACAAGGCCGAGCAGCCAACGACTGCCCAGCCTTTACGCCAGTCGGACTTGAGCATCGTAGAAACTGCTACGCCCGACAATCGCACTGCTTCCAATGTACATATTCCTCTTGCCACAGAGCCACAGAACTCGCCTTCCTCTGCCAAAAGGGCCTCGTCCGTGCCGAGATCCCGGTCTATTCGTCGCCAAAGCCATGCGCTACCTCCTGTAATGCCTACCCGCAAGGCCTCTGTCCAGGACAACACATCTCGCGACTCGCTTGCAGCTTGGGAAATGCCACCGCTTTTCAAGGCATTCCCGCAGACCATTCGTCAAGCCACCCTACCTACCGTCACTATGTCTACAGAAATGGTTTTGCGACTTCACGAAAAGAATGTATCGGCCGCAGTGGCAGCTGAGCAGCTAACAATAGAGGAGCGCACCTCCAGAGAAAAGACCAAGAAGAAGCATGGCAAGAACCCGTCTTTGTCAAACTTGCACTGGACCTCCAAAATATACCTTTTGACTACTTCGGGGCACCTGTTGCAGTATGCCGGTGCTGGCAACTATGACCGCCTGCCAGAAAAGGTCCTGAAGCTGAGCCAAACGTCTGCTGCATTTGTTACAGACTCGATTCCGGGAAAACATTGGGTTCTTCAGGTCTCATCCGAACCTGACGCCGTGATCCCTGCGAATGAATCAAAGTCGATCCTCTCTAAACTATCAATTCTCGGCGGTGACAAGCGCGCAACCGCCAATATCTTGATGGTGTTTGAAAGCCCTGATGATTTGGACAGCTGGATGGCTACCCTGCGCGGTGAAATCGAGAAACTCGGCGGCAGGCGCAAACTCTCCGAAACTGGCGTACCTGAACCACCGGCAGCCCGAAGACCGGCCCCCAGAACCATGGTCGTGCGAGACTCGATGCGCTTCTCTAGGAGTCCCAGCCGCCACCAAGAAAGCAGCGGCGACGACGACTTGACACTCAAAGTGAGCGACTTCCAGCACAGCAGAGACCAGAGCTTGGACGAAATATCGACCACCAACAGCATTGTATCCCAGGATGGTCAGCAACTTGATAACTTGCGAGACAGCAATGGGAACCGCCTTTCCTTTGCCTCTGCCGATAGGAGAACTGCAGTTACCTCAGCTGCCTCGACTCCAGAGCGCTCTCCTATTGTCGACACTTTTCCTCGCGACTCGTCCGAAACCTGTGACTCACGCGAGTATACCCATGGCTCAAAGAAGGGTGATGTTAAGCCTCGACCCAATGCCTCTGTCATTGCTAGCCGACGCTCTACCATGCAAAACGCCGGTCTGTTTATTGACGTGAGCTCTGAAAAGCGCAATTCTCAATCCGAGGAGGACCCTTTCTCATACAAGTCAAGCGAGGGCCCCGAGTCTCCTACGAGCCTTGTTGCCCCCAACTTCAGCGTACCGCAGTCGTCAAACCGACGATTCTCTCATATGCGCATGAACTCGACCACTTCGCAGTCACCCCCTTCACCAAACACCGCCACGTTTGCATCGCGTCTGATTCGATCCAAACCACCTCCTGTGCTACGGTCGTCGCGGCCTCTGTCCATGGTTACTGACCACAAATCGCCCAGAGCTGAGCTGCCTGCCAGGCCACCCACTGCTGACGGGACTAGCCATCACAGACTGTCTCCTGTCAAGGAGCAGGTCAGAGAGCAACGGCAGCGTTGCTCGAGGCGACATAGCCCGCGCAGCTCTGCAGACGCTAAATCGGATATATCATCTCCACGCTCTAGCTTGGCCATGAGCGATCGAGTTACATCCCCCTTACCCGGCTATCGAATTAGTCCCCGACGAAGCCGACCTCCCGTTGCGAGCTTGCGCAAGAGCAGCCCTGAATCTGATATGCACGCCATGCGCACCTCTAAGCGCCTTCCTTCCACACCTCATGAATTGGCGAATGCGCCAGTTTTTGCTTGGACAAGGGACATGTCTCGCCGGCAATCTACAGCAGGATCATTCCCTTGCGAGCCGCTTGCGCTACAGAAAGAGATGAGACGAGCGAGCATCAACACAGGCTTTACACCGCTTGGACACCGTCGCCACTCTTCAGATGAGATGCGACCGGTGTCGGTTCTGCCGCCTATGCCGCCGCCACCGTCTGGTCCGCTGCCTGCCCTGCCAGATTGTGCGTCTAGCTCCAAGTCAGAGAAAGACAAAGCTCTACTGAACCGCCGAAGCATGCCACAGATCATGCCTCCTCCAATTCCGCCACCGGAGCGAGAACTCCCCCCCCTTCCCCCCATTGCATCCCTGCGGGTGTGATTGACACTACCACACTACTACTAGACCTTGACCGCCACCGGACTCGAAATCTTCGTTTCAAGAAGTTGCTGTCTTTCTATCATGTCATTATTATACGAAACCTCGAAGGGATTTTATGCTGGTGCCGGCACCAGGCAACTTGGAAAACGAGCTAGAAGACCAACGGGGCCGTTTCCTGTTGCAACCACGATCATTGATGAAGAGAACCCTATTTTCCTTGCTGTGTCTAGCCTGGATGGCATGAAACGCACACCTTTTCCCCCCATGTAATGATGCATTATTTTCGGTATGCATCGGGATCAGTTGAATGACATATTATGAACTGTTTATATGATTTGTTCGTTTTGAGTATTGTTGCATGATTTTGGAAATGCGCTTCAAGCGCGATGTTGTATGAGGAGAACAGAAAGTTGAAGATGGATGACAGTGGACGATTAGCAGAGTGTCAATAAACTCGCCAAGGTGTGCCTTGATTTCAAACCAAAGTATCGCTCCAAAGAAGTGACATTGCAAAGACGGCCGCGGCCAGTCCTGCTGTCGAGGTCCCATGATGGAGCGGCTAACGATGTCACATGTTACTAGGAACAACTTGGGCGAGAAGCAGAAAACGACGGCTGAGGAAGGGAAAGAAAATAGAGGAGCGCCGAGACTTTCTAGACTCGGCCCTCCCGCTCGCGGCCGGTTCTTTGGCGGAGCTAGACATGCGGGCTCCCAGCGACTTGCCTCTTTCGGAGGCTGGCGATGGTGGGTGTCCGAGTTGACGGGGAATAAGCCTCATGCATGGTCGACTGCAACCTATACCGATGAGGCAACAAGCTGTGCCGCTCATTATCGCACATTTTTGAATGACAAATACAGGAACTTATGTTCTACCGAGATGAAGGTTACAGCGGCATGGGTATAACTATTCCTGCCTCCCCGCACTGCCTGGGCCGGTATCACTCCTTCCGCTGCTGCCGCGCAAGCAACGACTTCTATTCCGCGACAAGGCCCCGATTCTATGCTTACCCCTCCACATTTTCTTTTTTGGAAAACGTCATCACTTACTTGGCTTAGTAACAATGCTGCTCCAACCCATTTTTAACCTCGTCCTTGGCGCTCTCACTCTCCGGGCGGCGGACGTGGCCTGCCCCGGACCAGCGCCGAAATCGAATCCGCGTACAGCCAACGGGGTCGCCTGGAAGGTGCTCACAAATAATATCAGACGACCGAGGGGTCTTGTGCAAGATTCTCTCGGCAACATCCTCGTGGTCGAGGGCAAGGGTGTCCGACGCCTCGAGTTGAACGACGCCGAGGGCATGGATCTTTGCATCAAGAACAGCACCCAGCTTATAGTTGAAGAGACGGTATGCTACGCAAGGGGATAAGACACACTCAATTAGTCTATCGTTACTCGTCCTGCTATACGACGGAAATTGCCCTTGCTGATACTCGGTAGCTGAACCACGGCATCGCTCTCACGGCCGACGGCAAGACCTTGTTCGCCTCATCTTCGACGGATGTCTACGCGTACAGGTATGATGCCAAGACGGGCGTTGCAGGGCCGGCTCGCAACGTTATTACGGGCATGAACCAGACCGGACACGTCTCGCGCACGCTCTACATACCGCCGGCGAATCCGGATCTGCTGCTCGTGTCGCGCGGCTCCAACGACAATGTGGACGCGGACACTGCGGACATTGAGTCAGGCCGCAGCCAGCTGCGCGTCTTTAGAATTGCGGACCTCGTAGGCGGCAAACAGGCCGTCACTTACACGGACGGCGACGTGCTGGGCTGGGGGCCTGCGTAACAGCGTGGGCATGGGCCAGGACCCTACGACAGGAAATATTGTACGTGGCCGGTGACGCTGCTACTTCAGGCTCTTCTAGGAATACAACTGACATGAAAGTCCAGTGGTCGGTGGAGAATTCGATAGACAACTTGCACCGCTTCGGCGCCGATATTCATAACAGCAATCCTGGCGAGGAGATGAACTTTCACGGGCGACCCAACGACACAGAGGGGTACCACTATGGCCGCAATTTTGGCTACCCAGGCTGCCTGTCCATGTTTGACACGACGAACGTGGAGAAATATGCCGACGGTACCCGTGAGACAGTCATAGGAGGGCAGTTTAAAGGGGATTTCCTTCCGCAGTACTCGGACCTGTGGTGTCGACGACACGCCACGCCGCCGCGCATTACATTTGGCTCGCACCTAGCGCCGCTGGATATCCAATTTCTCCACGATGGGAGCGCGGCGCTTATTTCATTTCACGGAAGCTGGCAAGTCAAAATTGGAGCCCCTCTCGACGCTGGGCTTTGGCTGACTCTCATGACTAGGAACCGCCAACCGCCTAACGGCTATCGTCTCAGCCGCGTCTCGTTTGCTAATGGCAACCCAAGGAAGCGATCGCACGCGGGGGATGCAGAGGAGATGCTCATGTGGAACGCGTATAACTCGGACTGCCGCAATCACTGCTTCCGCCCCGTGGGCCTGCTGCTGGACAAGCAGGGTCGGTTGTTCATGACGAGCGACGCCACGGGCGAGCTGTTCCTCGTGACGGGTACGCAGAACAAGGGCGTCCCGTCGAATCCGTAGATGGTGCGGTAGAATCAAGATGCAGTGTTGTTCATGACTTGTTTTGTGGCTGTTTTGAATTGAAACGCTACTATGTACTTTGGTAATTGCAACTATACAATGAAGCCCAGGCGCTCATGCTCGTGTGGCCTCGCTCATTTCCTCATTTCCTCGTTTCCTCGTTTCTTAAAATTTATCCTGATCGGCATTCTGCATCAACATATTCGAGTCGGGCTTGTACTTTTTGGAGAGTAGGTTGACGTTGTACTCGACATCGAGGATGGCGCCGCCGGGCTCATTCGTGACGGGGGTAAAGTGCAGCAGCAAGTCGTCCTTGACGGCGCAGGCCGTGTCCGTCTCGAGGTAGGGGTCATCGTCCGGGTAGAGCTGGGCGGTGACACCAATATAGTCGTCGTGGGTAACCATGATGTGAATATGGGCAGGACGGTAGGGGTGGCGGCCCATGATACGGAGCAGCTCAGCCGAGGGCCCCGACGTGTCAATGGCGTACTCGGTGGGCTTGAGGCAGTAAAAGGAGAAGCGGCCGTCGGGGCCGGTGCGGAACTTGCCGCGGAGGTTGTGGCGGGACTGGTTCTCCGGGTCGTGGGCGTCGTACTTGCCGTTGGTGCTGGCCTGCCACATGTCAAAGACGGCATTGGGGATGCCGAGGCCGGTCTCGACATCACGGACGACGCCGTGGAAATACGTCAGCTGGCCGTCGGAGGGCATATCCTGGACGACGCTGGCGCCGAGGGCGCGGAAGGGCGTCTCGGGAGACCAAAAGGGGCCGAGGATGGACGACGACGTCGGCACCTTGCCGTCGGCGGCCTCGACCTTGTGGTTGATTTCGTCGACGAGGCTGAGAAGGCGTTGTGTTAGCGGGGCGAGATGGGCAAAGGGACAGAACCCTGGGGGGCGGGAACGGGCTTACGATTCGATGCCGAGAATGTCGCAGAGACGCCAGGTCTCGTTGCGGTTCTTCTTGTAGGCCTGGCCGAGCGAGTTGACGTAGTTGACGCCAATGATCCATTCGTCCTGCTTGAGCTCGACCTCGCGGCAAAAGTCGTGCATGTGGCGGATGAGCGAGGTGAGGATCTCGCGGTGTCGGGGCAGCGTCTCGGGGCTCATGAGGTTGATGACGTGCTGGGTGAAGTTGGGGTCAAACTTGGACTTTTGCTGTTGATGGGTGCCATTGGAGCCGTTTGTGCCATTTGTGGCGTGGGCGCCGTTTGACGTCATTGTGTGTGTGTGTGTGTGATTTCTTTTTGTGTTGTTGGTATGTGTGTTTTAACAAAAAAAAAGGGAACGAGGATGAGAAGAGGAATGAAAAAGGGCGCGGGGTTATCTGGCTGGTAGATGGTTTCGATGGTCAAAAGTCGGGGACCAGTGGCGACACTGGTAATTATTATACCTTGGGCAACTACGAATTAGTTAGACAGGTCTGGAAAAAGGCATTGCCGGTGCAGAAGCCGGGGTGGAAGCCGGGGAGAGTGGAGATGGGCGGGGCCGTGGATCGCGGCGAGCGGGAGCGGCAATTCGACACGGTTCAATTGGTACTGTGCTGCTCTAGGGCTGTTTGGTGCGCGGGCGGCGGCGCTAGGACAAACACCGCCGGATAATGTCATGCAGGTCGTCCAGGTCGTCCATGTGGTGGCGCGATTCCTCTGGGGAGAGGTTGCGGGGATGAGAGGTGCCGCGACAGTAGCCGGGGTTGCACGGCTTACACCTGGAGGCTTTTCCGTGCATTCCGTGTTGGAGGTCGTGTCAGTGGCCACCTACAGTACCTAGTTACTTACCTAGGTACCTACCTAGGTAGGTATGTAATCCACACGCCACGTTGCAACCTCCGACATGGCTAGATATTTTATTTGTCCGATAAGAGGGGTTGAGGGGTAGGGGGCCACGCGCAACGACATACGAATAATGCTTAGAGTAATACTGGTCATGTTACCGCCACGTGAGGGCGTCCCAGGCAGAGATTGATTCGACGAATAAAATGACGGATAATTGAATGAGAAATCCGGCTTCCGCTAGCGAATGGCTACATTGAACAATGTAAGCCAGAAGGGCCATTAGTATGCGCCTTTCCGTTTTCTACCCACGTGACTGTTGCTCACGTCTTGCATTTTTTTTCATCATTTTTCCTTCTTTTTCCATCCATGATCCCATAT
The DNA here is from genome assembly GCF_000225605.1 of Cordyceps militaris CM01. Taxonomy (NCBI): domain Eukaryota; kingdom Fungi; phylum Ascomycota; class Sordariomycetes; order Hypocreales; family Cordycipitaceae; genus Cordyceps; species Cordyceps militaris. The sequence continues at coordinate 954,699 of NW_006271972.1, forward strand.
TCAATCCATCATGCTCGATTCCCAAAACCCCTCGCTGACTTTTTCGCACGTGCTGGCTGGGAAGAGGCAGAAAAAGTAGGTGGCTGGGCCGACGAAACTTGGAACGCCCAGTGCCGAGTCTCAGAGGGGGGGGGGGAGACCGACCATGCACGGCCTGGTTCCTGGTGACGGTGGTGACACGGACGCTCGCCGATTCTTGTTCTTTGCATCGAATAGGCAGAATAATTGAGAGATTCAATCTGTCGCTCTCTTCCTTCAAGCTGCCACTCTCTTTCTTTATCCCGGTCGGCGCACTTGTTATCGCGTCACCCGTTGTAACTGCCTCACACACTCCCCCCCCACCTACCGCCCACTCGGCATGACGACACCTTGATTGCGCTTCTTTGCGCCGACCACGAATTCCGCTCTCCAACCGCTGCCAACTGTGCGAAAACGAAATACATTTCCTGCCATCGATTGTCCCCGTGCCATTGAACAGACGCGCATAGACTGCCTCGGACGCGCGCAATCGGACAACTGCCTCGGACGCGCGCAAACGGACACCCAGTGCGAGGATTTTCGAAAACACCGTCGGCCTTGTATTACTATCGCGATTGGGGTCCATCCGAGCGCGGAACGACGGGAAAAAAAAAACCACGTCGCATTCTCACACATTGAGCTTGCTCCTGGTACCAAAGAGCCGAATTGTCGCCGCTATGCCTGCGCTACCCCCACGGGGCGCGGCGGCATCGCAACCGACGGTGACACTACCTCTCCCGGCATCACCACCCGCCGCCTCTCCCCTCGGTCCCCGCGCGCCGCAGCAGAGCACCACCACCCCCGGCTTCCAGGCCATCCCCTCGACTTACCGCGAGCAGGACTCGTCCCTTGCGCCCGGCGCCGTTGCCGGCATCGTCCTCGGCTCCGTCGGCGCCTTTCTCCTGCTCCTTGCCCTCCTGTACTCGTGCACAGGCTGGACGCCCGTCTTCCTGCCGTGGTCCCCGACCACCGCCAGCACCACCACCCGCCGGCGCACCGTCATCGTCGAGGACGAGCCACCACACCGCCACAAGCACCGCCGGCACAAACACCGCCGTCGCCGCAGCAGCCGCAGCCGCACCACCGAAACCGAAATGTTCGAGGTCCACCGCACCGCCTCCCGCGCCCGCGCCCCCGTCGGCGGTCGTACCGTGCACATCCCCGCGCCCCCGCCGCCCATGATGCCCAGCGTGCGCGTGTCCCAGTCGACGACGCGACACGGACCGCCGCGCGTCGTCCGCGATGACGCCACCGAAACGGACCTGACCGAGGACGAGATTGTCGTCATGGAGGAGCACTCCCCGCCTAGGCACCAGTCGTCGGGTAGGAGGAGCCACGACTCGCGCCGCGATAGTAGGCGATATAGCCGCGGTCCTTGACCTTGATGGTGGCACTCTCTGACATGTTGAACCGTCTTGTTCTTATTTTGCCTTTGCACGTTGCGTCGGCCCCTGAAACTTCTTAATTTGTTTGTTGGAAATCCATGTACGTTCCACCATGTGTTTATACGAGTATGGCTGAAAACTGGGCCATGTATGCATTATACATGGAAATTCTTGTTTCTCATGAGTTATCACCGTTTAATTATTACTGTCTATATATACCTTGACTCGTGTAGCAATAGAAAAAGTCAGCTTTGCTTCTTGTTCCTCTGGCACGTTTAGCTTTCACACAGGCATAGGCTCGGCAAGGACGGAAAAAAGAAATAGAATGCCATAAGTGGTATCAAACGCCCGGTAACGCCACATAACAGTATGCCATGCAAGATGCTCTCTCAACCCCGACTGAACCCGCAAGCCCAGCTCGTGGTGCTGCCCGACTCTCCAACAGCTTCTCTTTCAGCTTTGCTCGCTGGTCCTCGGCGCAAATTTTTTTTTTTTCGAATTCCACAACAGACCCCCAAAGGCACTACCTATGCCCCATGAGCATGTTGGCATCCCACAGCAGCACCCTCTCGTCCCAGCCGACCGAGGCCACCCAGCCGCCGACGCCAAAGAGGCACCAGTCGACGCCGGTGACAAATTCTGTGTGTCGGTTCATGATGCCCATCTGGCGGCCGACGCGCGCGCCAGCGGCCGGACCGTGCGCCGCGGAGCCGCCGCCGTCGTTCCACAGGCGCACCGTCATGTCGTAGCTGGCGCTGATGAGGACGTCGCTGGCGTGCGGGCTCCACGCGACCTTGCGGACGGCGTACTCGTGGCCCTGCATGAGCGCCAGGGGCCCGCCGTTGGGGCTGCGAATGTCAAACGTGCGAATGACGCGGTCGACGCCGGCCGTCGCGACGACGGTGTCGTTGTACTTGTTCCAGTCGTGCGTGAGGAGCTCCGATGGCGTCGCGCCGCTGCCCACGCCCACGCCGCCCATGCCCGGCGGCGGCGCGTGCACGGGGATCGACGCCACGAGGTGGTACTTGGCCGACGACGGCGTCCGCAGGTCAAACAGCCGCAGGTGCGAGTCGGACGAGACGGCGGATATCAGCGCCGGGTTGGACGGGCAGAACGAGGTGCTGTACGTGCAGTTGCCGATCGGCAGCGTCTTGATGGAAAAGTTTCGCGTGGGCGACCACTGTTCCGGGGGGGGAAAGAACTGTCAGCGTGATCAGGGTCGGAAGGGAGGGTCCGGCAAGGCAGCGGGCTGGTTACAATTTTGACTGTGCCGTCCCAAGAACTAGAGACAAAGGTGTCTTTGGTGACTGGATTCCAACAGACGGAAAACGTCTCGCGCTTGTGTTCGTGAAAGTTCATGACGGGGAATTCGTCGACGCCGAGGTCATAGAGCTTGAGAGAGCCATCGCCGCACGCGACAATGAGCTGATTCTCGTTGATTTCGGACCAGGCGAGATCGTAAAGAGAGTCGTTTGTGTCAAAGCTGCCAGCGACGTCGTGTTAGCAGAGCCAATGCGCTGCTGCGCCAACGGAGCGCGACAGCATGGAGGAAGGGGGGAAAGGCCCAAACACATACGACTTTTCTACCTGGACGCCCTGCGCCGTGAGCGCGAGCGAATAGAGGCGCCCGTTGCCGACGATGCCAAAGTTGGCGGCCGAGGCGACGGCGATGCGCGAGTCGTAGTAGGGCGAGTACTTGACCGCGTAGGGGTTGAACCCTGGGGTGCGAAACTCGAGCATGGCGGCCATGCTGGGCGGCGGGCGGGAATTGAGGGGGATCGCAAGCGACGGAGGCCGGGGGGGGGATCGGCCGGGGTTAGCGGTGCAGTCGACGGCACGAGGCGCGGGGTGTGTAAGGGGGTGTGCGTCCTGGCCAAATCGCTTCTTCGGGTTTACGAATTGAGGTACCGGGGGACGATTTGAGCTGTTGGTCTCGGGACAGACACTCTGTGAGTGAGGGAGAAGTCATGCATGCGCGCAGACGACGAGGTGCCTCGGTTACAGGGACCCGCATAAGCTTCTCCAGAAACGTCACAGGCAAATAGCGCTGTAAGCTGGTCGCTCTAATTGGGTACAGGGTGCTGTACCGCTAAAACAATCGAAATAGTTTTTGACACTGAATGAAAGCACGAGACTGGCATCTTGAATAGACTATTTCTATCGGATTTCTAATAGTGACGTATGTGTACGTACTTACAATAACGGAGAGCTGTCTGTCTCAGCTGGCATCCAGGTCTAGTGATGCCGCATCGGAGGACACTACTCGACAAGGTGATTCAATCAAGTTCGCATAACTAGTAGAGGAATCATTTATAGAGGTGCAACTGTATCAAAGGGCCCTCAACAAGCCTTGACCATTCTCACTCCCGATCACTAAAACCCCCCCCGCATCACCTGACTTCGCGTGCGAACCGTGCGCCAGAGCCGTGTACTGTATGGCGTTCGCCCCTCAGTACATACTAATTAATAACGTGTTGCTTTGTAACTCGGCCAGTTCACCGCCCGAGTTACCTCTCTGGCCATGCCGTGATTTTTTCAAATTCCCGCCGGTGCATCAAACAAAGCCCGATTCACGCGGGATGACACCTAAAAGATGAAGGCCTTCCTCGCTGGCGCTCGCAAACGCAAGTCGACCGACGAGCCGCCCCGCCAAGCCGCCGACGAGAATGACGACGAGCCGACCGAGGTCAAGCTCGCGATGCTCTCGTCGCTGCACCCCCAGGTTGAGCAGGACACCTTGATCGACGTGCTGCTCGCCCATGACGGCTCCGTCCGGGAAGCCTCGGCTGCACTGCGCCATGTGCGCCCGGAGCCGACCAAGTCCGGTGTCATTGGCCACCAGCAGTCGCTCCGGCAGTATGCGCGCCCGGCCGACCCGTCGTCATGCCCGCCTACGACAAAGAAGCTCAAGTCGAAAAAGGGCAGCACCCTGCACCTGTTTGATCCCGCCGATGTGGCCGAGCATACGCCTTGCACCATTGTCCATAATTTTCTGCCGCCCGACGTCGCCAACGACCTGCTCAAGGAGCTGCTGGCCGAATCGGAGACCTTTGAGCGCATCACCTTTAAGCTGTTTGACAATGTTGTCTCGAGCCCGCATACCTCGAGCTTCTACGTGGATAGCTACGAAAAGTTAATGTCGCAAAAGTCAGAGTACTACTACAATGGTGCGCAGCTTACTGTATGCCAGATGCGCCCGCAATCGTCTTCTTTCTCTAACTGAGACGTTATTCTAGGATGTTCGGCGCATCACGCCACAACTATCGAGAGTGAAGCCAATCGTTCAAGACACGGTAAATAAGGAAATACAGCATCGTATCAAAACGCGATATCCCGGGGGCAGGAAGCTCAAGTACCAGTCTCCCCACCCCTGGGTCCCCAACTCGGCGTTTGTCAACTGCTACAATGGCGCCCAGGAGAGCGTCGGATACCACAGCGACCAGCTCACCTACCTCGGGCCGCGCGCCGTCATCGGGTCCATCTCGCTCGGGGTCGCGCGCGAGTTCCGGGTGCGTCGCGTGCTCCCGAAAGACGCCGAGACGAGGACCGCGCAGGACGCCGACGCCGAGGGCCAGATCTCCATCCACCTGCCTCACAACTCCCTGCTGGTCATGCACGCGGAGATGCAGGAGGAGTGGAAGCACTGCATCGCGCCGGCGCTGTCGATTGACCCGCACCCGACAGCGGGCAACAGGCGCATCAACATTACCTACCGCGACTACCGCGCCCGGATGCACCCATCGGAGACGCCCCGGTGCGCGTGCAAGATCCCCTGCATCCTGCGTGTTGTGCAGCGCAAGCGGGAGAATCTTGGAAAATATTTCTGGATGTGCCATGCGGGCAATGTCCCGGAGAAGGAGGGATGTTCGTTTTTTCAGTGGGCAGAGTTTGATGATGATGGGAATCCCATTTTGAACAAGAAGCTGGTGAAACCTCCATAAGTTTAGACTTGGACAAAAAAGTAAAATTGTAGAATATATTTAGTCGGTTACAAGGTCTGTGATGTACGTGCAAACTGCGCGGCTGCCAAACATATAGTCTGGAGCGTCGCTATAGTTGCATGAGACAGCAGCGTGTACTAACATGGCTTATACCTACCTATTAATAAGCTACAACAAGTCGACAGGCTACTAACAGCCCATAGGGCGCTATAAGTAGCTTTAACGTCTGTGACACCGCTATAAACCCTTCTTTTGGCGCTCGCCAAAGTGGGGCGCAACCTGAGAGCCAGTGGAACGACTTGAGGCCCAGCGACAGCACGCTTCCTCTGGTCTTCCTTCATCATCACCACGCATGCCAAATAGCAGTTCGCGGTAAGCTGCAGAAGTCGTCTCCGAAATGTCATCTTCGCCTCCGACAACTGTCCCATCCGTTCTTCCATCCTCTCCGCCATGCGCTCCACCATCCTCTGAACCATCCTCGTCCTCCGACGATTCGAAAGATGATTTGGTCAACATCCAGCCTTCCGAGGTCACGTTTCTCGAGACTCTGAAGACAAAAATAAACCGGAAAAACGGCAACAACCTTGTTATCACCTTTAAGGTTGAAATCCGTAACAAACTTTGCGTCATGAAAGTGGTCAGTAATAAAATATACTATGCGTGGCACCTATTCCCGGCACGCTCACAGCGGGCTAACACCCTACCTACTTATTGATAATAATTTAGTTTAAGGATATCGAATATTGGGACGCCTTTTATACAGAAGCTAGCGCTTATCGACTACTCAAAGAAAAGGGCCTTTGCAAGCGAGGCCTTGTTCCAAAATTCTATGGAACTATTGAGTATATAGATACAGATCTCTGGCCGGAGTTGTACCAGTTTGCAAATCATAAATTTCCACCTAGCGCTATTCTGATCGAGTATATACCAAACGCTAGAAAGATCGACCTCAGCAACTTTTCGCAAGACAATATCGACAGGCTATCTACAATTCTCGCCGAGATTCACGAGGCTGGCCTTATCCACGGCGACTCATATCCTAGAAATATGATGGTTGTTCAGGGAACGCCCGATAGAGTTTTCTGGCTGGACTTTGATCATTCGCGGCTAAGGGATAAGACAGACGAAGACTCTGAATGCCTGTTCCAATTAGAATTAGAGATAATGACGGGTTTTGCAAAAAAGCACTGGTATGTTTCGACTTTCTAACAGACTGGCTTCGACTAACAACACTTCTGCTCTTAGTCAGAGGATGCCAAAACTGGAAAATTAGAGAAAGCGTTCTACTTTTACTGCTAGTCGATGTATTATCCAAAGTACCTTCACGAGCAAATACATTCATACATAAAATGGTACAACAACACAGATGGCCATTGGCATGCACCCCCTCCTGTTGCGCTTCGTGGTGTAATTAAAAGAGAGCTGCTACCAACCCATCTTACTAGACGGACCAAACACGTGATTATTAAAATGGGTCATTCTCCAGGTACATTGATTTGTGTACAACACGCACCTGAATCAATGTACCTAGAGAATGACGGATAACTAGTACTCCCCAACCAACTCCCAGCACCTACGGACCTCCCCAACCAACTCCCAGCACCTACGGACGTCTGACGACCCAAGATATCTTGGCAGAACGTGGACGATTCATCGCGACCACGACCTGGCGCAGAAATGGCCGAGGAGCTGACTCTTTCCGCCCACCAGGTGGCTCTGCTGGAGGCTCACCTGCCGCCAGCGACCGCCGCGCCTGCGGGCGGCTCCAACATCTGGGTGACGCTGACGTACGCGCAATCGCTCGACTCGTCCCTGTCGCTCGCGCCGGGGGTGCGCACCCGCCTCTCCGGGCCCGAGTCCAAAGCCATGACGCACTACCTGCGCAGCCGCCACGATGCCATCCTCGTCGGCGTCTCGACGCTGCTCGCCGACGATCCCGCGCTCAACTGCCGCATCGCCGGCGCCGGCGCCGGCGCCGCGCGCCCGC
>NW_006271972.1:962129-963890 GCF_000225605.1 Cordyceps militaris CM01
GGTCGCTCGAGACCCAGCGCCGCGGCGCCGGCCAAGCGCCGCTCGTTATCACCGCGGCCTCGAGCCGCATCCCCCCCGCCGCCGCGCGCGTCCTCGAAGCGCACGGTGGCAGGTACCTGCAGCTGCCGGCAGAGGAGAAGTCTGCGGGCTCGGCTGGCGGCCGGCTGCGCTTTGGCTGGCCGCAGATTCTGGCCATGCTGGCGGCCGAAGAGGGCTTGGCAAGCGTCATGGTCGAGGGCGGCGGCCAAATTATTGACTCGCTGCTTGACCCGGCGTGCCATGGGTTGGTCAGCTCCGTCATCGTGACGATTGCGCCGACGTGGCTCGGCCGGGGCGGCGTTGTCGTGTCGCCGGCGCGCGTGCATGATCAGTCGGGAGCGCCGGTACCCGCGGCCCGCCTGCGAGACGTCGCGTGGCATCCCTTTGGCGACGACATTGTCTTGTGCGGCAAACTAGAAGGATCACAATGAAACACGACCAAGCTATAAACAACGAAAGCGATGACCGATTGGTCAGAACAAACAGCACTACATGGAGTGTGTGTAAATTGAGTACGAATACCACCATCTATGTACAAAGCCCAGCAGCTACCAGCCATTAGTGAATACCCAGCTCCGCCAACTCCAGCTCCGTCACGTGAAACTCGGCCAGTGCCTCGGCGTCGAGGCCAATCTTGGCCAGCGCCTCCCGCGTGGTCAGCTTCAGCGCAGCAAATATTTGCGCGTTGGTGGCCGTCGCCGGCACCGCGGGCACGCCGGGCAGCGGGTGCGCCTGGAGGAAGTGGGCGATGCTGTAACCTTGCTGGCTGAAGACGAGAAACACCAGCGCAAGCGCGTTGGTGGTGGCGTCGGGCGGCGACGAGACGTTTTGCGTGGAGCAGCGTTTGGCGCAGCTATCGACCGGCTGCTCCTGCGCCGTTTTGAAGAAATCGCCGAGCCAGTTGAGCGCGCGGATGCCTTCCACGATGCCTTGGGTCGTGTGGCTGGTGGCGTTGTTTCTGCGGTACTGGATGCGCGCGCCCGCCACGCAGTACTTGTCCACCAAGCCGTCCATGTCGCGGCTGGGCGAGATTTCGTCGCGGATGGCGTGGAACACGTACAGCGGCATCGTGGGCGTGTCGGCGTAGCCTGCCAGGGTGTCGTCATAAAAGGCGCGGATAAACGCGGGCTCGGTCAGGAAGCTGAAGCCGCTGACAAAGTACTTTGCAATGTCCTGGTTCTGAAAGAGCCCAATGGCCGTCTTGACGTCGAGGTCGGCCGCGCCCAGAAACGTTGTCGCGTTGTACGGGCCCGTGGTGCGCAGGTGGCTGACGAGGATCGCGCGCGCCGCGGGCCACTGCACCGTGGTGCCAAGCAGGGCCAGAACGACGAGCGCGGCCGACGGGCCGCCGTTGACCGTGGGTATGGCGGCCGTGGCATTGACCGCAAGCCCGCCGTAGGCCACGGCGCCGATGCGCAGCTCGGGCGCGTACGACGGCTGCAGCTGCGCGGCCCACTGGGCGGCAAAGGCGCCCCCGGAGTAGCCGTACACGGCCTGCGCATAGTCGGGCGCGAGCCCGAAATGGCACCGCAGCGACCGCACGGCGTGCGCGGCGTCGAGCACCGCGTGGCCCGAGTTGTTGCCCGCGAGGTACGCCGCCCGCGGGCCCTCGTAGTCGGGCACGCTGACGACCCACCGCTTGGCGACGACGAGCGGCGCGAACAGGGCCTGCTCGAAGCTGGCGCCCACGAGGTTGTCAAAGGCGTAGCTCGGGCTGCTGTC
>NW_006271972.1:963990-1004078 GCF_000225605.1 Cordyceps militaris CM01
GCCGGCGCGTACGTCACGAGCGCGCGCCCGTCGGCGCCGTGCGGCACCAGCACCGTCGTCACGCCAAACGACGGCCCGCCCAGGCTGTCGGTGCTGCAGAAGAGCACCTGCCAGGCGTCGCGGATACCGCGCAGGCTGGCGCGCGCGCGGTCCGGCGCGCGCCGCAGACGGAGCACCTTGCCGGGCGACCCGGCGCAGTCGGCGCCGGCGGGGAGCGTGTACCACGGATCGCGGCTCGGCGGTAGCGCCTCGGTGGCGTCGTCGGCGGCAGCGGTGGTGGTGGGAGCGCTGAGGAGCGCCAGCAACGGCAGAAATGTATGGAGGAGATGCATGCTTTTTCGGGGCGGAGGGAGCTGCGTGTTCTTAGAAGCACAAGGGTGTGAGATGCTGAGTTGGAGAAGCGGCCAGAGGCGGTATTATTATATACAAATCCGCTTTTGTTTGTAGCTGTTGTTTGCTCGTCTGTGCGGTTGAGTCTCCGGGGGGCGTGGGGGGGGGGCCACGACGTCCCGATGGTTTGCATAAAGATATTACCATGACGCTTGAAAAGTGGCGCGGGCTGCGGTCATTATCAAAAAACCGGAATCTGTACGGATCCGTACAACAGGGAGGGAGCTGGGCATGTCTTGACTAGCAGCAACTGTAAGAATGTCTCACTCTGACGTGGGGGTAACATGGTGCCTTGTCGCCATCTCGTCTTATCTGCTTCCTTCCCGTTTCCCTATTCTTTGTCTCGGTCCCGGCTCGTTCAGGGTCCTTGATATCTTGACCCCACAGTCTGCTCTCCTTGCTCATTTCGTTGCCCGCCTCGATCGGCTCGGGGAGTTTGCAAGGAGGGCACCTTTGCAAACCCCATTGCGCAGCTCCGGTTGGGTAGTAAACGGGTGCAACCTGGTTCTGATGTCTGGACCCATCTCGTAAAGGTCGAGGCGACAATCCGCTGTCTTGGTGTTGTACCATGTTGCCGGCGAGGCCTTTGTTCCACAACCATCAGCCGCAAGACTCTCGCAAAGGGGAAAAGCAAACCGCGTGTACAGCACCAGAATGCTATTCTCCAACAGATATCTTTTTTCTTCTTCTTGAAAATCGTATTATGCGTTGGCGGTCCGAGCACTCTCTGCCAGCACAGCCTTCTTCATGCCGTGACCGTGACGAGTTGCCAACGTTGTCGAGGCCATGCGCCCCCGCCGGGTGGCTTGGCATGACTCGGTTTCGGGCGATCCAAAAGCTGCCTTTTGTTAACTAGGTCATGATGGGAAAGATGAATGCCCACCAGAATCGGGGAACACGGTCGACAACCCCGAACCCTTGTTACGCTAGTGTGGAGGGGCAGCTAGAAAACGTCACGAAGGTGGGGTGGTGCTCAAAAAACCATACGAGTGCAACGTCTACAAAACTGAACCTCGTCTTGTCTGTCCATCTCTACCTTTCTTTTTCCTTGCTACGTTTCAATCCGTGAACCACGTACTCATTTCTTCACTTCCGTAAAAACAAACAAAAAAAATCCTCGTCCGAAACCAATCGCCCACCCGTCTCCCCCACCATGGCTCCGCGCATCGTCGTCCTCGGGTCCCTCAACATGGACCTCGTGTCCTACGTGCCGCACCACCCTCTGCCGGGGGAGACGCTGACGGCGAGCCACTTTGCCACGTCCCCCGGCGGCAAGGGCGCGAACCAGGCCGTCGCGTGCGGGAAGCTGTCGCGTTCCTCGTCGTCGTCGCTCGACGCCGTCGCCGAGGTGGCCATGATTGGCGCCGTCGGGGCCGACGCATTCGGCACGCAGCTCCGCGACAGCCTGCGCGCGTACGGCGTCAACGTCGACGGCGTGCGCGTGCTCGACAACGCGCGCAGCGGCATCGCCCTCATCGTCGTCGACGAGCCCTCGGGCCAGAACCGCATCATCCTCTCGCCCGAGGCCAACCACGCCCTCCGCCCGGAGCACTTTGCCCAGATCCCCGGACCCCGCCCCGACTTGCTCATCATGCAGCTCGAGATCCCGTTCGACACCGTCATGCAGGCCCTCGAGGCCGCCCGCCGCGCCGACGTGCCCGTCCTGCTCAACCCCGCCCCCGCCCGGGAGCTCCCGCCCGCCGCCTACAAGGACCTCGCCCACCTCGTCGTCAACGAGACCGAGGCCGCCATCCTGTCCGGCGCCCAAGAGTCCGACCTCGACGACGTAGAGGGCCTCAAGCGTGTCGGCGCCATCTTTCTCGAGAGAGGCGTGCACAATGTCATTATTACGCTGGGCGGTCGTGGCGTATACTACGCAACGCGAGATGGAAAGAGTGCGCTGGTCGACGCGCTCAAGGCTACTGTCGTAGATACCACCGCCGCCGGCGACACCTTTGTTGGATCCTACGCCCTGGCCGTTGTCAACTCTACAGGCGCTTTCGATATTGATACTGCCATTCGAGATTCTAACAAAGCTTCCGCCATCACCGTCTCCAGACGAGGAGCTCAAGTATCCATCCCTTGGAGGAACGAGCTGCAATAACATAAACACAAGCATGACGAACCCTGAAAATACTAAAATCAAATTCAAATCCGACTTGCTGAAGCTACTACTTAATTGATGTTACACTACTTTAGAACCATGCATTCCAGCTCCAAGCGCCTTGCGCAGATTCCTCTCCGTCAGTCTTGGGCACATTGATAGATGGTGTAAGGCTCCTCCAGATACCTGCTGCAAATGATTTCCTTTTTCTCAATGACCCTGTCGTGCTCGTCGTGTTGCTCGTGTTCCGGCTGCGACATGGTCTGCTTCGCAGTGAGCCCATATTTAGAACCTGTTTTCTATCACGTCTTTCGCCCCCAGGAGTAGGCGACTGCACCTCATCCCGCGGCACTGACAAATTGCTCGCCGTCATTCTCTGGCACATATCCTCCATGGAAATGCCGGGTCGGCGAATTGGCACTTTGGGCGTTGCGTCTTGTGAAGATGTTTCTGAAACATTGCGATGGCCAGAGCTTTTCCGATATGCATACCTTTCGGACAGCTTTATCCTCTCCAACCATTCTGCAACTACATCTGCTTTCCAGTGTCTTTGCATTACAGATTGAATACTTTCGAGCGTGTATATCGGTGGCGGCGACCATGCGGACCGAACATTGTGCCGCTTCAGAGCACCAATCGCAGTCGTTTCTAGTCTCGTACATCGTTGAGCCACGCCAACCAGTATCTCGTGACCAAAGTAGTCTGAAAACGCGGAATGGCTGTATGTAATTCTCACTTTCATATATGGCATCTGGGAATCTCCGAGCTGACTTTCGAGATCCGCCATCAGTTCCTCCGAGTTCTGTCTCTTGGGTGCTTTGGTTTGTCTCGCAATCGACTTGGAATCAATACAGATCTGGGCCAGAAGAAGGACCTTTGACCCCGCATACAAGATTCTAATTTGTTAGCACCGCTAGGCTGCAGCATATCAGTTCACTTACGTCGGAAATGACTGCTCGTGAAAGACTTGTAATACTATGGTCCCTTCCACTGGTAGAATCTCGACTTTTAGATCATGCAGGCACCCATGCTTGAAAAATAGATCTATTTGAATTAGCAGAAATCAAATCTTAACAAAGAACGATACTGACCCAAGTGGTGTTCATCCGCCTTGGGCTGAGCTGGCTTGGCCCCAGTCCCGTCTGCCGAATACGCATGCGATAGAATACCGGACACTTCAATAGTTGCCCATACATGGTCTTGTCCAAAGTAGCGACTATGGCCGTTTGTATGGATCGAAATGTGGGGAGACAGGACGTGAGGTAAGATGCTGTCCATGTTTATCGTGCAGTTGGGACTGTCTGTTGACGAAGAAACATGTCGAATGACGCTCGAGCTGGATCGCGTTCCTAGCGATTGATGTAGACTGCAGCCGCCAGAAACGAAAGAATTCCAAGAGTTGGAGTTGTCTGAAGCGCCAGAGTACGTACGGCTCGCCTCTCTCAACATGTCTTCTGCCTCTTCGGCCGTACGCGGGCTCATTATCTCGCTTTTGTCGCCGGAGCCAACAGGAAAAGGTACATCAAATGCCACGTTTGGACCGACCGAACATGGGCGTGGAGGAACAGCGCGCAGCTCTTCATCTTCAACAAGACGTGATGATAGGGCCCACAGACTTCGGCGCTTTGCGATATTGAGACGGTTGGCGCTTTGTTTCTGTAGCGGATGTGTAGTCTCACGAGCAGGGTAGACGGGATGCTGCTGATGAAGCCTGTCTGTCGTGCGGTCCGTCGAGCTTGGCGGCTTCGAGATGCGCAAGGGGCTCGGTCGGTCATTTTCCGGACGACGGCTGGACCAAGCATCCTGACCAGGCGGAGTGGAAGTAACGTATGGCGAGAGGTCGAGAGGCATGATGCTCGGAATATAGATAGATAGAAAATAACGACCCAAGAAGTGTAAAGAATAGCAAAGTTGTGGGAATAAGATAAAATGGTCTGATGATGATTGTGATGGTGAATGTTGCAGAATGAAAATGCTTTGTATCGGCAGGGGTATCTAATTACTTGTAATGCTACTACGAATTCCGTGAATGGCAGCCTCGTCCTTCCAATGCTGCTGTTATCCAAAGGGGTGAATGAAGGAAGGCAGGCGCGTGCGGAGCTATACCGAGGTGCCTAGCGTGCGCAGCAGGTTATCTTTGATGGATTCTGCCTCCGTTTCATCCATGGCGATAAATCGAATCTGATGTTTGTTAGTCGAACAGCCCTTTTTGGGGCGGAGAATGGAAACTTGCCAGTTCGTCGTTGATGGTTGTGCCACCGTAAAGGACATGCTCTGACAGACTCGTTGCCACACCCTTCTTCACTCTGTCCTCCCACACGCCATCCCAGTTCCACTCACCAGGCTTCCGTGTGACAGCTTGGCCGGCAGCCTTCTTCTCTCCCGCCGGCTTTTTGGGACTCGGTGTCGCCGGGGCGCCGTCGCTTCCCTGCTTCTCGCCCTCGGCCTGCTTCGCCTGCTGCTTCCGCCGGTGCGTCCTCCATGCGTGCCACGCACCGGGGTTTCCGGCCGCGTCCAGGGGCACCGCGTCCAGCACCTCTGGCTTGTCAAAGGCGTTTTTGATATACTTGAGAACCTGGTACATGGACGCCACTACAGGCCGGCTGGTCTGCATGTACGAGGGCCCCGCGGCACTCGAAGCGCCGGGGTCTGGGCTCGCAAACACGGGGGTCTGTTCGACGACGGGACTTGTTGGCGCAGAGAGGCTGGCCTCGGCACTGCGGCGCACCCTGCCAAACCACTCCGGGAACCCATGGCGCAGGCTGAAGCCCCCTGGCGGCAGCCGCTCGTCGTCGGTCGCGCTGACGGTTCCGTTGTCCTGTATGTCGGTAGTGTACATGTACGTCGTAAGAGGCGTAATAAGGGGATGAAAGATGTCGGTCGCAAAGATGATCATAGGAGCGCGCCGGGGGTAGGATTCGGGGAACAGGATTTGAAATCGTAGAATGGCGGGAGCATAGGGTCCTACAACGGTCAGCGCAATCCTCTACGGGATGCTGTCAAGCCCAGTCGACTTACCATCACGAATGAATAAGACTGTAGACCACACAGTCGAATCTCCTGGCATCAATGCGACAAACACACCGGAGGGACATGCTTGCTTTAAGCCGGTGCTGTTAAGCACAGTTAGCCACTACTCGACGAACGCTCGGGACAGGAGAAGGCACGCGTACAATTCGGAAAGCAGCTGCTGCTTCCGCAGGGCCGGTAAATTTGCCAACCTCAATGCCGACATTTCGGCAAAGATGATGACGCCAGAAAGCTCACAACATCTGCCGCCGATGACACTCCGTAGCCTATGTGGCCTGCTTGGACGGGCGGTGAGATGAGCGGTGGCGCATTCTGCCGAAACTTGTCGCGCGTTGGCGGGGTCGATCGCGGGATGGAGGGAGGGGTAGCTTGCTCGTTCGGAGGACCAAGACGGCGATTGTCGTAGACCGAGAACACATTCACAGGCTCAAAAACATATTGAGCGATATTCCATGTCGTTTGTATCTTGTGCGCGGAACATCCGGTTAATCTACGTAAAGCCTATTTTTTGTCACCCGTCCGTCCTCCAAAACCCTTTCGAATCCCAAGTATAGTTATCTCAAGAAAAAAAAAACCCGTAGAAAGGCAGCCGCCTAAGCACCCAGGCGCTTCTCAATCTTGCTCTTCTCGCTCTCGCGCACCTCCCGTTTATCGTCCCTCGTAGCATTGTACGCAGCCGTGACCTGGTTGAAGGGGTTGTCGGGGCTCTTGTCAAACTCCTTGCGGATGCGCTGCTTGCGCTGGTCCAGACGCAGGCCGGTGCCGCTGCCGTCGGCCTTCATCTCGTCGAGGCGGCGCTCCTCGTACGCGCGGTAGGCGGCCGCGAAGCGCCTCTCAGGATGTGTCTCAATTTTGGCCTCGCCGCCCGTCGTCAGCGACAGCGCGTCCAGTGCGTTGTCGATACCGCTGGCGTTGAGCGTGCTAGGCCCGTCGTCAAGCTGCGACAGGTCCAGGCCGCGCGTCTTCTTGATGGGCGCCTTGGACTTTTTGGCCTCGGCGCGCCCACCAGTCGCTTCCTCGTCCTCTTTTATCAGCGCGTCCTTTTCGGCCTTCTTCCTGGCGGCTTCCGCTCGTTTGGCCTCTTCGGCTTCCCTAGAGTTGTGAACTGGGTTAGCCAACAGGCCGTCTCGGCGCCGAGCCGCATGCTGCAGCGCTGTCTCGGGTCGCAGTATCCCGTGTGAGTTTCACATGGCGGTGACATCAACTGGAATAGACATCTTGACCGAGGTGCAGTTACTGACTTCTTGGAGTTATTCTTGGAACCCTTCTGCCAGCTGTCTTCCTCAACAGCTTCGAGCTGGGCATCTGCGGCTGCGTTCTTCTTGGCCGCAGCGTCGGCCTTGCGGGCGTTGCCCGCCACTTTTTTGGTGTTTTCTCCCTTCTTTCCCGCCATTTCTAGGTAGAAATTGTTCTGTGGATGTTGTAACACCGACCTTAGGCCGCTGTCTCGTGTCTCGTGTCCTGGTAGCTGTCGTTGTGCAGATTTGGTGGGGTCAACCGGGCGAAGGAGGCGTTTGATCACCCAGATAGACGACAATCGGGGCGGTGGGATTTACAGGACGTAGCCGGTCCTCGACTCTGCGCAGTTGATAGAAAGGGTGAATATGCAGTTTCTCGGTGTGACTGTGACTAACCTTGCGTGAGTTGCGTGACTTGCGGGTGCAGACCAAACTCTTTTGCGGGCCGCAAGCCTCTGTTCTCCATTACGTCAGTCAGGCATCCCAAGTCCACACAACGGTATAAGCTACGTCTAAATAGAGGCATTCCAGGATTCAATCCACGTTGAACATGAGATCTAGCAAACAATAAACAGTGAGAAAGCTTGATCTAGATGGTGTCGAAATAGCTTCACAAACCCATCTGTAGACTTGCAGTGCTAGGTGGACAAGGATTCGTATGGTCAGTGCTGACGGCAAGCCGCCTCATTTTGTACTGCAAGTAGCTTCCAAAGTAGATATCCGGTTGCTCATCTTTGAACAGAGAACTGAGTTTGTCATTTGCTTCAGTGCCACCGTCAGTTTCCGCAGGAGGCGCATCAGCGTCACCGTGCTGGTGCGACGTCTTCATCGCTTTCCGCCGCACTGGCTGCAAAGTCAAGCATCCTCGCGAAAACCAAATATGAGATATGAGGCTGTACTAGGGCTCAGCGTTGCATCGGGCGCAGGCTTGCGTCGCGTGCCGTGTCGTGATGCCTTCAGCTGCACGGCGCCGGCGCTCACCTACCAAGTCAGAGACCTTTGGGCCGCTAATACATCTATCACCCGAGACAGAATGAATGCGGTGAGGCATCGCAAGGGTCGGCAGCGTAATATTCGAGCATGGCCTGCTGTAGTCTCTTCGAACCCTTGCAGCTGTTCTTCGAGACGTGTAAAACGGCATGTGCGCATCACAACTGTCAACCCAGCATCCTGGCAGGACCCCCCACGAAGCTGCAGTGCGCAAGAGATGAGCGCAAGTCTGAGCTGCCGTGATGATTTTGGGCAATTTATTGTAAATGAGAGTTGATAGAGTACGCACTGCTCATGCACCGTCATACCGCCTTCTCTGTCTTGCAACAAGGGCCAAGCTTCCAAGCTGCGCGGTCTCAAGTCCGCTGCCCGCGAGCCTACTAGCATGGTCATCGATATGTCGTTCGCGCCAATGATCGATAACTCTAGCCGGACGTGCCGCTGGCGTAACTTTGTTCGACGCCGATTTTGCGACTTCTTTGTGCATCACAGTAGCTAAAGAGTAGTGCCCAGCTGGACAGGGAACAGTGACCGGGGGTGCGCGCCATGACGCCATTCTGCTGGCCGGTGCTTTCTTCTGTAGCAGATGGAAATTGCTTTTCACTGCCCAGTACGTACAGGTACGGTGTGCTAACTGACTCAATCAGTTTTCCTTTTCGTTTCTTTCGGTCTGTTTTGGGACACTGGTCGAATCCATGTCCCTGCTTGCGGGTCGCTAGTTTGGCATGAGATGATGAGATTGATGCGGTAGGCTTGTCAATTTCTCCAGGCGACCAGGGTCGCCGATGTCCCCATCCTGATGTATATCACCGACAGAAGCGAGATGACCGGGGGTTGGTCTTTTTGTAGGACGTGGGTAAGGGATGTGCGTCTCCGTACTGAGGCGGTCACTATGGTCGAAACAGAGTCTTGATGACAACCCCAGTAGACCGAGAGTAATTAGGAGTAAGAGTATCGGTTTATTAGTCTTGGTCCGGTGTTGATACTCGAAGACTCGCTCATTCTGCTTGATAATTAGTCTAGCCCTTTATTAGTCAGGAAACTATGACAGACTTTTCGCCACTGTAGCGCCTACCGAAGGAAATATGATACATCACGAGCTAGGCTTTGTCTGCCAGCACGGCTCACAAGTCCAAACCTGTCAATCTCTGATGTTTTGCCACTGAGACATCATGCGAGTTTCCAGAGTTGGTCTCGAAACCGTCAGCCAAGAACAATTGAACGCATTTCGTCCCGTGGGTGGGATGAAGGAGCCGGGACTTCGGTTGGCTCATGCCGGCACCAACAAGCCCTGGCCTCGGTGGCGATCCAATAGAGCGGCTCGGGGCTGGCCGGCAGTTTGCCAGTACTGTGCGGACAAGTATCTGTACAGCTGCGAGATGCACCCGGCAATGTCGCGGAACAAGGATCGTCGTCCAACTAGTTCAAATTCGGCCCGCCACCTGTTCAAAATGGGACACAAGTTCTTAGACTAGCATGATGTTTGCAGGCCGGAGAAATCCCACACGGCGGTGGCTGATTTGGCGCTCGACGGGGGTCACTCGAACTGCAAAAAAAGGAAGCAGCAAGGGCTGGGCAGCCGCTGCCTGTTCTGGCCCCCGTGAAGTTCGGCGGCCGGGGGCCTCGTACTTTCGGAGTTGTATTAGTGCCACGGGGCGACGGTGGGCTGATGTGCTCAGCGGGGGCGCGGCACAAAGGTTTCTTTAGCTTGGTCGGATGGGCTGCTGCTATTCGTCCGGGGACTCTGGCTCAGAGACCCGGTGGGTGGCATCCCTCTCACTTGTTGCACGGTTACACCAGCCGCCACATATAAGTGAGATTGCACAGCTGCTAATGGAAGTGGGATAGCGCACATCTGGCCCAATCACTCGGATGCAAGGAGACGCGTCTGTGCTGGTGGTACATTGTACGCCGACAGTGTCAACCATGTCTTGAGCGAAGGTCTGATTGATGGTGTGCTTCCATCTTGGCCATGTCGCATCTGTCCCAAGTCGTTGGTGGAAAGCGCGAGAACAAGTGCCATGTTGCATGGTTCGATATTGCGCTTTGTAATACCAGTATGTTGGTGCTGACGTAGGCTGCCAGGTACAGGGATCATACGAGGCCGACTAACACGGAAGGCTATCGTGTCGTCCGCATAGCTTCGTTGTCAGGTGATTGATAATAGCAAGGGTCAATTCCAGCAAACGATGTGGGCGGTATGGCATAGTCGAGAGGTAATAAGTGCGAACGGGCAGGGTAGCTATTCTTGGACTCGGAACATGTTCCCCTACCTGCAGTGGATATAGAGAACCGCAGTTATACCTGTTGCCTGCTATAGGGGCTGCTTTGATACATGTTGGCTTGGAATCCCGAAATTAGTAGGTAGACGGCCCATTTCCCATGGTCACTTACAAGCTTTATCGTCTTAGTGGCAAATGAAGGGATTTCGGAAGTACGGTATCAAAGCGGGTTGGCGGGATAGCACATGGTGCACGGCTTGGTCGGCTAGCGTCGTGTACGTTTCTCTTACGTTTCTCTTACATTTCGCCTTGTAAGGTTCGTGAAAGCGCAAAGTGATCGAGGTGGTATTCTTGGCTGGTCCGGTGAAGCCGCTCCTGGAGGTGTCCTTCGTTCCGTCACCACTCGACGCTAGCCACGAGAATAATCTCTGGTGCTACTGTATCACCGGCACTGCGAGCGAGTCTCACGGACCGCCATCCACATGGCGCGCATCTGTTTCTAGCCCAGCCACAGTGGCTCCGGAAGGGTGAGCCGGGATGCCGGTGAACAATGGTAGCGTCCCCGCTCGTTGGGTAGGTTTTGGCTCTAATAGGAGCCCGGCTTTCTCTAACTACTCCGTACCGGGTGTGCCCATTTGGTGAGAAGCGGGGGAGGATGCATTGCATTGCTGGCGGCATGTCCGTTTGCGTTGAAGTTGTTGGATGTGGAAATGTGGTGCCGAGAGAAAAAAAAAAGAACGAAGAGGGTGTGCTTCGAGAAGAAGTGGTTGACGCTCTAGCAGTGATTGGCTCGTCTGATCCCCCACCCATTATTATAGAGGGGGGGGGGAGAGATCACGAGGTAATGTGGCGGTGAAGATTGGGCGGCAGAGCTTGGGAGGAGCATCAGTCAGGCAAAGCTGCATTGGTCCTCACCTTGCGGTCAAGAGACGAGGTCAAGGTAGGAGCAATAATGAGTGCACACCGGCCGCATGGCGTGTCGAGACTGATAGAGAGGCACAGCATACTGGGAGGAGGCTTCCGGCGCGCGCCAGTCTCGTGCTTGTGCATGCGCAGTGGGCAGAGGACAGCAGATGAGTGGCCCGAGTGGCGCCCCCTTTTATTGAATGAGAGTAGGAGAAGGGGAAGAGAAGGAAGACTGTCACAAAACAATGGGATCCAGGAGCACGGAACAAGATGGGAGAAAAGATCGGATCGCCCGCCGCCAATGCAACTTGGGGGGGCGACGAGGCGACGAGGCTAGCTGCGACCACTGTGTCGGGTTCGCAACACAGGGACCAAACAAGGAACAAGACCACTGGCTCACCACTCACAACAGGCACGAATCGGGGGGCTGTCCCTCTTTGTTTTTCTTGCCCGTGGTTCTTCGTGGGCCGCGGCCGCAACGGTGCAGCATTGCATGCATGCGCGCCGCATGCCCGCTGCATGACTTGCAGCAAAATACCAGGTAGGTAGGTATGTATTAACTACGGTATTTGGGCTGGTGGTGGTGATTTTCGTCTCGTCTCGGCCGCCCAGAACGTGCGGAGCCATGCCCTGGGGCGGACAGACTTGCAGACGACGACAGTTGCGGTCAGCAGCGAGATCGGGTGGCCCGCCCCCTCAGCAGCCGCAAGCCACACGTCAAGAGGCATCGTATTGGGATATTATCAGGCACCAGTATTGGGGGCTATGTAGTCCGTACGCTGTTTGTTCCGTTGCTTTGGAAGAAGAAGAAGAAGAAGCCCGCCGACGCCCCCCATTTCTGTATCGCGCTGCAAGGGTTTCCCTTGCCCCTTTTCGTCGGCGGCTGCATGCCAAATCCCGCCAAGTGCCGTATCGCTGGCGGCGGTCGGTAGGGAACCTGGCCTGATGACTATCTCGCTGTAATCAAAACGGTCCATTTGCTACTCCGCACGGTAAAATGTCTGAGAGCTGAGAGTGGTCCATCGCTCTCCGTACGCGGAAAAAAAAAAGGCAGGGTTCAAGGATTGACAACGTGTTTATGAGAAACAAAGAACTAGTCAAGGATCTATCAAGTCATGGTAGGGTCTTGTCATTATTCGCTGACCTAATAAGAACGACAGCGACAACAGCGCTCTTTTGAGGTGCCTGCTGTGCCTGTTGTCCTGCAAATAAAGCTAACAAAATCAAAAACCGGCCACTGAAGAGGAAGCTGACAAGTACCCCCGAGTATGACAAGGGGCAACGAGAGAAGAAGAAAAAAGGTTGTCAAGCTTTATTAGACGAACGGCCCGTGATCTCTAGTCATCCCTGCTAATCTTATTCTTCTTGAATGTCTTGAATGAGCCCTGTCGTCGAGGCTGCAAACCACTGGCAGGGAAGGCCCTGACGACGGGTGCTGTCACGCGGTGTCTACTCCATGTCTCGGCGTCACAGGAGGTGCATAAGGCGGTAAATGATGAAGAAGCAACAGAATGTGTGTTGATGCCGAGTTGCCCTTGTTCTACGAATGTATCGTCGGTCGAATCCCAATGTGGATTCGCACAGGTTTTGACAGCGCAGCTTGTGGCGTTTGCCTCTTTTGGGAGCCCCGCGGCTGGCTGTTTAGGACCGCGACCCCCCTTTGCCTTGTCTGCTGCCATCGTGGCAGGTCATATTGTATATTATGGAGTACAACTCATAACGAGCACGTACAAGAATATGGCGACGTTGACATCGTGCTTTGCGCCGAGATTTTTGGAGCGGGCCTCGGCCCCCCGGGGGGAGCAGCCGGCAAAGGAGCGCTTCAATCATGACTCGATACTGGAAGGCTTGGGAAACCCTTGCACCAAGTAACTACAACAAGAGGCATTTTTTGGCTCGCTTTTTCTGCCCGGGGCCGTCGGGCATGCGGCGGGTGCAGGGGGAACCATCATGACCGGTGCCACACGGAGTATTCTGCGTTGGCCTGCTGGTCACCGAAGGCAGGGCAGGCAAGGCTGGTGAGAGGGAGGTGCGTGGCCCTGGGGAATGCAGACGGGGAGCCACGGATCACATCATCCGCGTCGTACATGGATGCTTGCGCCTAATAATATACATATACGCCCAGCCATGCGTGTCTCTGAGGAAGGGGGCCAGGGGATGCTGGTTGACAGACCCGGTCTGTATAACAGCAGTCATCGTGTAAGTCGCGCTGATGAGGGAAGGAGGAAGAGGGAAGAGAGGGGGGGGGGGGAGGTGCCAGGCTGCCAGCGCATGAGATTTCTGCAAGCATCCGCCTGTTTGCCAGTCTGCTTCCCCAGGAATGACGCGCCGAAATGCCGTCCAAAGATACCGAGTACATACACATAGATAGAGCGTCGGCCGTCTTTGAGGTTGCAAAGAAGGAAGGCGGCGGGCACCGTACATAGGCGCTAATAAAACAGCTCGAGCGGCAGTGAGCGAGCGAGGCTTGGGGCGGCCTTGTTCACCGCCAGGTTGCAGAGAACCCTGGGCGCGGGCGCGATTCGCATCCCGTTTTCGTACGTGTGTTTTTTTCTCTGTCATCGGGGGCAGCGGCGTCGCCCCAAGTTCCCGTTGTTGTCGCCAGGCTGGGCTTCGGTCGTCGCATGATCGGGCGCCAGAAGCCAGGTAACTAGGGGACGGCACCCCCCCCCCTTGGTTCCGTGCCCAGCCCATGCATGAGCCGGCGTGATGGCTTGTTGTGGCCGGGCGGTACCCAGTCGAAATGCATGCGCGTTACGTCACAAGGCTGAGGGGACTTGCAAAGAGAAGACTGATGGAAGGACGAGGGGTACCGGCACGGTTATGTCATTGTGCAGCAAGGGCTTCCAGGGTGTGTGCGAATGGTAAGTGGCAAGATGGGTGATGGATGGACAACGAAGAGAAGAAAATGGATTATTTTTTTTGTACACGTCAGTTCGGGTCCTGCCGCCGTGGAGCAGGGAGAAGAGCCATGACACAATCCCATGTTGCTGTTCCATGGGAGATTGGGCTGGGCAAGGCAACTTTGGCTTGGTTTGGTGTCACGTTGATACGGAAAGAAGCGGGCACTGGTCGCACTCTCCACCAATCCTTTCTTGTCTGTTTCGTAGGATATTGTATGTACAAGAGGGGTCGAGAGCTTCTATTGTCGTGTATGAGTTATTATGACTTGCACCGTATCAGATTTGCTGCATGTCGACTTCGCGGCAGCATGGCTGTACGACGATGGGCGTGGGCCCCCGGGGGGCACCTTTTTGGTCCCCGACGCGGCGTTGATGAAAAGGAAAATTGGGCATCGTGGCTTCGTATGGGGTTACACAAAGGAGAGCCAGATTAATAACGAAGAAAAAAAACGAAGAAAAAAAACGAAGAAAAAAAACGAAGAAAAAAGTAAAGAAAAAGAAAGAAAAAAATCAGGAAGCGGAAAAACTGCACTGAGACCTGCGACGAGCGCGTGGTCAAAGTCATCTGCGGGTGACGCGTTCTCCCCAAACCCTTCTTGTTTCTAGTTATCCTTTTTTTTCCCTTCTATAGCTATCCCATTTTGCTTTTTCTAGTGGCTACCTATTCATCTTTTTTCTTTTTTCTTTTCAGACGATGACTTGATTTGGTTGCCAAGCGTGGATGACGGGTGGCTCCAGCGCATTCCAGGCAGTTGGCAATCCCCCCCTGTAGCGGCCCCTCTCCCGGTGGCCAGAGCGCGCCCAGTCAGGGAGATTCACCGACAGCCGAGTCGGCGCGCCATGACTCTGCAATGGGGCGGCCAGGGCAGTTGAAGAGACTCGGAGAAATGGAACAACCTATTTTTTGACGATTCTCTTATTAAAACAAAATCAACAGAAAAAAAAGGCAACAACCTAATCCACTGTGGACCGCAGAAGATCAAGTTTGCCTCCGTCACCGCCCGTCCGGGCAACTGGGCCTTCTTCCCCCCCGGTTAGTTAGCGGTGCTGTAGGCGTCCAGTGAGCATCCAGGGAAGCTCTCCGACGACTCCCAAAATGACTGTGGCTTCGTGACGGGTGTCCAAGCCGGTCGTCCAGTGGTCCCGGATAGCCCGTGCAGAGACCCCCGGAATGACACGCCCGGCCTGCCGGTATTATCATGAGCGGGGTGAGAGCCTTGGACTTTTTTTTGGTGCGCATGGAACTGCACATGGAACTGCTAAGTTACGGAGTACAGATTACAGATTACAGTGGTGCCAGTGCTGGCTGATAGATTGCCGGGCGTGACCATCCGCACATCGGAAATATAGGGGGTCTGTCCACTATCGGCTCATGCTGCAACCAAACTGCCCTGTAAACTGCCCCCAAACACAACCTTGAGGCCAATGTTCAGTGTTGCAAGCAGTTGCTTCTCGTAATAAGAATAATCACTAGCTCATCTCATCTCAAAATGCGACGAAGAGGCTTGCTGATTCATCAATATGCAACTCAAACATCAGCCGGTCAACTAGAGACAAACAGCCGCCGCCTGATTTCAACCCATCAACAAGACCACTTACCTGTTGTACCTGGTCATCCTTTACACCCATCATCACCACCACCGCACTGGTACTACTGGTCCGCAGCATAAGAATGACCAACAAATTAATTTACACGGCGGCCAATTTACGACACGCCTCTGCCACTACACCCTCCCCCTGCTGCGCATCCCATTCGCGGCTCGCGCCCCCCTTCTCCCTTCCCCCCTTGTCTAGACGCCTTTATTTTTTTCCAACTTGGCTCAGTAACTAGTTAGCTTCCCCGGGCACACACACACACCACACACACAGGGAGCTAATACATCGAACCACGGATTCATCTTGCCAGTCATTCGTATGTACAAATTACGCCGTATTCACGTTTTGGCCTCTTCTGGTGCTGTCGTACCCGACTGCCTAGGGGACTCATGTCACTGCCCGTCGTAATCTAGTGCCCCCCTCCACCCTTGACCACTGTCGTACTGGTCATGGTACATACCGGTCACTTATTGCTGGTACTACGTAGCTTTTCCCTTTCCGCTTCACACAGCCTTGACCTGCTGGTCGTACACTACTAACTAGTAGTAGCGAGTCGTGGTTGTGGTACCAGTAGGAGGCACTGGTAAGTAGGCTCTAACGAAAAAGGACCCCCCTGTCGCTAAGACGGATCCCCCATTCTAGTCCCGCGTTGTTGCTTGGGCCTTGACTATTCCTTTTTTTTTGTTTTTTTTTTTTTTTTCACTCTCCTTGTCATTTGCCTTTTTGGCTTTGCTTGTTTCTTCTTGAACACCGGAAAGCTGGGCCAGCCCTGGTGATTCTTATATCTTGCCGCATCCACTCCCCTCGTTGAGTCTGTCTGTGCCTGCTTTGCTTGTCTGTTCATCAGCATCTGTTGACATATTGTTTCAACTCTTTTCCCGCTTCTCTCTTAACTATTCGGACTTGCCCTTTCAGCAGCCGCCTACTCGATCACTACGTCGTACACCTCTTGCACTATTCGGTCCTGTCCGTCCCGCCTCACTCTCGCCGCACCGCCTGCACGACCACGTACTTACACCCCTCCAAACCCCCCCACGTCGTACAACTGCTCTCTATATGCCGTGGCCCTACTACATCACATCCAAGGGAATATAAAAATTACTCATGCGTTTCTGAGCCCGGAGAACCTTTGTCTCTCTTCTCTTCATCGCCTCTTGGACCTCTCTGACCCCGTCCCGCAAGCCGTCAACGCACTCTCAGTCGTCGCAACCAGCTTAGACAAACTGAAAAACCAACGGCGCGCCTGCCTGACCGCCTGCTCAACTCGCCTCGATGCGCTCCTCCTCCCCCGAGGCCGCTTCTGGCCGCCTCCGCTCCTCGGATAGGAAGCGCGCAGAACCTCGTCCTTTTCCTGCTCAGCAGATGTTTGTTTTAGGTATGCCCAAGATGTGCTCAAACTGAACTCGCAACAACCAAAGTCCATGGGCCCCAGCCGGTCCGTGTTCTAGTGAGCAGCCTCGGGAGCTCCTCAGTGCTGACTCGCTGTCTTGTGCCCCAGCCTGCTGCAGAATATGCGAGCCAATCGCCTTCATGTCTATTTTCCCCTACATCTATTACATGATTCAGGACTTCCACATTACCGACGACCCTAGTAAAATCGCAGTCTATGCTGGCATGGTTACATCTGCCTTTACCCTGGCCGAATTCGCTACCGGAGTATTTTGGGGTCGTCTCAGTGACAGCATCGGCCGCAAGCCTGTTCTTCTAAGTGGTCTTGCCGGTACTGCTCTCAGCGTCCTCGCTTTTGGCTTTGCTCCCAACCTACCAGTTGCCCTCTTCGCTCGAGCCCTCGGTGGTCTCCTCAATGGGTACGCCGAAATCTCTCTCAAGTCGTGTCGCAATAGCAGTGGCTAACCCTCGCGCAGCAACATTGGTGTGCTTCAGACCACAGTCGCTGAACTGGTGACTGTCAAGGAACAGCAGCGTGAGTCCATATCGACCTCTCATCCCAGCGCGCAATGTACTCACGGGAACCCTACTAGCTCGCGCCTACACAATCATGCCCATGGTTTGGTGCATTGGGTACGTTACTTTCACACCGACCCCGGGTAACGATCCAATCTAACATGCGTAGATCAATCGTCGGCCCTATGATTGGAGGCGCTCTCGCACGGCCATGCATCAGCTACCCGCAACTCTTCGCAAGGGGCACAATCTGGGACCGCTTCCCCTACTTGCTGCCCAACCTCTTCAGCGCCTGTACTGTTCTCTTTGGTGTCATTATTGGGCTCCTCTTTCTGGATGAAACGCACGCCAAGAAGAAGTTCCAGCGTGACCGCTGTCGCGAGGTCGGAGACAAGATCACTGCCTTCTTCAGCCGCGCCGGGAGCTGCAAGGGCCGCACCCCCGAAAAGAAGAGCCTTTTTCACGAATCTTCGCCCGCCGGATACATGTCCATCACCTCCCAAACTCCGCTCCTCGGCGAGGACGATGAGCTCCTCCCGAGCTACAGAAGCCAGGACAGTTCGCCAAAACTCGGCCCAAGCAGGGTCCCTGGCTCGCCCGTTGTCACTCGAGTCGAGCCTGCACCGCAACAAAAGATATTCACTCGGCCCGTCATTATGAACATCATGTCCTACGGCATTCTTGCATTGTGAGTAGTTTCGCGGCTCAGTCGTCCGCTCACCACTAACCATAGACAGCCACACCATGACATTTGACCAGCTCTTCCCGGTTTTTCTCAGCACCTCACCACCCGATCATCCCGTTCGGCAGCTTCCGTTCAAATTTGTCGATGGCTTTGGTCTCGATACGAAAACCATCGGTTTCATCATGTCCGTCCAGGGCCTCTACTCACTCTTTTCCAACTACCTAGTCGTCGCCCCGGTCACTCGTCGTCTAGGATCCCTTCGCCTCTTCCGACTCATTGCGTTTTCCTATTTTTCGCTATACTTGGTGACCCCCTACCTTGTGCTTCTCCCCGACAACCTGAGAATGCCCGCCATTTACCTTCTTGTTATTTGGAAGTGCACCTTTGCGACAATGGCATATCCGAGCAACGCCATCCTGCTGGCCAACTCTGCACCCTCCAAGGAGGTTCTCGGCACCATCAATGGCATCGCTGCCTCGACCGCCAGTCTCTGCCGTGCTCTTGGTCCGACAGTCTCCGGTTTTCTATATGCCCTAGGTCTCCAGACCGGTTACTCTGGTCTCGCTTGGTGGTTCAGCGGTGTCACCACCCTCGTAGGCGCCTACCTCAGCTCTCAAATCACCGAAGGTGGCTATCAATCTGCGGCCTCTGATGAAGACGAGGAGCCACTCCTCGAGTCGATGGTAGATGAATACGACGAGGAGCATGGCGTAACACGCTATTGAGAGCGTCCCACTACTTCATTTCTTTGGTTCTTCGACAGAACAACAACAAGACTTACATCTACGACTTTTTATAGTGCACCCTGCATGCCGTTTTACCTGGGGTTTTACCGCTGCAACTTTTTTTGGATTCACAATACCCCCTCTTGAGATGGAAATGGCGTTTTGCAACTTATTCTACCCCTTGCTTTTACGGGATTTCGGGACCAGCATGGAAAGGGTTAAAGGCGGACATTGGTACGAAATATGATAGATTTTCTTATGGCCGAGGATACCTTGAGAGCATTGCAAGGGCCAAGGCATTTTACTTTTGGTTGTTAGGAGCAAGACACAGGATACACTGCATGAGAAGGATACAATCGCAGGCGCAAGCCTTGAATGATGTTTTTTAAACTCGTTTACTATTTCAAGTTAATGTATTGACATACTGGCTGTCACTGCATGCTCGCGACCCTTTCGGCCGGCACCACTGGGACAAGCGCACCCAATGTCAGACTTTGTGTAACGAGACCGGCTAGCAAAATGGATCGGGCTACAGGATATGATGGTAATTTCTGTCAGAGCACAGCGAGCCAAACAGCAAGGCGATGCATTTAGAAGAGTCGTCGCATCATCAGCTTCATGTAGCCCTGTCGGCGCTCGGGCGTCTAAAGGGCGAGGTTGTTTCATATAGTAAGACTCAAGGTAAGCAATTGCAACAGTCAGAATTTCAGCCCACGTCTGATACAAGCCTGCAAAATGCGCGACAGGGCGATGCACAACAGCAGCCTCCCACATTGTCGGTTTCGCTATCCGTACTTGCCGTACTACATGAGACAGATCGATTGCGGGGGCTTCTGCCAGTGACCCGAGATAGATCCATTGTCCGAAGAAATGCAATGCCAGCCGACACACAACTCAAAGTCCCACACATTCAACGGCAGTGATCCCCCCATCTCGTCGTATGGAGAACTTGTCGTGGGGCTCAGCTGTGGCGACGCATTGCACCGACTCGTCCACAAACTTGTCTGCGCCCGCGGATCCCTGCCACCCACACCTGTCGAGGAAGCGAGAAATGTGGCTGCAGCGAGCTACATGGGCTTGTCTAGAATTGCGGAGAACGCTTCAGACAACTTGTCTGTTTGACGTGCGACGTGCTGGACCGGGGAAGCCAGCATATCGGTAGGGCGACAAGTTCAAGCATTCGACGCCGAGCATAAGCGCGAGTTGGGTCCGTTGAACTCGGCCGACAGAGGCTCGGAAAGCCAAGGCCAAGAGAGCGGATTCTGCTAGCCGCGCCTAGCTAGCTTCTTGGGGTTTCGCCCGATTTCGCATCGCGGGGCGAGGAAAGTGAGAGTGGTCAGGCTGCTGGTGGTGGCGGCGGACACCCGATTTACGTATTCTCATCGAGTCAACGAGAGGCCGCTCAGCGATTCAGACGGCGGCCAGCTATCATGACGGAGAATATCGGGGGGCTTCAAGGTTCCTCAGATGACTGGCTCTGGCGAGAGGGAGTCAGAGAAGCGGATGTCGTGAATTGGGTGCTACGTCATCCGTATTGTGTACAGACTAAGTAAAGACGAAGCCAATAGACTGATTGGTTGGGCAGCCTGGCAGCGACCTGACAGCCAGCCGGCAGCCAGCCAGCCACTGGCAACAGCAACAAACACCTACGCGGCAGGCGACATATCTTACGTAATATTCTCGTTGAACGCAGTCTGTACCAGTACAAATTACACCCCGTAGCCTTTATTCTCCCGCCAACATCATCACCCAAAT
The DNA here is from genome assembly GCF_000225605.1 of Cordyceps militaris CM01. Classification (NCBI taxonomy): domain Eukaryota; kingdom Fungi; phylum Ascomycota; class Sordariomycetes; order Hypocreales; family Cordycipitaceae; genus Cordyceps; species Cordyceps militaris. Next base: position 984,440 of record NW_006271972.1, read on the forward strand.
TGCCACGATTCCACGGCCAACCGCCAACTTTCCTCAACCAACATGTGCCGGGTGCCGCGGACCCTGCTTGTCAATGACAGGAACGTGGCTGCGCTAGACTGGGCCTAGTAGGCAAAACATGCTACCCAGGACTGTCGACCAGGACGCAATTGGGCCGCCAGGGATTGGTGGGCTGAAAGCGCTAGTCTGCCGTCTGCTGCGTGGCTTGCTGCAGGCTGGGGGGTATCCTGGGGCAAATTCGGAGCTCCTTGGCGCAAATTCGGGGCAATCCTGGCCTCAGCTTCAGTGGGCTCGAAACAGTCTTCTACCAGTCCAACTGGTCCCGAGCCAGCCGGCCAGGTTCTGCATTGGAGAGGCTGCTTCACGAGATCGAATCGAGTTGCTCTAGAATGCGACGAGTCATGAGCGAGACTTGAAAACAAAGCACTGCATAGGTAGGTATCCACGAGACACACGATTGACGGCCTGCTAACGGCCACTATGAGTACCTACTATAAGCTGTACGAATTACCGAGTACCTAACTAGGTAGGTACCTACCTACCTAGTACGTACAGAATACGGATAGACTGAACGGTGCTCCGTTCGGCTCCGCTCCTTCTAGTTATCAGCACGGCGCCCCGATCCATGTGCTGTATCTCCACTATCCTTGTCGACCAGACCCAACGAGCACCGCACCGCTGGCTGCCGAGTTTCTCCCAGGACCGCTCGTGAGCTCGTTTCTCTTCCACACCTTTCATCCGTCGCAGAGTTGATCTTTCTTCTTCGCATCTCCTCCTTCGCATCTCCTCACCCGACAGCTGCTCCCACGCTCACACCCATACGCACACCGTGGTCGCGACAATTTCGACGAACACCCCGTGCATTCTATTCAATACCTACAGAGGAGACACCCTAGCCGACCGACCCAGGCTCCGCGCCAGCACTCCAACCGGTTTTTTTTTTCGCCCGCCAAGCGTCGTGCGCCCTAGGTGTCGTTGCGCTCTCTGGTGCGCATTCATCATCAGTAACTCGCGCACGTCTTTTGTTGGTCGCATGGCCCTCGCTCTCTGATTCTTGGTCTACCGACGATCACCTACGACGCCCAATCTTGGGCCATTGGAGAATGGGCCGCGGCTCTCCCTCCCAGATAACGCCGTTTTTCCATAGCTCAACCCCAGCAGCACAGCGCCGTTCCTTCTGCTCGTGCGGAGAAAGTGGCTTCCGACTTGGATAATTCTCACAATTCAAGCCCCGGTAGCACCCCTCCCGCAACTACCAAGCCGCCCGTGTCTCGCGATAAATACTCATCACTCCGCCAATATGCCAGCGCATGGCGCGCCCTCTCCGAGCTCCCAACCCACCAGCAAACGCCAACGGAAGATATCCTCAGAGGATGGCTCCCCAGTCAATCGAGTCAGTCCCGAGACGATCCGGGATACAGCCACGACGAACGGGCCACTCACTGGCGGCAAGCCTTCGCAAAGCAGCAACTTTCGCAACGTGAGCGCCTGTAACAGATGTCGCCTGCGCAAAAATCGCTGCGACCAGAAACTTCCCAGTTGCGCAAGTTGCGCTAAAGCTAGCGTAGCATGTGTTGGCTACGACCCAATCACCAAAAAAGAGATCCCACGCAGGTATGCATCAGTGCTCTCATCTCGTCTCTTTCACGGCTAATTCCATTCATAGCTACGTATTCTATCTCGAAACTCGGGTAGAACTACTAGAGAAACTTCTTTCATCCAATAATGTTCCTTACCCGCCAGCTGAGAATCTGGAACTTTGCTCTCGTCCGAGCGCCGACGCCGTCCCGCGAGATTCGGGCTCCGCCAACAATGGGGCCCCTTCGGACAAGGCTTTAAATAGCGCGCGAGACCAATCTTTAGCGCCCAAAAAGGAAGAGCAGAGCCCAGCTATGATGAACCTGGTTGGTACTTCAAAGCCTAAATCACTTGCCTCAGCCTCCGGTGTATCATTCGCCAGAGTCGTCTTCGCGGCTGTGCAGTATTCCGTTTCAGACCAACATGGCCCTGCCGAGCGTACAGGTGGAAGCGCTGGGACTTCGATGCGCGATTCCTTCTTTGGTCTTCACAAAAGGCCAAACATCCAACCGGCCCCCTTTCCAGATCGCGAGGTTGGAATGCGACTTGTTACCCTCTACTTCGAGCACGCGAATCCGCAAATACCCATTCTTCACAGGGGCGAATTTATGCACATGTTTGAGCAAGCCTATGTCAACTCTCCCGATTCTCTCGCTTCCAGGGAGCTCTATATGCTAAACATGGTGTTTGCGATTGGCTGCGGCGTGATTGTTGGGGAACCCGTCAAGACAGAGGCATCTGGAACAGCCAAAACCGATTCTCAACCGCCAAAGCGCCAGCGCGACCCCGAAGAATATCATGCAAGCGCTATAGTTCATCTAGAATCCTGCCTGAGCGTTAGCGGAGGAGGTTTGGAAGTTTTACAAGCCGTCCTCCTCCTCGCAAACTTTGCCCTGCTTCGTCCAGTGCCTCCTGGCCTCTGGTAAGTCTTTCGCGATCTGATTTGCACTGTTGTTGACACAATATAGGTACATCACTGGCGTAGCTGTTCGCCTCGCTGTTGATCTTGGCTTACATTACGAAGAGGGTGGTGAAGCAGAAAACTCAGGTCCCGATGACCCGGCAAATGAACAAGAATCAAGTGCCAGAGAGCGAGCCCGGCGACAGTATGTCCGAGACATGAGACGGCGTTTATGGTGGTGCACATATTCGTTCGATCGATTGGTTAGCACGTGTGTCGGAAGGCCATTCGGTGTGAGTGATCAAGTTATTACAACCGAGCTTCCATCCGTCTTGGACGACGACTACGTTACCCCTACGGGCTTTATCGACCCACCGGTGGATGACGAACGACCGAGCTACAAGCATGTTGCCCATCACTATTTCCGGCTACGAGTGCTGCAATCAGAGATTTTACAGGTTCTTCAATACAACCAAGCTCAGCTCGCACGTCAGGGCAATCAGGTCCCTTGCTATCCTGAGATGCGCAATCACACACCCTCGCCCTTCCTCGTCAAATTCGATTCATTTCGGTCATGGAGAAGCGACATTGACAAACGGCTATACCACTGGAAAACCTCTGCGCCAACTAGACAAGAAACTGGTGTTGCTTTCTCCACAGAATTTCTCGAACTCAACTACTGGCAAGCCATCATTATGCTCTATAGACAGAGCCTAAGTGTGCCAGCTATGTTTGAGGGCGAATACAACACTTCGAATGAGGTCAACAGTCCCACGGCCTTCACCGCAGAGCTCCGAGAAGATGAGGACCGTATCTACCTCAAGGTCGCAGAAGCAGGCCAAAAGATTCTGCGCATATACAGACAACTTCATATCAGCGGTCTTGTCAGCTATACATACTTGTCTACCCATCATCTATTCATGGCTGGCATTTCATACCTGTACGCTATTTGGCATTCACCCTTGGTCCGAAGTCGCCTCTCTATGGATGACGTGGACTTCACCGTCCTGGCAGCCAAGTCTGTATTCACGGACATGATTGACAAGTGCCCGCCGGCAGAGACGTGCCGAGACGCATTCGATCGAACTGCCAAGGCAACCCTCAAAATGGCGACCGCAAACGGTGGATTTGGTACCATGAACCCTCGGCCACGCCGACAGCGCAGAGAGACCACAACTTGGGTCACCGCCCCTGTCCCCGATGTCTCATCGATAAAATCATCAGCTTCACACCACCGACCTCAGGCTTCAGATGGCCGAGGCTATCAATTTGATCTGGCAATGGGAGACAACATTTCGTCTCCGGGTATATCCGCGGGTGGCGATACCTCGTCTCAGAATACACCGCTGCTGATGAAATCCAAGACTTTTGACAGCGATACCCTCATGTCAGAAGCGCGACGGCACAGCGGGCCGAGCCTTGTAGACGCGTCCATTAGCCAGGACGGCAGCTCCATTGACGCTCTCGCCCGCTCGCCTCCAATACCTCGCCGGATGACAGGCCAGGGGGGGAACAGCAACACGTTTATAGGCCAGCAGTTTGGTGTGCTAGGGTCCGTGGAATATCCGGATAGCCAGACGATGGAATTCTTGCAGACACTTGGGGCAACACCGAACGGGGACTTTCCCACCGTCGACCAGGCTCAGCTCGATCTCGGGTTCGGGATCAATTGGGAAGGCATGCATAATGATTTTAGCGAGGGCGGCCACATCAATCCTTTTGAAACGTTCTTCTTTGGCGGGCAGCCGAATGCGGGCAATAATACTAATCACAACAACGGCAATTAGTCAGAAGGCTCGTTGATGAATATAGCGCATCAATGGGAAATACTAGTTCGTTGATGCCCACGACATTCGCTCTTGATTCTTGTGCCCAATCCTCCAACGCATCATTGTGAAGACTGCAAGCGGTCCTTATTGCCACCACTTTCCAAGTCGCCCGTGATGCAGCAACCAATTCGCCTACGGGAGGCGGCGAGCCTACTGTCAGAGTCAGGCTGTAGAATTACTTCTATCTCGAGTATTTAATTCCCAGGGGATTCAAATAAACCGAGAAACACCAGCAAATGAAACAGGTCAGCCATAGTTATTATCAGACGAGTATAAAGAGAGGTGTATTATCCAGTTCTGCGCCTATTTGCTTTTCTTTCCATCTAAAATATCCTTACAATCCAGTTTGTATACAGTGTAGCAGACGTTGGCTTTTTAGCCCCTTTTGTCTGTCCATATCTGCGTGGCAACCCATAAAGTTTTTGCGAATAAAAAAATGCCACTGCGAATAAAAGTTTTATAGTATCAAAAAAAAAAGAGAAGCGCTGAGTTCCGCAAGCTCATTCATCCCAGCCCTGGTACCATCATCACCGATGACTTGGGGGTTCAAAATCTTGAACGTTAATAAGACAGGTCAAAAGACGTAGAAAAAATATAAAGTGTAGATGAATATGTTGTACAGGTGACTTTGTCGTTTTTGTCAGGTCGCTTCAATCTTGTTCGTTGCTGGGAATGGTTGGTTCGCATTGGCAGGGCCGCGAAGCCGTTGCGTCGCGATGAGTTACCACGCGGACTCGCCTCCTCGTGATCTGTCCGAGTTACGGTCCGAGTTGCGGCCCGAATTGCGATCCGAGCCACGGCGGAAACCACCTCTGGATGAACCACCACGGCCACCCGGGCTGTCCCTTCGGGCGTCGGTTCGCATTCCATCAAAAGGGTCGCTGCTGCGGCGGTTGTTTCTGTCATTTCTGTCAAAGTCGCGGCCTCCGAATCTATCCGAGCGGCGGGGGCTGTCGGAGGAGGAAGACTGCTCAGTGCCAAAGTTGAGGTCAGTACGGCCAAAGCCGGCTCTGTCGGCCCGCATCTTGGACACCGTGGGGGGCGATTGCCAGCCCCAACCTTGCGTGACCCATTCGTTCATTTGCACAACCATGTCGTCGCGTGCGTGCTTTTCAGTGGAGCTGAAAATGCTCACACGGTAAGCCTCCTCGAGAACCTTGGATGGCATGCGCGGATACAGCTGTTTGGTTGCGGTCACGGCTTCTGGTTCTGCATCGCCCGAGGCAACGTCAAAGGTTGCAGATTCTAATGACGTGTTCGGCTGGAGAGGTAGTCCGCGAAGCAGTCCACGGGCTCTGGAGCGGCTCATGGCAGGCAGGAGGAGCCAGCCTTCGCCGTCCTTTTGCTGTCTCGCGGTGCGGCCAAGACGATGAATGTAGGTCTCGCGGTCACGAGGGCAATCAATCTGGATAACGTGAGTCACGTCTGGAAAGTCCATGCCACGGGCAGTGACGTCGGAAGAGAACAGGATTCCAGACTCAGACTTGCGAAAGTTTTCGGCAGCCCGGGTGCGAGCTGACTGGGTGAGGCCAGAGTGGATGGCAAAGTTCCGGATAAAGGTACGATCACGGTTTTTCGCAAAGCCCATCTCTCCTGCAAGCTGGGTCATAGCTGTGGTGTTGAGGTAAACAATACCCTTGAACGGGCTCTTATCAGGGTTCGCCTTGGCGTCCGCAATAGCTTTGTCAATGAGCTCGAATAAAGCCGGGAAGACGTTGTTCATGTGCGAGACAACGACAAGGTTCTGGTTGACATGGTCATGCGTCAGTGAATCCGATTCAGAAATCGTCTGCACGAATTCAAAGTCGTCGGCGCGAACCATGCTTCGCGTGAGACGAATGACGGAGTCGGGGATTGTTGCCGAGACTAGCATAGTCTGGCGCACCTTCTCGTCAGGGCGAGGCAGCAAATCGATGATGGCTTTGAGTTCACGCTCGAATCCGACGTCAAGCATTCGGTCTGCTTCGTCGAGGACCATGGCAGCTAGGTTGGGAGCAGCGAGACCACTGCGCTCGTCAGAGAGCAAATCATGTAAGCGGCCGGGTGTCGCAACGAGCAGGTGACATCCCTCCCGACGCGTCTTGTACAGCATCTGGTTCTTCATGGTACCGCCCACAGCCGACTGGACAACCAGGCCAGTGTGTCGAGTAAGACGGCGCGCCTCCTCGGCAATCTGCTCAGCAAGCTCTCGAGTGGGAGACAGAACAATGCCACGGATATCGTTGGAACGAGCCTGATATTTGGCAGATCTGGTCGCCAGGGTCGGGTCTTCGTTAATCATGCGCTGTAAAAGCGGCAGGAGGAAGGCAATAGTCTTGCCAGTTCCGGTCTTGGCTTGCGCAACACTGTCATGGTGTGTTAGCGAATGGCCGATGTGCAAAGGCTGCAAAGGCGGCCGCAACTTACATATCTGTGCCTTTGAGGGCTGGCGCAATGGTTTTCTCCTGCACGGGACTCATGGTCTGGTAGCCCAGGTCTTTTGTGATGGCGCGCAGCAGGGTCTCGTTGACACCCATGTCAGCGAGGCTCGCAAACTGCTTTGTCCAGTCGTCGGCCAGCTTGCGGGCATCCTGCTGCTCAGTGGCCGTTTCGGCGGCGGGAGCGGCGGCATCACTGCTGTAGAAGCGCGCGATGTGGGAGACGGCGTTCCAAGACTGGGCTACTGGCATCGAGGGGCGAATCGACTGCGTAGCGATGCGTTGTTGTCGTCCCAGAGTGACAGCCGCCCGGGGCAGGACCCGACGAGCGAGGCCTGCGGAGGCCCTCAATCCTTGGCGAAACATGGTTCGCAGGGTATGTATATATGTATATATGTATATATATATATATCACCGGTCACAGACGCTGATCAAATTGATGTTGTGGTGTAGTGTGAGGGATGGAAGAGATGTAAAAGATGGATCGCGTGGTGAGGATGATGGGACCCTTTGGCACCACGAAGTTTTCAACTTTTTTTCCCCCTTTCGAGCGCCACTACTGTCGCCCCACCTAAAATTGGCCCGCAGCCACTCGAGTGACTCGAGCTCTTCGTCTACTTATTTATTGATTGACACGACTCAAACACAAAACAGATGGATTTTATTTGCATCACTTTTCGGACACTTTTACTTGAATAATCTTGTCTTCGGCTTTTCTTCAGTAACCATGATTGAAATTGTAATCAAAACGCCAGTAACGCATAGACCAAAACTCCAATGCCGCTCTACTCCCTTCTAATAATGATGCACTCCTATGCGTCGCTAGAAAATAAAATCACATTCTAACGATCCATGGCCATTGCTCGTTCCAGAGGCACCCCAATAAGCCAGATTTCATGATGCTGCTTTACAGCACATCCTTGCTCATCTCATATGACCAGCCTCCCTCACGCCTCAGCTTCTCTCTTGCCGCCATATCCTTCCGAATATCGTCTTCCGTCAACCCATCCGGTCCACTCCAGTTGGCACTCGATGTTCTCGCGCGGAATTTTGGCCATCTATCCTTGCTCTTGCTGAACACTTCTTCCATGTTCAGTGCTGCTGGCGGCCCAAAGATTTGCGATGGGTCCATTGTTTCTTGTCGCATCAGTGCGGCCCGGAGATCGGGAGACGCTGCCCAGCCCGCAATGTTGCTCATGCCAGCATCATCCTCCTCGTCTTCATCATCGGTTTGGATTTCAGGCAGATCGATTGCTTCTCCGTTCTGGAACTGCGGCGATGAGCGAGGCACGGATTTCGCCGCCGACTTGGCTGCCAGATACGGGCCAGGACGCGCCGGCGTCTTGAACGCAGGCCCCGCTGCGTTGGGCGCAAAGGGAATGTTGCCCTTGGAAATCTGTGCCATGTCTACAGGGCGAGCCGCCTTGCCTTGAAGCTGATGCGATGTCACCGAGGCCTTGAACAAATCATGAGCGCCAGCTGGCGGTGCGTTAGAATAGCCATTTTGGAACAGCGATTTTGGCGGCACATCCTTCTTAAAGCCAGGAGATGGTCGCACAGCGTGTCCTTTGCCGGCTTGGCCCCCGCTTTCGGCGTCGTCTTGCAAGACCTCGCTGGTCCGGCGCCTCTTGGCATCTTGTCCTTGGTACGAGGGTCCTACCCGAGTCGGTGGTCGACGATCCTGCGCGTCTTCATTGCTCTCGTGCCCGACAGGACGCTTTGTTCCAGCCTTGTTCAGGTTCGCCCCGGCTTGTTGTCGTTGAGCACCTGCCATCATGCGAGAAGGGGGACGGTTACCCTGGCTTTCCATCTTTTGCTGTTGGCTTGTCGTGAAGTCGGGGGGGCCGTTTGGCTGCGAACGAGCGGCTGGTGGAGGCGCTTTCGTGAGTTTTGCCTTCTCCAAGGCCGCTTGTCGCTGAACTGTCTTGCGCTCTTCAGCCAATTCCTTTTCCTTCTTCTGCCGATCTGCGTCGGCCCGTCGCAGTTGCTCCTGGCGGCGCTGCTCTTCTTGAGAAGCAGCACGCTTGCGCTCTGCTTCAGCCTTTGCATCGCGGCGCTTTTGAGCCTCTCGCTCCTCTGCCTCTTTTTTCCTGGCCGCTGTCTCTGCTGCTTTTGGGCGCCCATTTGTGCTTGATTTCAGGCTCTGCGATGAGGCCTTGCTGTGCAAAGACGCCTTGCTCGCTTTCACATTCAGCTGGTGCTGGGAGTTGGGGAGACTAACGGGGTCTTGCGGATTCGTAGATTGTCTGCCCGTCTGATGGAACTGCGAATGTTGAGATCCCGGTTTCACACGAATGACAGTCGGGGCTTGCTTCGTTGTGAGGTCTTCCTTGCTCGGCTTGACTGGCCGTTTTACATCTCTGTTCCGTAGCGAGTGTGTGGTGCTAGTCGTTCGAACAGCCGATGGCGGCGCAATTTGTGGCACCTCAAACATGTCCACGTCCTGCAAAGCAGTTTTCTGTTCGTCATCGTCCGAGTTTGCTTTACGAGGGTTGTCGCGAGCCTTTGGCGTCTGTTTTGCGTGCATTTGCTCCTCTTGTTTCTTGGCAGCGATCTCCCTTTCCATGGCAGCAATGCGCTCTTGCTCCTTGCTAAAGACGCGAGCTTTCTCACGTTCCTTCTCACGAGCCTTGTCTAACCTGTCCATCTGCTCAGCTATGTGCTTTGCCTCTTTCTCTCGGCGCTTGTCCTCTCGCTGCCGTTCTGCGGAAGCCCGTGTGCGACGGGTCTTCGCAGGACTCAAGGAGCTTTCTGTAGTATGTGACACGTCGGAGGCAATCCTATTCTTTAGAACCAAGGAGGTAGTAGAAGGTGACGCATGCATTCCCAGCTGAGCTGTGGACGGTGATAGTAACGACGACTTTCCCTCAGCACTGATTGCCGCACTGCTAGCCAGAAGACTTCTTGAGCCTTTCAAGATGGACGAAAGTTTGCTCTTCATCTGCTTGAGTGGGCTATCGCGGAATAGTCGTGATGGGGATCCAAATGGCGTGTCTGTATCTTGAGATTCTGCGACAGTTCCCAATGCATGCGAGAACGATGTGGATTTCGTAAGAAGCAGGTCGATCTTTGCGTCGGGTTGCATGCTGGGTAAAGTTGTTACAGAGGCCGACTTTCCATGGGTTTGCAGGCGGGTGGCGTATTCTGGTCTTGCGACCGGAAACTCTGGTTGGCTGATCGTCTCCTTTCCTTGAATTCCCTCCATGACATCCGCAGTGTAGCTCTTGGGGAATGCAGGCCGTATTTCGCTTGGCGGTACTGCGCTCGGGGGCTCGATCCAGTCATCATCATCTTCCTCTTCAGGAAAGGCGCCCGGTGTCGTCTGGAGCACTTTGCTGATACTTTGCTTGCGAGTGGGAGAGGCTATCACGTTCGAATTTGACTGTGAAGTCGGAAACGCGTTTTGTTTGGCAGATGGGATATTGGGGTATAGGCGAGCTTGACCCAAAGCGCCCCCGTTGGGTTTGCCCAGCTGGTTGATCTGATCTTGAAGCCTTTGGGTGTATGTCTTTGCGTCAGTGGCTTGCACTGGCTCCTCTTCCGCATCCACATCAACATCCATATCACTCTGGCAATCAACTTCTGGCCCAACATCTTCCATGCCATGACCGAGGCTTTTCCCTACGCTGGCCTTCTCTAGATGACTAACGCGCGAGACTCTCCCGGTATTTTTACCGGCAGCTAGCGGTTCTCGAGCGGGAAGCGAGGCAAAATTCAAGCTGCTCTTACGCATGACTTGTCGGATGGGGCTAGAGGCTTCAGAAGGAGAATCTGGCTCGTCGTTGTCGTCACCAATGTCGGTCGGATCGGAATGGGGGACGGGAGACTTCAGTGGCGACTGCTTCAACGGTGACGACGCCTGGGCTATTTTGGCGAGATTCTGGCGCAACGGAGACGATTCGGCGTCCGAGAAAACGGTTTGCTTCGTAAATTGACGGGTTTGTTCCTCCTTAGCAGTCTGGAATGTCTTATCAGACACGTCTGCGAACAGCGCTTGGGATTGGCTCTGTTTTGTCGGAATGTTCATATTTTGAAATCCCCCAGTCTTTTGCGGACTACTTCCCTGATCACTGAAAACGGCAGCAGCAACCTCAATGTCCTGACTACCGTAGTACCCAGAGTCTTGTGTCAATTGTGACTGTGGCGCGAGTTTTGCTGCCGCTGCTAGAAATTTGGGTGATCGGATGATGGCTTTCGGAGAGAGTAGTTTGTTGACAAGCTGAGGGTTTACACCATTTGGTGTCGCGGCGAAAACATTGGAGAGCGGCTGGCAATCATTAGACTTGTCATGTGCAACAGAACGGGAGAGCTTACAACTCGGGCGTCGCCTGGCGCAAAGGCTTTCCGGATTGTGCGCGGCGTCTTGCCACGTAATTTTCCCGGTGTTTTGAAGGCATCGGCAAAATTTCTGTACGTTGTCAGCAGGCGATGTTGGCAAATTGAGGAGCAGGAGGAGGCGCGTACGTTTCGTTTTCGTCAAAGATGCCAGCCATATGCTCATTCAGCCATTCCATTTCATTTCGCGCTGAAAATGAAAATTCTTCAACTTCCGATTGGACAATCTGCAGGGCCGATGAGCGCTCCTCGGCAATCCATGGCGCGGATCCAGCTTGGAGACGAGGGCCTCGCATGGCAGCCATTCTGAAGTTGATGCCAAAGCCGCGTGGGCGTTCGGCGCAATCGAAAGTTGTGCTGGTTGTTCTAGGAGTTTCTATGCCAGGACTGCGGTGGTAGCGAAAGCATAAATAATGCAAATGCTGGCCAGCCAGAAAGTCGAAGGAGCTGTTAAGTGCAGGTGTTCAAGCTCATGCCTGGTATTCGCGAGCTATTGGAGGCGCTCCGTTCCACACTCAATGTTTTGATTCCAGCCAGATCAGGTTAGCGCGAAATCGTCACGGTTTGGCCCAGCCTGGCCGTTTGCCATCCAACCGTCACGGCGCGTCACTCCAGAATTACATCACGTGAAGATAGGCTTATCAGAACCCAAACAAGCGATGTTTACTTTCGCGTTCGCCGGCAGTTGAGGCGGAAGTGCGCCGCCAGTCAAGGCTCGAAACAGCACAGTCTACGAACACTCCAATACGGCATCATGAGGGTGATAGAAGTGGTCATCGACGTGAGACTATTCAAGTGATACATGATCTGCTTTTATGCTGACTGACTTTGCAGGGCTTCAAGTCGTACGCCGTGCGTACGGTCATCTCGGGATGGTTTGTTATACGCGACGCGTTACCAGCGCAATACAGCGCTGACTGGTCTCTAGGGATGAAAGCTTCAACTCAATTACTGGTCTTAATGGCAGTGGAAAATCTAACATTCTGGACGCCATCTGCTTTGTCCTTGGCATCACCAATATGACCACAGTGCGAGCACAAAATCTCCAGGTAAACATGGTTCAACATGCAAGTGTGCCGTGCTGCAGTCACTAACACTACTCCAAGGATCTTATATACAAGCGCGGCCAGGCCGGCGTCACCAAGGCGAGCGTGACGATTGTTTTCGACAACCGAGACACTAAGAAATCCCCAATCGGCTTCGAAGAATATGCATCAATCAGCGTTACGCGACAAATTGTTCTTGGCGGCACATCTAAATACCTGATTAATGGCCATCGAGCTCAGCAACAAACCGTTCAGAACCTTTTCCAATCCGTCCAGCTCAATATCAACAACCCAAACTTCCTGATTATGCAGGGACGCATCACAAAGGTCCTCAACATGAAGCCTGCTGAAATTCTTGCCATGATTGAAGAGGCGGCCGGAACGCGAATGTTTGAGGATCGTCGAGACAAGGCTCTGAAGACCATGGCCAAGAAGGAGGTCAAGCTTCAGGAACTCAGAGAGCTCCTCAAAGACGAAATTGAGCCCAAGCTTGACAAGTTGCGCACCGAAAAGCGAGCCTTTCTTGACTACCAACAGACGCAAAATGATCTTGAGCGACTGACCCGAGTAGTCGTAGCTTACGATTATGTAAAATGCCAAGAGAAGCTCCGTCAGACCGCCGCTGATTTAGAGGGCAAGAAGCAGAGACACGCCAGGCTCGAAGAATCGGCCAAAAGACTTCGAAGCGAGCTCTCTCACTTGGAGGAAGACGTGAAGAAGATTCAAGCTCAGCGAGAGAAGGAAGCCAAAAAGGGCAGCAAGGCTCAGGCGTTGGAGGAGAAAGTCAAGAAGCATGCCAACGAATTGGTCCGACTAGCGACAATAATGGATCTAAAGACCTCTAGCTTGGCAGAAGAGAAGGACAAGAAACTTGCTCTGGAAAAGACGGTCGCTGAACTTGAGGCCACACTGGAAGAAAAGACAGCTACCTTCAATACGGCAAAGGCGAACTGTGACGCTGAGAAAGACAGCCTCTCCAAGCAAGCCGAAGAGGTGGAATCGAAAGAAGAGCTGCTACAGACACTTCAAACCGGTGTGGCTTCCAAGGATGGCCAGGAAAATGGTTACCAAGGCCAACTACAAGACGCCAAGAGTCGCGCCAATGCGGCTGCCACTGCGCAAGAACAATCCAAGATCAAAATCACCCACTTGCAGAGCAGAGTCAAGGAAGAAGAGCCACGAGCAAAGAAGGCCAGGGAGCAGAATGCCGGCCTACTGCGCGATCATGAGGGGCTAAAATCACAGGCCCAGAGGCTCGCGAAGGAGCTGGCCAAGCTTGGGTTTGAGCCTGGTCAAGAGGAGGAAATGTACAAGCAAGAATCCACCTTGCAACAAACTCTTCGTGGCCTTCGTCAAGAATCGGATAAGCTGAAGAGGAAGGTTGCCAACATTGACTTCAACTACGCAGACCCAGTGCCCAACTTTGATCGCTCAAAGGTCAAGGGTCTAGTCGCCCAGCTTTTTACCCTCGACAAAAATCACACCAAAGCAGGAACGGCACTGGAAATATGTGCTGGCGGTCGCCTGTACAACGTGGTAGTCGACTCAGAAGTCACGGGTACGCAGCTTCTACAAAAGGGCAAACTCAGGAAACGTGTGACTATTATTCCCCTGAACAAAATTTCCGCCTTTAAAGCCTCTGCGCAGACAATTGCGACCGCCCAAAATATCGCCCCAGGCAAAGTCGATCTCGCGTTGTCGCTGGTTGGATATGACGATGAGGTTTCCTCTGCTATGGAGTACGTGTTCGGAAACACCCTTGTCTGCGACGATGCAGAGACCGCTAAGCGTGTCACGTTTGATCCCAGCGTCAAGATGCGGAGTATCACACTCGAGGGAGACTCTTATGATCCCTCAGGAACTCTCTCCGGTGGCAGTGCTCCGACCTCGAGCGGCGTCCTCGTTACACTGCAGCAACTCAACAACTTAACACGTGAGCTTAATGACGCCGAGGGCTCTCTCAAGCAGGTCCAGGCAAAGATGGCTAAGGAAAAGTCAAAGATCGACCAAGCTCGCCGCATTAAGCAAGACCTGGACCTGAAGAACCACGAGATCAAGCTGAGTGAAGAGCAAATCAGCGGAAACTCTTCTTCCTCCATCATACAGGAGGTTGAGAACATGAAAACCACTATCGCTGAGCTTCTAGAGGGCATTGTTGAAGCGAAATCCCGTCAAGCCGAAGCCAATGCCGATGTTAAGCGTATCGAGAAGGATATGAAAGACTTCGACAGCAACAAAGATGGGAAGCTTATTGAGCTTCAAAAGTCAGTTGATAAGCTTCGTACCGATCTGCAAAAAAACACAGGAGCTGTAAAAGCTCTACAAAAGCGTTTACAGGGTGCGCAGCTTGACTTGGAGCAAGTAAACACTGATATCATGGCGGCTCGAGACCAACTGCATGAAACGGGCTTCAACATCAAAACTCAAGAAAATGACATGCAAGAGGTCACTGAGCAGCAAGTCCAGCTGAAAAAGGCTCACGAATCCATCCAAGCTGATCTAGATGATGAACGCGCCAAATTGAACCAGTTCGATGACGAGCTGCGCGCACTTGATGAAGCTACGCGTTCAAAAACTGCTCGTATCGCTGAAGAAGGCCTGGAGATGCAAAAGCTGGGGCATCAGGTTGAAAAGTTCAACAAGGAGCAGCAAACTGCAGCTGAAAATGTATCTCGACTGGAAGGCGACCATGACTGGATTCATGACGAGCACGAGAAGTTTGGTCGCAGTGGTACGCCATATGACTTCAAAGCCCAGAACATTGCCGAAAGCAAATCGACTCTTCGCAACTTGACGGAACGCTCGCAAGGCATGAAGAAGAAGATTAACCCAAAGGTCATGAACATGATTGATAGTGTGGAGAAGAAGGAGGTATCTCTCAAGAACATGATCAAGACTGTGATTCGCGATAAGAGGAAGATTGAGGAAACCATTTTCAGTCTTGATGACTACAAGAAGAAGGCCCTGCGGGAAACGTGGGAAAAGGTCAACGGCGACTTTGGCCAAATCTTCTCTGAGCTGTTGCCAGGTGGCAGTTTCGCCAAGCTTGATCCTCCCGAAGGCAAGACGATTGGCGACGGTCTCGAGGTCAAGGTCTGTCTCGGCAAGGTGTGGAAGCAAAGTCTCACGGAACTGAGCGGGGGTCAACGGTATGCTTATTATCTTCTTCTGCACAAACTTTGGTTTTCCATCTTGGGTCTACAAAATGCTGACTCTTCTTTCCAGCTCCTTGGTGGCCCTGTCTTTGATCATGGCGCTCCTACAGTTCAAGCCGGCGCCAATGTACATCTTGGACGAGGTGGACGCTGCCCTGGATCTGTCGCATACGCAGAACATTGGACGTCTCATCAAGACGCGCTTCAAGGGCTCGCAGTTTATCGTCGTCAGTCTCAAAGACGGCATGTTCCAGAATGCAAACCGCATCTTCCGAACACGCTTCAGCGAAGGCACCAGTATGGTGCAAGCCTTGACACCAGCCGACCTCAAGTAGAATCCAAAAAGGGAATGGCTTTACCGGTGTTGATATTTTTGTACATGTGCCTCGTCGCCGGAAACGAGTTATTATTTTATGTCGCTCATGATTTGCTGCATATGGGACTGGAAGTACTGGGAGCGTGGAGAATTGCTTTTCTGTTTGTTTTATTTGATAACATTTTAATACAAGAGATACATCATCATGATGAACATGAAATGGTTTACAATGTCGCCTTTGGCGCGGCGGAAGTGGTGCGTTCAAGTCCTCACAAGGCACGATGCGTCCCTCGCTTGAGAACGGCAATCTCCATGCCAACTCGGATCGTGGATTGCAGGTCATCTTGCACGCCGTCAGTCGAGAAGAGCGGGCACATTTGCATGCCCATGCAGCCCTTCTTCGGAGCACCGGCATCGATCTCTCGGTAGTGTCGGAGGGCGTAATCTGGCTCTACTTTGTGCCTCACCCCAGTAGCTGGGTCGACATTGGGTAATTTGCATCTGCAGCGCAAGACGATAGATTAGCTGCATGGACAGATATTCCCGTTGGGGAGCGTAGCATGTGTTCTTTTTTTCCAAGTCATGTAAAGGAATAACTTGCCTAACAGTTCGACAAGAGACATCAAAGAGAGCATCTGTGTCCTTGCGACTCGCCGCTTTGAACCGGATAGACTTCCAGTCATCCTCATCGTACTCTGGGAGGCCAGAAACTAAAGTGGCAGTAAAATGTCAGTGAAAGGCATAGGTACAATAGCATTTGCGAATGATGCGTGGCAGTTGTGCTAGCGACACGGAGAAACTCTTGTCTAGCGAGATATGACGAAAGAATTGCCGAGCTGAATATACTCTACACTCACCGACAATGTTGGGCCTGAACCGGCGGCAATCCAGTCGATCAATGTCTGCATCCCGGCGAATCTTTGATTCCAAAGCTCGAACGCTGCTGAGATTGAGCAAGTGTAGCGGGTACTAATGCCGATCACGTCAGTCAATTAGAGTTTTCAGTCTTGGTCGGGTTGGATCCTCGAAGCATGTGAATATCGGCTCATCAGATAGGGCTAATGGTTACGGATGGCGGGAAGCAGATATGTGTGGACCGCCGGAGCGCTGTTCCATGTTGCTGCGATGCAACAACGCTAAGTTCGTTGAGACAATGAACTCAGAAGAGGGGGGGTAAGCCGTTCAGGTCGGCTGGGGACGTGCAGTTGCCATATGAGTAATATATTGAAAGAGGAGTTGAAGACAATGAACTAGGTTCTACTTACTGCATCCTGAAAGTCAATTTCAGGCTGGTAGCCGGCCACCTCGCGAGTTGGCGCGCAGTCAAAAACTTGCCGACGGTGGTCAGGATCCAGGCGAAAGACGGCCAGTTGGCCGGGTTCGAGTCCGAGGTATAGAGCAAGCTCTGTGGGTAACTCGGCCCCCATGTTGAGGGCCGGTATCACATTCCGAAAGTGTGTCACCTCAGCGTGGGAGTAGCCGCGGGCCTTTACCTCACGGTCGGACGGAAAGCCCATGGAAAGCATAAACTCGCGCTCGGGAGTGGCGGATAGCCCTCGGCTCAGCTTGGCCGCCACCGTCTCGACGAATCCCTTGACGCCTGCGCTGCGCCAGGGAAAGCGCACGACGAGGAAGCTGTCGCTGTGGCCGGTGCCGTCGTCGGCCGTCATGGGTCCGAGTTGGCGGCTGTGTTTGGAGCTGTCGGGCAGCCACAGGTCGACTTTGATGCCAACCATGGGCGCCATCTGCCGCAGCGTCAGCACCTCCCAGTAGTCGACGGTGTCTGCGAGCGAGGCGGCAGGCTCGGGAGGCGCGGCATCACGTCCGGTCCGCTTCCTGGTTTTCCGCTGGGCGAGGCAGAATACACGGTCGTGCTCCAGGCCTGTGGGCAGCACCGTGGCCTCGGTCAGCTCGATGCCGCGGCATGACTTGAGCGGGTAAATGTGCAGGCTGTGGATCTTGGGCGTTGGTTGAGACGTCGCGGCGTGGCCGTTGGCTCCGTGGGAGCGTGTCTGCGCCGTTTGGTATTGGTCGCGCAGGTTGCTCTCCCTTTGTGGGATCCCGACCTTGGAGTGCGTCTGCCCGAGTGCATCGGACCTCTCCACCGGGATGGGCGGGAAGATGATGAAGACGGGTATGGAAAAGACGACGAGTGTGACGAGAAACAAGAATATCGACGACGCATCCAACAACGACGCAATCTCGGCAAACGACGGCATTTTGGCGCGCGACAATGGGCCCGGAACAGGCTCAGCGCGAGGTGGAATATAACCAGAGGTAATGCTCGCGCATTCAATCTTGATGTGGTGCTAGAACAAACCTTGTGTTGTATGGGATAGTACAAGAAGTCGCATACCGAGAACGGTGCAAGACGGTTCTGCGCAAAGACAGATGTTTGTTTCATCGAGTGTGTGAGCCCGCCTCCGGAGGGGCCCGGGTTCCACTGACAGACAGCCTCAGTGCCATTGGCAGGGCGCAAGCCAACTTGGTGGCGATATGGCTTTCAAACAATGAATCGGGCAAGAAGCAATCCTCGGCGTTCGATCAGAGAATTTAAGAAAACATCGTCTTCTCTCGATTTTTTAGAAGGGTGGTGCTCAGTCGGTTGGCTGCAGGGTAGGTGGGCGAGCGACAGATGGAAGGAGCACTGAGCACTTCTTTTTGGCTTCCATCTCGGCGCCCGTCTTTGCCCTGACTATCAGCACTGTGGCCCCCGTACGTGCCGACTAGTTGATGATTCTGAACTAGTTATTTAAAACGGCCGGGGTAAATGACACTGTGGCTTCGACCAAGTTGACTGTGAGACAGCTCCACCGCCCGCGTACGGTTCTCGCTCCCATGGGATCTTCGATACAAAGTTCCGTGCGAGAACGCTGATCCGAAGCCGAAGCTTTGAAAAATTATGCCGTCGGTCTGTGCATGACCGGCCCTGCAAATACCCGACCATCAACTAGAGTGCATCAGTGGCGCTAGGGTACAGGCACGAAACTCTAGATTTCGACTTCGACTTGGCTTGGCTCCTCACTCAGCCTTTGCCGTTGGCGCACGTTGTTACATGGCGGGAAAAGGTTAAATGGCGGGTTAAAGCATGGCCGCCACTTTTGTGACTGGTGCGACGAACCGTCTGCCGTCCGCTCGCGGGTACAACCTTGCACGTTGTTGTTGTAAGTTGTTCCTACCTCAAAGTTCCTATCACGATTGACAGTCCAACTAATTACGACCTCATCCACTTGTGTGATCTAGCCGGGGTTTTCTTTGGCACAGGACACAGACCATCGACCTCAAGAGAGGGAGACGAATGTGGTGAAAAAAGGAGAAAATAGCTCCCAACACTTGCCGGTAACAAGGACACCCACTCCAGCCGTTGGGCAGAGTGACGTTGCATCTTTCGGCAGTGAACGTCTAGTCGTTTCCAAGCTAACATGAAGTAAAACTGGCGTATCAGTATAAAGCCATGTTAAAATGGACGGTAAATGGAAGAAAGCTTACTGCAGGCCATGTGTATTATTGCAATGCTTCCTGTGAAGCTTCCCAGGTAACAGGAGCCTGATAATTTTAGTTATAGACGTAATATGTTTCAAGTATCCAGATGCCAATTTTGCTTCCATAAGTTTATGAATATAAAGCGAACAAAATTTTTGAGAGCTTGACTCTGTCGTGGTTGAGTTGGGGGGGTGATGCCCGCGACTGCGACGACATGCCACCACGGTGTGGAATTTCCAACCACTGGTGATAGTAGGTCGGTATCAATGGGACCCGTTTGACAATTCGACAAGTCCCATCGGAGAAGCCCCATCAGTTTTGTGGACTAAGGCCGTGATCATGAGACTAAGACTCAGTCCCGGGGACTGCGGCCCCGCTGTAAAAGGTACTAGTGGATTGTGTGGGGTTGTTACCAGATGTACCATTTGTGCTCGACAGGTTTACAGGGGCTCATTCTTGGCGCTAGCTAAGCCGAATTCGTCAATTTAGCTTCACCGCCTTTTACCCTATGGCCACTATGGAAGCCCTGTGGCCACTGTGGAAGCCCTGTGGCCACTGTGGAAGCCCTGTGGCCACTGT
>NW_006271972.1:1004178-1374321 GCF_000225605.1 Cordyceps militaris CM01
ACTGTGGAAGCCCTGTGGCCTCTGTGGAAGCCCTGTGGCCACTATGGAAGCCCTGTAGGCGGCTACGTGGAAGCCTTGTAGGCGGCTGATTTACCTAGAATTTCGAGTCTCCTGTAGGACTAGATGGTAGTCCCGGCCATTTTACCCGGGACTGCAATCTCATGAGACTGCTGAAAAAAACGGCAGAAAAACACCCTCTTTACCCTTTTTAGAAGGCACGGAGTCCCCCGAGAAAAGGTACCTCTGTCGACAAGTTGTGCATAATTTACATAAAATTGGGGGGCGTGCTATACTAAATACGGTAAGAAAAAACGCCACTGTGGACACAGTCCCCCAGGAGACTGGCAGTCTTAGTCTCATGATCACGCCCTAAACAAAAATGAAATACCATTTTCCAAGTCGGCGACCAAAGAAAGCCCTAGTGCGATAGAGACTTGCGAGCATGACGAATACTGGCTCGTCAATCATTGTCTAGTTGGGCTGGACAAGAAAACTTGATGTTGGCCATTGAGCTAACGTAAAATGCTCGCAACCAGTCACGAAGCGGCGGGGTCCTGTTGATTGATCGACGGCTAGTTGGACTAGGGGCCGACAATGCGCAGTGGACTCTCAAGTTCATATATTATCGCCTGGAGGATGCGCGGCGCGGATAATGCAACCCCAATATAAAACGAGGCTCAGCTTTTCATCTCTTGGTAAATGAAACTAGGACCCATAGTCGACAACTCGACAAGCACCGAGGAGGTGGGGGGGGGAGGGTGCCCAAAGTAATTAGAACATGAAATCGAAAACGACTTCTTTTTGCTGCAAGAGTGCTGGTCCATGTTCGCCCGCTTTACTGGTACTCCGTACTCCGTAGACGGCACACCGTTTGAGGAGGTACATGCTTGTCCCAGTCCGTTCACGCAAGGGCATTTTCTGCCTGTCGCGTCACGAGTTGCGGATGGAGATATTGGTAGCTGAAGCAGAAGCGTTCATGCATCCCGGAATCTTGCGGCAGAAGCGCCTGTGTGGTTTTTCATCGTTGTAGCTTGGACTTTATTAGCTTCGGTTTGCTCGCAAGAGCCCTCGAGTTCGTCTTCGCATTGGCGCCATGTGATGGAGAAGGAGAAAAAAACAAGGCTTGGGGGGCAAACGCGTAAAGCTGTGCAGAAAGAGGCTCAGTCATGTTTTGTCCTAGAATGGTCAGGCGAAGAAATGTTTTCTCAATCCCTCATTCCTTGGTCATACCTTGATGTTTCATTGTGACAAGAACCCCCTGGCATCTCGAGTATGTTGTATGTAATTTGTACAAGGGCTGCTTCTTAGGTGTAGGTAACTAGGTTAGCAGTTATGCTGGGAAGGCGCAGCAAGACAAAACAGCCAAGCATAGAGTGGGCCGGCGCGGGGAAGCATAGAGAGCCGCGGTCAACTCGTCAACTCGTCAACTCGCAAACGTCGAGTAACTGATGGCCTGTTGTGGTATGATCATCTCTAACGCTCAGCCAATCATCAAATACCACTTTCCTTGATGGCTCAGCCAACGTTCGACTCCAAGGTATGCGCGACGTAGCTACATATGCTGTCAGAACTCGGTACATGTTCCCTGACGAGGGCGAACCAGTACCTGATATCTTGGCACCCGTTAATATGTACTACTAGTTCACGTTCGTCAGGCCGCTGGCATTTCCAACACGACAACCGTTGGGTCCAAGTGCAAACCCCCCGAGCTGCCCATCAGAACAGGTTGGTTCATCGTCTGTGGCTGCGGCCCCTGGCTGCGGAATTCCCGTCGTCTCAGGCAGGCTTCGCGCGACAACGGCGCAAATGGGTGGCTTGCGTCGGCCACGGCCACGGTGAAGCCACCGAGAAAAACCGCTCACGAGATTTACACTTTTTGGAGCAACGTTGGCAATTTGTGGAGAGAAGTACTACATCGCTGCAGCCCGGTGGATACAGCCTGTTATCTTTCAGCTCAGCATGCTCACGACATATTAATAAATATTAATAAGGGGTATTGACAGGCCAAGGTTGGCCCAGATGAGTCTTAGTTTAGGCTCTGCGACAGGGTCATGGGCACAAAGGCTGTTGTGGGTTATTTTCTCCGAATTGCAGGTTCAACAGACTTGTCAAATTTGAGTACGTACTTTCAACTCACATGTTGGGTCCAGGGTCGTCAGGCCCCCATCGCGTACCATCGCGCATGGATGCGCCAGCCTTGCAACAGGCACGGTACATACTACATACACTGTGGCCCTGTCGACGGATTGCGTTCCTGAGCCTGTCGTTGGTGGGTTGCAAGGTCCAACCCTCTTTTTGACTGTTGGAACTTTGCCGACAGCCATCTCGGAGGCTAGCCATCGGTTTCTGGCTACTTGGCAGAAAATTGGAGGCTTGCGAGGTAAATGAGCTGCTTCCTTTGGTATTCTGGAAACGGCAAGTCATAAGTCATGTTGTCTGTCGGTCAAGCTTGACGCACACCATCGACCTGTTCTGTCAAGGATCAGGATCTTCGGTGGGGGAGGCGAGACAACTGTACGACTGTGGGCAGCCCTCTTATAAAAGGAAGTGGGCGGGAAACCCACCGGTGCTGCTAACGTTATCAAAGAGACCATCAACAGGTGGTCACGAAATCGTTCCGATCTGCCCGCTGACCAGTATCCTAGTTCCTGCGCCGGTTGATCGATTTTCGAGCCACCTAACTACATATGTCAGCCGCGATCCAAGCTGGCCGTTAAGATGACGGCTCTTCCTAAAACTCCGGGGCCCTTGCATTTGTTCTTTGGTCAGAAGTTGTCTGCCATGGCTGCCGAAGCGGAAGTCGCACCGGGAGGTGGGCCTGTGTTGGAAACCCTTCTCGGCGGCAACACCAGAACGCTGACAAAAGGGTTATTAAGGTTTCCCAACGTCGACCGTGACTGGTCCGTCGCAGGTCATCTGCGTGACATTGGATAACACACGGCCCTTTATGTCAAATAACGGCGGGGATTCATGAGAATGAATTCTTTTGCTAAGATAGGTAGTACTACCCAGGGTTTTGGTTTCGACAATTTCAGGCGGTATGAATCCCATAACTACGCGTGAAGAGGGCGAGTATGATTTTATTATTTATTTCGCGTCGTAGGGGGCGAGCGAGCGCAAAGGAGACATGGTTCGGCGACGAATTGCCGCCGCCATGTGTGGTTTGCCTTGATTCAGGTGGTTCAGAATTGGATATGCTTGGAATGATGATTCTTTGCACTGGCGACTCATAACCCTGGATCGTGATTACGGCTAAAATGGTACTGGAAGACTGCCACTCTTAGCCGCACGCAAATGGCCCTCGCAAGTTCCGCGCAATTGCCCATTTGCCCATTTGCCGCCCGTCGACCCTCATAGCTGTCCGTGCTGTCCGTAATACGATGTATTCTTATAAACACAAATACAATTCTCCGTAACCAAGTGGCTCGCTGCGAGCACAAGGGTTTCAACTGCTTGTGGATACTCACAACGGAGAAAAAAACGGGAGGGACATGGGGGGGAGGGGGGAGAAAAAGAAAAAACTTGATTCATCAAAGTCAAAATCAGATGCACATGGACATCTGATAGAATGGCTTTGTTGGGCGCTGTTGGGCAGGGTCGTGCCACTAGTAGGGCAGACGACAAAGCAGGGGAGGCGGCTGTGGCTGTCTGTCTGCTTGTCCAAGACCATGACTGGCTTGCAAAAGTCCTCTTGGTGATTTGGTGATGCAATGCTGTCTTTGCTAGCTCGCCTCTCGCTGGATTCTGCCAACTGCCGTGCAAACTGTACTGAGTATGTGCGGGCACCAAGCATGGAACTAGCAAGACGACGGGCAAGCATGTGCTTCCTGCGACCGACTTATTCGTTACAGGCCGTCGAAATGACTCTCTATTGGACGCGACGCGTGGACGGGGTGGGTAGGACGATGCATGACTGCAGACTGCAGACAACTAACGAGATGCCCGCGCATGCAGCCAGCCAACTCGCATCTCTCCCCGTTTGACCTTGTCAGGCTGGCACGAGCAACGCGTCAAACTAGACCAAGTTCAGCACGGTGCGGTAGTTAGTTGAGCGATTGCCGTATCTGTCTTGAGCGGTTGCATTGCCAAGCCATGGGAACCAAGGCACCGCGCTGCGAATGGGGTTGACGGCCTCCTGTTTCGCTCCTTTTGGGGGGGTTTTCCCCCCCCGGGTTCTCTCGTCTCCCTTTATTATTTATGTGAAGGGAATAGGGGACGAAACTAGTTGGCAGGCTGGGTCTCGGGACCGGCTGCTTGGTTCCAATGCGCAAATGCTAGCTTGGCTGGCCCCGAAACTCAACGTACGAGGAACAGCTTCTCCTCAAGACCACCTCCCTCCGTCACCGACAAGCCTCCTCCTCATCAATAAGAAGACATGGCTCGACATACAGCCGAAACGGCGGACTGGTTCTTGCCCTCTACTGCCGCCCGTAACTAACTAGTTATGTACTAACTACCCAACTAGTTAGCACCCCGCCCTGCCTGCCGGATCTAACTTTCCAAGCCAAAGGCGCATCGTTTTAATACGACAAGGCGAGTCGGCGCCATCTTCCAGCACGACGGTGAAACCCCCACAGGCCCTTGCCCGCCTGAGGAGAGTGGCTTGCTGATCGAGCGTCGACCTGTCTGGCTGCATCTGGCTCCCCAGCTGCCCTTGCCAGTTGCATGATCCTGCCGTCATCTGCTTCCATGTACTCGCCTGTTGCGCTTTCCGTTGAAGAAGACCAACGGGAGAACCGGCGGTCCTCGGGTTCCGTTGCCCAACGACGCGCTCACGCCGCCGGTGGCCCATCTTCAAACTCGTCCCAACATCGGTCGGCCGAACTACGCTACAACGAGCCGTTCATGGCTGGCTGGAAAAGAGCATCCACCTAGTGCTTTTGGCCCTTTGGCCTTCTCAACTCTGTCCGTTGTGGACCCTTCATGACCGGTAGCAATGTCCCAGATCGCCATTAGTCCACACCACCACTCTCCACTACCACTACCACCTGTTAGCAGAACAACCCACCATCTATCTGGTAGCCAGTCAAGGAGTCAAGCAGTCAAGCAGTGTCTAAAGAAACCATCATGGCTTCTCTCGCGCCACGCCCCTGTCCTTGTCCAGCCACTACACGGCAACTACCAATACTCCAAAAAGCTGGGAACCCGTTGCCCTGTTCCAGACGCTCACCACACAGGCCTCTGTCCAAGTGCCCTTCTTGGTGCCCTCTTGCCCTCTTGAGCAGCCTACGGATACTCAACTAGTACAGGACCAGCTGTTAAACATATCCTTGGCCTGGCCAACTAACTAGCTTTCGCTCGTCTCTCCTCAGCCATGTCTCCGCCCCGGCTCCTCTTGAACCCTCCTTTGCCATACAGCCTCCTAAATACTGGTAGGTAGTAACCACGAGACGCGGGTTGGTTTGATTATGCCCCTAAATTCTCATAAATAGCCTTTGCTCGGCGCACTAAATTAGAGCCATATCGAACAACAATATAAGTAAGGGCAGCAATACCGGTTTCCTCGCCTTGTAGACCGAACCAAGTTCCATTCGGCTTCGACTCTCGCCATCCTTGTCTACACTCCCATGTCTTCTTCTGCGCTCTTTGTGTCTTCCCTTCGTTAGACACTCCCTTGCCACTTGCCCTGTTTGGTGAGCCGGACAGCCGGGGCAGAGCTTCCCTTCCCGCCACATAACGCATGTAGCTCGACAGGGTTCTTGTCAAAAATTACCACCTTCGCACGCCACCAGTCAACGACACTCACTCTGTGTGTTTCCCGCGTTGGCTAGGCCCATCTTTTCCCCTCCAGGTGACCGCTCTCCTCGCTGAACCTAACGGGAAAGCGCTGCATCTGGCTGCTCACAGTGTACATCAACTGTCTGCATGCAAACGAGTGGCAAGTCTCTCGCCACTCGGTCTCTTTCGGGATGTGTTAGCCGCCCGACTTGGTCTAAAGCTATTCTGGGAGTTCCAATCGGTCATGCCACCGGCACACATCCAAGGAACAATCCAAGACAGACAAGTTCACTCGCTCACTTATTGTCTCGACAGTTTGATCACATCTCAGAGATCCGGGGCTCCCATGTTTCTTGAGTCACCAAAGTCATAAGGTTGTGAAGATCCGGCTTCAGCCAGACTAACACGGTGGGCGCTCATCTATCTACGACTGCTCCTGCCCTGGGCGGAGCCATCTTGTTCTGTCCACCAATCCAACTCCGTTGGCCCCCCTCCTCCTCCTTCATGTCAGCTCGGTTTCTCTTCCGCTTCTGACACGTCTTCGCTCTGTTTGACGCAGAATCACATACAGGTCAAATACTGCTGTAAATCTTCCACTGCTCCCGTCGGCCCCCTTCTCCCGTCTCTTACCCCCAGCCACTCAGCTACAAACGACTGCCAATCGATTGGTGATCTGCAACAAGGTCCCGCGCCTCATAGCACATGCTTCCTTCCATGGGTTGTTGACCCCGCGGTGGCATCCCATTTGAGCTCCGGGCGCACACAGATCTGAATCATTGGCCACAATAGCCCACGAGCGTCTTCATCTACAGCTTCCTACTCGGAGAAGCAGTGTATTTCGTGAGCAAAGACGCAAAGACGCAAGCCAAGACGCAAAAACTTCAGACTCTGGCCCCCGGCGGCTTGCGAAATTAGCCTCACGTTTATCTTGTGGCCCTCCCTGACACAGACTGGAACGCTTCGTTCGGCCGTTTTCATTCTCTGCCTCTTTCTGCTGTCCGTGGCGAAACCCGAGCTGCCATTCTTTCCAATTCCAGTGGACGATAGCAGAAGAGGGATAGCGCCTCGACGACCCAACCCTCACCTTTCAGTCATAAACCGCCGGTGCTAGTGGGCAGCAGTAGCAGTTCAGTTTTGTCTCTGACAGCAGCGCCATATCATACCTTGCCGCAACTTTCCCCTACCACGACGTCAAACAACAATCTCTTATACTTTCTCAGCAATATGGTTCGGGTTGACTGATTGCATTCTTGGACATGGTTATAGCCTCTTGATTCCATCACACCCTGCCTTGTCTTCCGACTGGTTTGCTTCTTCACCCTCCACGGCTGCAGCCTCAGTGGCTCACAACAAACGCAAACCGAGGACATCTACAAGTGTGGGAGCACTAGAGTACGATGCCTTAGCAAACTCCGACCTGCCATCTTGAAACAGGTAAATCGCCGTCTTATTCATTCGAAAGAGGGACATGATGGCGGAAAACTATCCGCAGTTTCTTTCCTCCATGATGGCTGGCGCAGAAGCGCACGTACCCATGAGCCCGGAAGAGCTAAATCACCCCTTCTTGTCCGGGCCGCATATGCCTATCAATACGATGCCCATCAACTACCAGAACTTTGGGCATTTTACCGGATTTCCAGGGCCTTCGTTTGCTTTTCAGCCATCAATATCCAAAGGACGGCGGAAGTCTGCGTCGGCGGCCTCTGCAGATACAGAACAGGTTAAACATCGAAGAACGAGATCAGGGTGCTTTACCTGTCGTGGCCGGAGAGTTAAGGTATTTCCTAACGCTGTTATTCGCAATGTACTTCTGTTAACGTATCCAGTGCGACGAAACCCGCCCAATTTGCGAGCGTAAGGATTTCGAAAGTTTCATGTATTCTCGTGCATCTCTAACCTCTTCGCAGGTTGTCGGAAAGGCGGTAGAGATTGCGTTTATCCTGACCCATCAACCTCCAAGGCTAGCTCACGACAGAAAGAATCCGCGTCAACTTCGGCCTCTAATCATAGTCCAACGTCTTCCAACTCTGAGGACCTAGAGCATGATGACAGCAAGCGCTCTACAGCAGCGCTCGATACGATACCATACGATGACGAACAGTCCATCTATCCACAACACCCGCTCAAAAACAAGCTAGTACTTCAGATATCCGACTACAATTCGCAGGAAAAGTACAGTTTGTCACCCTCGCCCTCCAAAGCGACCCCATGTGATCAGTTCTTCTCCGGCAACCAAGAATCTGATTTTCATTCTTTTCTGCTGGGAGACCAGAGTCTTTCCAGTTTACCGAGCGACTACCAAATGCATTTGCAATTTCTGTACGAAAACGTTACTTGTCATCACTACTCCCTTACCAACGACACAGACAATTTCTTTGTTCGTGGTATGATCATCGAGGCATCCAAGAATCAGCTGCTTCTTAATGCAGTGGTGGCGTTCGCTGCTTATCTGCGAAGCGTTGAACAAGCTGATGGAGAGCTCCGAACCTTTTTACTTTACTATAACCGCAGCATCACGTTACTTTTGGAGTGTCTAAAACAAGAGCAAACGCATAACCTTCCAACCCTCCTCAGCATTCTGCAGCTGGCAACAATAGAGGTTTGTTGCACATATTTGCATCTTTCGTGCAGTGGCTTCTTGACCCAGGTCTACTAACACATCTGAACTGCAGGAGTACTTGGGCGACTGGCTAAACTTGATGGGCCACCAAAG
Organism: Cordyceps militaris CM01; assembly: GCF_000225605.1. NCBI lineage: Eukaryota > Fungi > Ascomycota > Sordariomycetes > Hypocreales > Cordycipitaceae > Cordyceps > Cordyceps militaris. The sequence continues at coordinate 1,012,610 of NW_006271972.1, forward strand.
GGCGGCTTTGGAGCTTTTAACCAAGCTGTTTACACCCCAAACGATCATGGAGACACGTATTGGTCAAATTTGTCTAACCTGGTTTTCTCGATTCGACGCTGCGATGTCCTTTCTCCGAACAGGCCAGTCGAAATTTCCGCGAGACTGGCTTACTGAGGCCGCCACATATTATCGAGAAAGAATCAATGACGAGCCAACGGAATTAAGATGGCGGGCCGAGGAGCGCCTAACGCGGCTTCACATAATCAGATACGACGTGTCTGTCTTGCTCTCCAGTGTTGCCGAGGGAGAGATATCCGAATCGAAGTTTTCCGAGCAGCACGAGCACATCACAACTCGGCTGATCAAATGGAGAGACACGTGGGACCCCATGCTAACAGCACCGAAGTACGCTGTCCAGGATTATTCGTGGCGTCCAGCAACGGATCCAGATGACATTATCGACCCATGCGAGCCCGGTTTGCTCTACAATCCACCTCTCATTAGCTCAACAATTGCGTTGGTGGAGTGGCACTCCTTGATGATATTACACATGTCGCTTGCCAAGACAGTCCCGCGAGAAAAGCTCAAAGGGGATCAGCTGAGGCACGGGTATGCGTTGTGCCAACTGTTCGAAGCGCTGGAATACTGGCCTTCGACGCCGAGGGGCATTCTCTCGAGCCTTGGAATACCCATGGTGCTGGTGGCATTCGTTCTACCGCGAGATATGCGACATCGAACCTGGCTATGGCGAAAACTTGCATTGCTAGAAACTATGGGGTAAGAGATTGCTCATTTTGCAACAGTTTACGATGCTACCTCTATGCACCGTGTTTTTTTCTTAAGCCAGCGCTAACGCAGAGCCAAATACAAACAGGACGATCCAAACCATGTCATTCCGATCGAAAATGGCCAACCTGTTCCACGATGAGCGCGCAATGCGATGGTGGCTGCCTGACGACAAAGGTTTCAGCTCGATGCTGCAGAGCATCCGCAACTTTGCTGACGAGCGGCATAATGTGGCGCCTAATGGACAGCTAGATTATGGGCACGCTCTGGGAAGAGTATTTGGCGAGCTCGCTCTTGGAGGAGATATAGCACGATGAACGACAAGGACAAGGCATGGCGCAACAAGATGAGATCTTCAGCTTCATATCGAGATATCCGTGATCTCTTTGCTTTTATGGGAGTATCAATAATTATCACTCCTGACAAAGAACTATCATGTCTTGAAGATGGGAAGAGCAAGCCTACCAGTGGCCAGCGGTGCGATATCGGGAGATCAGATGAGAGCGGAAATTGTACATGCTCGTCAGCAGCTAGCGCAGTACAAATTACATGGACAAGACGCACCACTCTCTGCTTCTTGGCTACCATTCGCCTCCCAGTATCCATATCCATCCATAGTCCGTACGGAGAAAAGAAGTAGGGTCGTGAGCGTTATGCGAACTATAAGAATTGGGCCACATGGCCCTTGTCATGCAGCTGGCTTTCCTACAAATTGATCCCGCCGTCTATTAGGATAGATGGACCCAAGACTTGCCAACCTGCAGGGCGTTACAAAAGAGGCAGGAGGGGAGAGAGCAGCACGCGAGGGACCTCGTTTGTTTTTGCCCCTTCCCGATCGCAATATCGGTTACAGTATCTGTGGGGGCGTGCGCCTGTAAAATGTCTCGTCTGTCTTGCCTCGACTGTATCCGCGCAAAAGTCGAGGTGACAGGTAGCTGGGTGGCTCGGGCCGGTCGCTGCGACTCACAGCTTGGGCGGCCGCTCGGACTTTTGGGCAAAGGCACTTCAGCCGCCGTCAAACGAGACACTGGTATGGTGGCGTCGCGCTGTGAAAATCAAACGCCAGGTATAAGGGGGGGGGGGGTGAACAAGGTGCGTGTCGCAGGCATATCCCTGGTCTACGCTGAGAAAAGGATGTGGCGCCGCCCCAACTGTCAAACAAGCACTCCACAGGCTGAATGGGAATGTGGAATTTTCACTCGAGGCCGAAAAAAGACCACGTTTTCATGTACATTATCAGCTGGACATGTTTTCTGCCCGCGGCAAGTTTTGGTATTTTCGAGAACCCAAGTAGCGACAGTAGGTTCAGTAGTAGAGTGCTATAATAGTATGTCTTACTGAGCATCGTCCTCTGCGTTTTTTTCCGTCGTGGGAGATGAGTCCGAGGCCGTCGTTGAGGGGGTTGAAAGCGTATCAGCGGCATCGCTGTCACTAGTCGAAGCGCCTGCTACCTCACTAATCGCCTCAGCATCTTGCTTGACTGGAGCATCTTGCCCCGGATGGTCTGTCACTGGCCCGTCCCGGTCACCAGAAGTAGCGCCCCCGATCTCCTCTCTCGTCTTTGCCTCTGTCGTTGGGTCTGATGAAGTATCTGGTGCTGCTGGTGTGGTGGAGGCTTCCTCGGCTGTAGGCTCCTTCACTTTAGCGCTCTTTTCAGCAACTGCCGACCCTGCCTCTGGCTCTTCACTAGTGGTTCTTTTTGCGCCAGTCTTGTCAATCTCCCCGGGCTTATCATCAGCCTCATTTGTTTCGGTTGATTGTGCCATTGATATGCCCTCCGATGCCTCGTCCACGACGGAAGACGCCTTTGCAACCTCCGGCTCGTCTGCGAACCGGGACAAATTTGGCGGCGATGAAATACTCATATGCATGACATCCAGTCTTCGTGTCACTGCGTCCGTGTCTTCTTCGTCCGTCTCCATCACAGTCATCACAGCGCTCCCTGTCGAAGGGTTACTTCTGATGTGCCGCCTCGTCGCGGTCCGTCCATGCGGCTGCAGGTGGTCTTCCGGACTTGTTGCACCGCTAGAATTGTCTTGCGGTGGTGAGCTTGGCTTCAGAATTCTCGAATAAACTCTTGGGGGTGCTGTCGCGGTTGGTGACTTGTTTGCAGCCGCGTCGTGGCTAATGTCTGTAGCCTCGAGGCCCTCGGCTTCCGGCGGAAGCTTGTAATTCTCTGCGGGCAACAAATCATACAGATCGCATACTGTCTTGAAGAAGACGTACAGTCCACTCTGTCCTTCAACTGCCCAGAATACACTCCGATGCTGAAACCACGCGTGCGCAAAAATGCGGTGCAAACGGCGAAAAACATTGACCAGGTTTTTGAGGCCGACATTTTTGCTCTGTGTGTCGTTTAATATCACAAATCGACTCGGGAAGATATTTTGATCCGAAACCACATTGGCAGCCCAGTCAAGCGTATGGCAACAGTAATCGATTGCACAGCAGCTCTTGGGCTGTTCATGCACAGCGCAGAGGAACTGCCACTCGGACGCGCGCATCTCTGGACAGGTTGCAGCGCTGCAGGGTGGTGTATCGAACAAGAACCCGACAATAAGAGTGTTGCACTGCGAGATGAGGAATCGACAAAGCTCGTAGAGCCACAACGTTCGATCAATGCCCGTTGGCGGTTGTGCAATTTGATGGGCTGTCGCGCGCGTCAGTGCTCGAGTGCCCTGCGCTGTAAGGTTGTAATGCAGAGAAGCAAGGTGCTCCTGTAGTGAGAATGCCGATTCTAGCTGTATCAGGCGTCCTGTTAGCAACTCTTGGAATGTCGCGTTGGACGGCCGCATGGAATTTGGCGAGCACGCGTTTACCTCACTCAGAGGCACCAGTGGCGGGCCAGCCGCCATATCAGCCGCCTTTGTGCCGGGGTGTATCCTTCGCTTCGAGTTGGCATCGAGCAGAGACTGTTCCATCTGTGTTGTTTCGAGTGTCGCAGCGGCACCGCCAGACGGTGAGTTGGGTGTCATTTGTATTTCTGCGGCTGGCGGAGGGCTGGGCAGCCTCGGCGAGCTCGGTGCCAGTGCCATTTCCAACAACAGGGAAGATATTCGGCTCAGGTCAGCGCAACGTTCAATGGTGCAGAAACATCAGTTTGGCTATGCGTGTGAGTTGTTGAGAGCGCACTGTCCACTTGGACGCCACAGTACGGAGCTCAACTTATTACCACTTACCAACTCACTAGTTGCATACCTGGTACCTTAGTAGGTATTCAGGTACCTGGGTAGAGCTTGATAAATGCATGCAGCGCACTCGTAGGCTGGGTGGGTACGGATGTACCTAGGTACCTAGCCTTGCGTGACTCTCCGTGACTGTGATGTTCGTACTTACATCATCAACCTCTTACCAACTTGGACTACCCTTAACTTGTATATTTCGACTTACAAGAGCGAGTGTTTCGCCCTTCGCACGTTATTTGTGCGCTCAAAAACGAAATATTGATCTTTCTTCATTCTCTAATCAGTAACCAGCTTGAAAAAAGAGGCGACGCCATGGATTTCAATGATGACGCTCCTCCGGAGCTCGTCAATACTGCAGAGATTGTTCAGGAGGAACTCATAGTGAAAGTGCCCATCACGATTGTTACTGGTATGCTCCTATATTCGACGCTACAGCCCATCGATCAATAGCTTATTGTAATCCCAGGCTACCTAGGAGCTGGGAAGACAACTCTTCTGAACTATATCCTTACAGCGCAACACGGCAAGAAAATCGCAGTCATCATGAATGGTACAGTGCAGACAACCAAAGACAGCGACTTGTGAAAAATACACTAATTGGCCATTGCATAGAATTCGGAGACTGTAAGGACAATTGCAGTAGCTAAAAATCGTACGACTCTACTGACAGACTGTAGCATTGGATATTGAAAAGTCCCTTACCGTCAATAAAGGTGATGAAACAGTGGAAGAATGGCTGGAAGTTGGCAACGGCTGTATCTGCTGTTCAGTCAAGTGAGATCCCCTACCGCCTTTGCCCGAAAGAAAATGTAAGTCCTAACCGACACAGGGACACCGGTGTCAACGCGATTGAGTCTCTCATGGCGAAAAAGGGCGCCTTCGACTATATTTTGCTCGAGACAACGGGCCTGGCTGATCCCGGAAACCTTGCGCCTCTCTTCTGGGTTGATGACGGACTCGGGAGCACCATATATCTCGACGGCATTGTGACGCTTGTCGACGCAAAGAACATCCTGAAAAGCCTTGATGATCCCAATGGCAAGGTTGAAGGCCATGAAAATGACGGCCATGGCCCTGTCATGACGACAGCGCATGTCCAAATATCGCATGCGGATGTTATCGTTATAAACAAGGCCGACTTGGTCACAACACAGGAGCTCCAGAACGTCTGGGACAGGATCCAATCTATAAACGGTTTGGCCAAAATTCATGTTACGGAAAAGAGCGCAGTGCCGAACCTGGAGGGATTTCTGCTGGACTTGCACGCATACGACCAATTCAAGGAGCCTGAGCCGAAAACAAACGCGCACAGCCACTTGGATCCCGTAAGTGTACTTCTTCCGGTGATTGTAGTGTTGCAATGTGCGCAATTGTGCGATATGGGCTGACATCCCCAGAACCTATCTACCATTACGATTCCAGTGGACATACTGAAGGCTGGCCAGCTCGAGCAAGTTGACAAGTGGCTAAGACAAGTTCTCTGGGAAAATGAACTCCCTGGTAACGATGAGACTCCAAAATTCGAGATTCACCGCTCCAAAGGGCGGCTGCTGTTCGATAATGGCGAAGTAAAGATACTGCAAGGTGTGAGGGAGATTTTCGAGCTGATTGATGCTCCATTTAGCGATGAACCCACTCCCACTTCCGGAAAGATTATCTTTATTGGCAGGCACGTGGCTGGGGTAGATTTCGAGCAGAGCTTCAGGAGTGTCGTTCATTGAAATAAAGTTGGCGATCTAACATCACCAGAATTGAAAGGACACCCAGTAGGGCATCACTGTGTGATAGGAACATTCGCACAAACAAAGGAACAAAATTCAATATATAAGATAACTCCAGCGCGTAGCGGTCGTTCAAAGTGGTGTGCCCTGCGACGCCCCATTTTAGGTCTTTTGATTGGTCCGCCTTTGCATATCGGGGCGGACCCACTTCAATCCGGCCAGCATTTACGATGCATCACGACTCGTGCCGCGCAGTACCAAAGCAAACGCAAGCGACGCATACGCTGCTCACTTGTGGAATCTCTGCCCGAACTCGCGACGACATATAAACTCCCTAGAGCAATTATCTCTGATCTCCGGACCTTGCGATACTCTATCCCTCATTGCCCTGCGCGTCAACCTCATCATGAATCGACCAGGTAGGTTTGCATCGCCCCATCCCCAAGTTCCTTCGATGCGACAGCCTTTGCCTTCCCGATCCGACCATGCCTTACGCCGAGTTATCCGATCGCAATGAATTCGACTGCCGTTGTGATGATATGGCGCTGTCCGCTTTGGCTGCCGCGTCACCTGTCCCCATGCCACTTGGGGGTGTTGGCCAAGAGGCTCGCGACAGAGCAGGCAGCAGCCCTCCAAGAGGGCAGGCGCATGGACTGGCACTATTGTGGGACGCACGATGTACTCGAGAGAAATTTTGCGGCGCTAGCTTGCTGATACACGGGCTGCTGTCCATTACTGACATGGTCTTCAATAGGCGCAGTACCGCAAACCCTCCGCGGAATGCCAGGCAGCTTTGGAGGCCAACAGCAGCAATCCCAGCAGCAGCAAAATCGCGCTGTATCAAGTCGATTACCGAACGGTAAATTGGGTATACCAGAACTCCTGCGACAAACCTTCTTACCTTCATGTCCCGAGTAACTGACTGGGGTGCAGCATCGGGAAACAGCAACTCTGGCTGGGCCTTCAGTGGCGCAGTACCTATGGGAAACAACACCAATGGTGGCTTCCCAACTCAAACCCGACAACTAGGAGGAAGTGTTAGCTTTGCCCAAAGCTTAGGAGGATCGCAGCAAGCAGCGCCCCTCGACTTGTCGTACGTTCTTTTCATCGTGCCCTGGCATGGTCTTCTGCTCCACCACCCCATCGGCCTCATCGCGTCAAGCATCGATACCCATGCCCTTTAGACCAACCATAGTGATGCCGTATACACAAAATGGTTAGAGAAAACGTTCCATCACCGGATCGGCGTCGTGGGCTGGCTTACGCTGCTGTGGTCAAAGGGTAATGTGGCTACTTTGCTCTTGCATACACCAAAATTGTGCTCTAGTCTCCCCGTCCTATTGTTACTGATCATCTCTTATAGTGAATTTCCCTCTTTATCGAATAACTCTCAACTTGGCAATCCTTCGCAAGCGTCGATGTGGTCGACACCTGGGTCAAGGAATGTGAGCGCGCCCGTGCAACGAAACCAATCGACTCCTGTATCATCCCAACACGCAGGTCAAGAAGAGCTATACAACTCGACCTCAAGATTGACGGCAAACCATGGCTCTCTGCGTTTTGCAAACCAGACAGGACCGCAGGTCACCCCAAGCAGCGTGGATGACTTCCCCCCTCTAAATAGAACCGTCAACGGTGAAGAGAGGAGTGCTAGTCTAATGTCGTCACTGGGTATCAGCACGCCGAGCTCATCCTCCCCGAGCCTTTTAGGTAATAGAGGGAACGGCTTGCTGAATGCGTTGTCAGCAAACAACCGAGCGAATGAGCCAAGATCGCAGTCTTTGGCGGGTAGTGCAGGTACTGATATGCAACAGTTCAACTAGCTTCGAAGAATTCGACTGATCCTCATCAATAGTTCCCACAACGCAAACGCTAGAGAACGACAATCGGTCGCGAGCCGCTGATCGTCTAAATAAGCAGCTTGCAAACCTCGGTAATGGAGAAGGCTCTTCAGGCTTGTCTGTCCAGGAAAGTCTAATCAACAAGGTGAAAGAAGACCAAGCGCAAGGCACTGTAGATCCTCTCGCTGGCATGCCCGATGTTGATAAATGGGGACTCAAAGGCCTGCAAACGCTCATGAATAATTATCCCGACTATCATGCGTTGGTTGTTGGTATGGACCCGAATTCGCTAGGGCTTGACATCCAATCCCAAGAGTAAGTTGGAAGGTGCTGACTCTCAAATTGCACCATGCTAACTGGTCTAGGCCGATCTCAACTCAGATCTACTCCCTATTTGACGAGAATTTGCCGAAGCCGACAGTCCACGCCAGCAAATACCGTCTCCCTGATTGCTACAACGTTACGAACGTTCAACCCATAGAGACGAAGACTCCCAGCTTCAACGAGGAAACACTGTTCTGGATATTTTACAGCTGTCCCGCTGACATCAAGCAACAGATGGCGGCAGCAGAGTTGTACGCAAATTGATCTCTTTCACACAGCTGATATGCTTACCATCAATTCTAGGCATACGCGCAATTGGCGCTGGCACAGAAAGCTGCAGATCTGGCTTACCAAAGACGAGCAGATCGCTCCTCAAATTCTCGGTCCCAATCATGAGAGAGGATGGTATATCGTCTGGGATGCCAACCACTGGCAGAGAGAGCGGGTAAGTTGCTCACCGCGATCGTTATGCAACACTTTCTGATTCTATTGTGTAGCGGGAAATCACACTGCACTACAGTGATTTAGAAACCGTCGTGAACCCCGGGGCTGTTGGGGCTTAGATGGATTGGTCTACTCCTTGAGCTACGCGCGGAGAGGATTGGGAGCCTGACGGTTTGGATGATTGCCCGGTTCTCTTGATGGTTTAGTATTGGCCATACTGACTGGAATGGTCTTTACTTCGTTTCTTTCACGGCAGGCAGGTGTCACGGCAGGGCTAGGCAGGATAGGGGACTTCGACAACGCGTACTTCATCATGTGTTGTCTGTTTTTTTTTTTTTTTGGTTTTACTGGTTGCAATCTCTAGTAGGAGAAACGTGCTGTACAGTAAGACGCTCCCGCCCCGGCAACCTGTGTGCGTCGATTTTCAGTCTTTCTTGCTTGCGTGGACCTCAATGAGCCTGTTGGACATAATTGAGGGTTTTGGCGAAAAGACGTCCGGTGGAAAATAATTAACACTTGGATTGCTCGCTCAGTTACCTCTGTACCCTGCTGTTAATTTGCTCAAAAATGATATTGGACCTCCAATTTCAGGGCATAACAAACCTCGATATGGAGCTCTATTGGCGACCTGAGCTCGCTCGAGCTGATACGTGGTACTTTCCGTGTGTGGTTGGGACCAACCTCCCCTTGGACCATTGATGGGAATGTCTATGGGGTCGTAGTCAACATGGCGATATACGTTAGCAATATGGCGATGTGTTTGAGCCCTCCCAGAGAATGGCGATTCGGTGAGATCGATAAACCTTTCAACAGACTACACTATGGCATATAACTTAGTACCTAGGGTGTTTTTTTGGTGCCTACTAGGCAGGATAGGCCTGGCCTGTGTTACAAGCGAGAAAAAGCGCGACAGCCAGAGGTGGCGGCCTTGGGGCTCGCAGAGCCACTACAGCTAGGCTGGTTCTCTTTTTTTGGTTTCTGGTGACACATTTGTTTTCCTCTTTTTGTTGCGGAAAATTGTTAGTTAGATTTTTGTGACTGTTGGTCATGTGGCGGCGGCGGTGTGCACACAAGGCTGCATACCTACCTACCTAGGTACCTACCTACACCTAGGTACAGTGCGGGGAGGCGGAAGCCTGCGCATAAGGCTGTTGCTAGTATCAGGCGGATTGAGAGGCGTGTTCCTAAGTGGCAATGCAGAGTTTTGGTATTAACCCTTTGTTTTGTAATTCGATCATTTCTACGTTATCTTTGCCATGCCGCTGCCTTATCATTAGCTTTGCACTTGAAGGGCAGTAGTTGAGTAGTTACCTAACCTAGGTAGCTACAAGTGGTGTACGTATAAGTGGGACACGAATATCCCCTCGTGCCGTGGCGAACCGGCGCCGTCGCAGGTTCCAACAATTCCGTGCCGCTCGCCCACGACGTCGTCGCCCCCAGGTCGGATATACGCCAAAACGACGCACGATTTAACTTGATAGTCTTTTTGCACGATCAAGCGTCTTGTCCTATCACACTTCCTGGACCTTGCGACCCTTTGTCCATCTTTGGTAGCAGGCTCCCGATACCAATCGACGGAATGGCCAACGAACAAATCTCCCTGCCCTACTTTGTAGGCGTGCTGGTTTTCGCCGGTCTTGTCATCCGCTACCTTTTCTTCTCCGGCACATCCTCTCAACCGACGACGCGATCACCCGAGGCCTTTTTGCGATCGAGAGAGGCGGCCGTCGAGCGGATACAGCAGATGTTTCCGCAGACGGACCGGCGAAACATCCTCTGGGATCTCCAGCGCAACGGCGGCAATATCCAGAGCACGACTGAGCGGATCTTGTCCGGTCGCATGGAAACAGTACGTATTGTGCCGGGCGGTCCTTTTGATTTCTTCTGAAGCGCGCATCGCGATTGCTGATCCAATGTGTTGTGCCAGCCTCCCGTTACCTTCCAGCCGCCGCCGCCACCTGGCCAGAGTGCCTCGGCTCATAGCGCGCCGGCGACGCGGCAGGCCGACAAGCCCACGCAACCCGACCTCATTACGCGATACAACCTAAAAAGCAAGATTGATGCCGAGACGACGAACAGCAACGACAGCAAGGGCAAGGGCTGGAGCTCTAATCGCGAGGAGAGACAGGTGTCTCTGCAGCGCCGGCGAGATGAGATGATCCTGGCCGCGCGCAAGAAGATGCAAGCCAAGATGGCGGCGGAAACGGCAGGAACAGCTCAATAACTGGATCAACGACCGAAGCCACCTTGTATACACCACTTCATACTTCTCTTTTTTTTCTTTCGTTTTGGTTGTACAGCGGGATCATAGGACAGTATTATGCAGCATGGTTACTATGTATCGAGTCTGGCACGGCACAAACTGTTCAAAGAATTGGCGTCCTGATGTCGGAATCATTGCAACACTTGCAAAATGAATGCGGATTGGCGATCGCGTTTTTGTGCCTGCAGCTCAGCCTTGTGACCATAAAGTGTTGACCAGCCTCGCCCACAGACCTGAAGCCACACTCTCGGCTACGCCGTCGTTCCCTGTGAACTGTTGAACTGATTAACTGGGCCGTCTGAGGTACTTTGCACACCATGATATTAGGTGGATTAATAGCTCTTATTGGCAAAATACGATACCCCAAAAATGCTCGAAAGTGCTCTTCCTTTGAAACCCCTGTGAAGCATTTGCTCTGGTCGAGACTTGTCACATAAGCCCACTCCAAGCGCTGAGCCACGCTGCGCCTCACCGAGACCTGGCCCAGGCTGCGTCGTCACCGCGGGGACAAGCCCCACGCCTGATCTGACAGCGTGCATTCGCATTTCAACGGCTGCAGCTCTGACCTGGAAACGCGCATGCTCGCAAACTACCTACCTACCTACGGGCTGTTTTCACGTCATTAACTGTAACCCGTTCGTCGAGCTAGAATCCCTTCTCGCATACCAACCTTGATCATCCCTCAACAGCAGCTGCGCTCCTTTTACTCCCCGCGCCGTCTTGTGTTGTACTGTCCCTGGCACTCCGTTTGCAGCAATCTCGCTCGCTACACGTATACCCTCGTCGAAGATATTACAAACGAAAAACAACACCCACACACGCGAAGAAATCGAATCTCTACAAACTGAGCCTGATGCCGATATTGCTACCTGTGCAAGGACCCTAACGCTTTATCTTTGCACGGCCAGTTTAGGCCCGGCGCGCGATGGGCGAGACTCGGGATTATTACGCGGACCTGGAGTTGCCTCCAACCGCAGATATAGCAGAGATTAAGAAGCAGTTCCGCAAACTTGGTGAGAACAATATCCCAGTCGTTTGTGGCGGAGCATTTCTAACGGTACAACAGCCCTGCAATACCATCCTGATCGAAACCCTGGACGAGAGCAGGAAGTGAACGCAAAGTTTCAAATCATCCAATCTGCCAACGAAGTCTTGGGAAACGCGGAAGAGAAAGCGAAATACGACGCATCGTACAGTGGAAGAACTGGTCGTTATCCTACGGCGTCTGGTCGCAAGGGCAACCCATGGTCCGAGGCGGCACAAAACTTCCCTCCGCCGCCACGTCGCAATCCTCCTACCGGGAAGCCAGCAACTTCCAGTGGAGGAGCTCAAAGATGGTCCTCGAGATTTGCAGCTGGCGTTCCGCCAACAGCCAAGCAATTCTTCACCAATCCAGATCCCGAAACCAAGAAGAATGCAGCCAAGGCTTTTGACACCATGCGTAAGTCTCAGGCAAAGAAGCCCCAAGCGAAGCCCGAACCACCGCCGCCTCCTCCTCGTACGCAAACTGGCAGAGAGCGCGCGGAGGCGTCGTTTGGCACAAGAAAGGCTAGCCAGGCAACTCGGCTACCGACAGACGAATATGACCCCTCCCACAGGAAACCGGCACCGCAGCACTATGGGATCGGTTCGCAGCCGCAGCCTCCCATGCCAGACCCTCTGAGCCAGTTCAGAGATAATGGCGCACAATCGGATGCTCGCTATAGTTCGCAGTACACCACACAAGGGGGAGAAAAGATTGACCCGTTTGAGGGCATGAAGAGGACTCACAACATGAGAAATATGGGAGATGATGGTACTCAGCAATCGCGGGCCGATGACTTGGACAATGGCTCTGCTGGTGCTTACGCGAAACCTTCTGTTTTCCAGCAGTCGGCTCAGGGCAAAGGCAGTATGTATCCAATTCGCACCATGCGACTTTAGCACTATTCTAACTATTCTCCCAGATGTTGATAGCACACGCGCCCAGCCAGACACGGAATCAATGTATGCAAATCCTCCCAGAACACATCCGCAGAAGATATTTACATCGCTTTCGCCCCGAAACAAACCTATCATGTCATCATTCTACTTCGGATCGTTATCAAGTGTATACAATCCTCAACCCGACCATTTAGCATCCAGTGGATGCCAAGTACTACCGCAAGACAGTCCACAATTTGAGAAACAACTGCAACACCTGCTTGCTCGTTTGATTGATGCCAACGACCCCAGCCCGTTATCTTCACACAATGACCCCCACATGCAAAGAATAGAGCTTGCTGACAAGGCTTGCAATAACAGCTTCAATCTCAAGGTCGATGATGATACGTTTACCCAATCAGATCACAGTCGATCATCGTCACGCCGACGCCCGACTCACCAAACAAGTTTTGATAAGACTAACGTAGATGGAATCAACACCAAATTCTCCAAAGAGTTTGCGGACAAGCTATGGAATTTTAAAGCAGGATCGCCTACATCCGAGAAGCCAGGTGCTCAGTCGCCTAGCACGCAGTCACCGAACCCAAACCAGAGCAATGCGCCGCATAGTAGTGCAGCTGGCGCAACGGAAGCGTCAACCCAAGAGACGGGCTTTAACCCGGGTGGATGGAGTGACAAGTTTGGCCCTCAAACATTTGTTCCGCAACAGGCGCCTGGCAGTTCATCATCACCAACGAGGGCGTCGCGTACAAATTCGAGAAAGAACAAACCAGTCAAGTCGAATGCGAATAATCCCATTGTCATTAATGATAGCGATGAAGAGGACATATTTGAGTGGTCTGGACGCAAGGGTCAAGGCCAGGACCAGTCGACAGAAAGCCCCCAAGAGATGGATATAGACACTCCCCCCACTGTCCCCCCTCGACCGCCACCCTCCGCCCGTGGTATCTACGTCGAGCCAACTCGACCCGAATGGCGATCGGACAACTTGAAGCCGGCGGCGGAGAGCTCTGCGCCAGCAAGTCACGTTGGAACACCCTCCGCACCAAATGTAGGAGGCTCTGAAGACAGTGAAGAGTTCATGGCGAGCTTTGGAGATTTGAAGAATGTGGCGCCGTTTGCGCAGCAAAAGGCAGGACTGAAATCGTTCGCTGACCTCAAAGACAACCTTCCCTTTGAGTCTAAGGCGTCTGGTGAAGTGCCATTACGAATGCCCAAAGTCCAACCTCTCGTCTTCCCTACGCCGCCTCTCGCACCGCGTCCGCCACCAACTGCTGCCATTGACAGTATAACGCCCAGCGATAGCTCATGGAACAAGTACCTTGATGACTTTGGGATGTACCTTCAGGAATGGGAACTTTTCAACACGCAGGTCGTCGATCACTTTGCGACGAGAAACGCGCACATCCGGCGCGATCGTGAGTCCAAGGGCTACGCTTTTCTGGGCTCGCGCTCAGAGATTGAGATTCAAGAGTACATAAGCTGTGTTCAGCAGGATAATGATGTGCGGCGACGATGGAACGCCGCGTCTGAAGGCCACGAGGAGAGATTCCGAGAGTTTATGGCGTTTCGAAACAAGATGAAGAAGAAGAATGGACAGTAATACAGCTTGGAGCAGGGGCATCATCACTTCCCGCCCAAAGACATTGGAGATATTTACGCGTATGCATCATTTTTATGGCATCTTTTGGCAGCTTTTCTGAAGGAAAGGTGAGATATATTGGAGTGCAAGGTAGGAGAAGCGGCAAACAGCACTGGAGTTTTGGGCATTGTCAAAGAAATGAGAAGATACGGAGCGGACAAAGATTTAGACTAGCGTCTTGGAATTAATTTACGATTGCTCGTTGAATGACATCCAAAAACTTCATGGGTTTGTACCACTCCTGCTCTAATGCTCCATCCTTTTTGGATACGATGGCTAGTGTATGCCAACTCTGTCTCGCAAAACCTCATCTTCAGGCACAAGAAAAAAGACAGAAAGTGAACAACAAACAACTAGGACGGTACCTAAGTAGAGCAAAAAGTCATTAAAAGGTCAATTCCGGTTCTACCTATGAAACGTGGTGAGGACCTCGCTGGCGTTACCTTTGCAACGTGATTGACCTTGGCACAGCAGTAAATTTGGGTTCATCTTCGCTCCTAGATATCAGTTACAAACGAAATAAACTAGTGGTACTTACAGGAGTGATAACGGCAGCGGTGGCCGCTAAACAAGGGCTAGTGACTGCATTTGGCCGAGCAAACAGCAGTTCACCTTGATTTCACTGCGCTCTGCACCGAGTTCTTGGGATATCTTTCCTGTCACCTATAGCTACCTAGATATTTAGATCTTCCCAGATTCCCCCACCTCCGTCAAATTTCCTATCATTCTCCACTTCCAAGAACACAGATCGCTTCCTACAACATCACCCAAACCTCTCAACATTGCTCTTCGGCTTTCTTGACAAGGCACGAAATCATTTATGAACAGCCTGCCTGCCAGTCTACCACACATAAATATTGTCATCATGTCTGCTGAGTCGGGTACCGTTTCAATTGCCAACAAGGGCAAAGCTAGCGTCTGGACCGAGGAAGCCAAGGTAAGTCGCCCACCCAGCCGTACTCTTGTCCTGTTCTCCTTCTAAAGCCGTACTTTTCCAGTATGAATTTCTGCTACGCATTATCCATCAATTGAAGCAGGGGCGCAGTATCAACTGGAATGGCATCAGGATGAAGGATCGCAACACCAAGTCCCTTACCAACCAGTGGACCAAGGTCGGCAAAGACATATCTGTGCTGGAGGACCTCGAGGACGTCGCTGGAAGCGCCGCGCCCACTCCAAAGAAAGGAACACGTAGGTTATTCGTTATTTTTGTAGCCGCATGCACGCTGAAGCTGACATTGTAAAGCTGCGAAGCGCAAGACGGCCGTGAAGAATGAAGATGACGAAGCTCTCCAGACCCCAGTCAAGAAGCGAGGTAAGTGATTTGAAGTTTTTAAAATAGCCGAGAGAATCTCTATTGGAATGTTAACCACTATGGCTAGGTCGAACCGCGGCCGTAAAGAAAGAGACGGGCAGTGTTGGTGTAAAGAAGGAGGAAGACGCAGACGAGGCCGGTCAAGGTGTAAAGCAGGAGGACGAAGACGAGGCCAGCTAATTCTGATCAACGACTGCAAGAGAGCGTGGAGACACGACGGAGATAAATGGCGAGAAGGATGGATACATTAAGATCTGATGAATTTAGCTTGGCTATGAGAAATTACTACTGGGGATTTTAGTTTGCTGCATAAGAGGGAACATGAGGAGAATGGAGTGCGGACAGCAACTTGGTATCCAAGATGAGCATGCGGCCGTTATTAGTACGAGGACAGCGAAATGCAAGCATAGAATATTTCAGACAAACAAAGTAAAGTAACCGTGTTGAATTCCTCGCACCTTGCACTGCCTTCGGCGACGTGCATTTCTCGAGCCCCCACCATCCCTTCTTCACCTTTCATTCAACTCACTTCTCTCTGTCCATGTTGTTGCACCAGCCCAGCCTTTCCCTTTTTCTTTCCAACCCCGAAACCAAACCCTTTTTATTTAAACAAGACTAGACCACCATCACCTACTTCTTGCACTTTGCCTTCCATCCTCTACCCTCCACCCTCCACCTTCCACCCACCTCAGCCCTGTTTCCTTGTCCATCGTTTTCCATCAAAATCAACAACCCGATTCAGCTCGACCGTATCCTTCTTTCGAACTTAACCAAAATGACCAAGGCAGCTGCAGCACCGAAATCGGCTTGGACCGAAGAAGCTAAAGTACGCTCCCACCACCACTTGACTGTTCTGCATTCTGCCCTATGCGTCTGACTGCCTCTCCCTCAAACAGTTCCAATTCCTTCTCCAAATCATTGCTCAGCTACAGCGAAGCGGGCAGTCTATCAAATGGGACGAGATTCAAATTCCCGGTCGCACTCAAAAA
This sequence comes from Cordyceps militaris CM01, assembly GCF_000225605.1. Taxonomy (NCBI): domain Eukaryota; kingdom Fungi; phylum Ascomycota; class Sordariomycetes; order Hypocreales; family Cordycipitaceae; genus Cordyceps; species Cordyceps militaris. The sequence goes on from NW_006271972.1 coordinate 1,029,025, forward strand.
TCTCTTCAGCATCAGTGGGCCAACATCAAGGCTCAGGTTGCCGAGTTGGAGAAGGGCAACGGCCACCCTAGCACGCCCGTCAAGGCCAAAGGTAGCCCCGATGATACCAAAGCCAACAGAATCTCCTCTTATGGAGTTTTATTGGCGTTGTGTTCTTGATGACACTTTCAGAATGCTAACGACCGTGCTTAGGAAAAGCTGCTGGTGTCAAGCGCAAGGCAGAGGCTCTCGCGACGCCTGAAGCATCGCCCGAGAAGAAGCGAACGCGTAAGTGCGAGCCCGACCAAGCTAAATAAACTTCCATGAGCTAATGTGGTCATGCAGCACTTCCTCACACAACACCCATCAAGAAGGAGGAGGCCGACGAGGAGGACTAAGCATTGGTAATAGTATGACGAGCGATACCAGACATTTTCCTCGCTGAGCTGCATGCGACTGGGTTACGAGGATGCGAATTTCTACGAGCCTAACACTTTGCTCATAATAATGTTATTTCCCAATTCTAAATATTTGCAAGTTTGGTTGTCGCAGTGTGTCGCTTTCTGAGCCATGGCTGGCTGGGGTTGTCCTCACATGCAGAAACAACCAAGTCGGTAGCCCTCCCCCTCGAGACTGAGCAAGTTCGCAAAATGCCGCCGTGGGTTTGCATCATTAACGGAACTGCATACGAGGCGCACGTCTCGTTCATTCATCACGTGGACCGGGATGCCATGCAGCGAGGCGTGACATCGGGTGAGTGTGGCGCCGAGGCGTGCAGCGCTAGCAGAGTGAAGAGCTCGATGGGTTCAGATGGGGGGGGAGGCACCAGGGGGGACAAAATAACCCGCCGGTTAGGAATACTAACTAACCTTTTCCTTATTCTTACTATTTTCTTTTTCTTTTTCTTTTTTCTCTTTTTGATTTTCTTTATTCTACTATCCCTCTTATTTTACTTATCTTACTTATCTTACTTATTTTACTTTCATCTTACCTATCTTACCTATCTTACCTATCTTACTTATACTTATTCTAATTCCTCTTATTCCTATTCCTAGTTTAACCTTCTTAATAGTTAAGTATAGACTTATGTGCGCGTCCTTTTTTTTTGTCGCCTGCATGGGAGGTTAGCTGTTGGCGGCGTCGTAGTTGGATGCCTCCATGGAAGGTACCCAGTAGTTAGATCGGCGGTCTTGGTTTTTTTTATGCAAGGCGAAAGCGCGGTCGGCGCGACAAGTCGAAATGCACTTGGACCGTGAGTCCGTGACGTGCGTGGACAGGCGGAAAGTTGTCAAGGGTGCCGGAACGACGGGCCATCCATCTACCTTGTTGGTCTCGGAGGGTTGGAGGTCGAACATGTACTTGCGAGGCAACCTGTGTATCTTTGGGTTCGTTTGGCGTGGCCACGCCATGTGAAGGATGTGCGCTGGGCAAGCAATATGCAGGTGCGCATGTGCGTGGGTTAGCTGCATCGCGGCTGGGAAACGGTGGTGGTGTGATGAAGGGGACAAGACGGGAGAGGCGGTCGATGAGGACGAGGCCGTTAATGATACATAGTTAGCGAGATACTTGCCCCAATGAGCGTTCCCAGAACACATTGGGATGTACCTCAGTAACTACGAGGTAGCCTGTTTGGCGATACTCTGGACGGATAGAAGTGGCTGATGATGCGCTGTAGTTGAGTGGCTTGAGCAGGTGCCTGCCCTGTGGAGCGACCTTTCTTGTCCACCACTCTTGATATCAAGTACGACAGTCATCTAGATCACAAACACATAGGTAATTGCACGGGCCTCGAATACTCTACAGGCAATTAGAAGAGACCTGAAAGCACTGATACATAGTAGAAACGTACGGATAGTTGAAACCAGTTTGTTTTCCGTGCTGCTCGGAACTTGGCTCTATTTTGGTTAATAACCAATGTTACGGCACAACTAACTAGCGCGGGCAGACTTGTACTGGTGTGGACTGGTGATCCACCCTCAAACATCTAGGCACAGTCGCATCGCTTTTTATCCCCAGACTCATCCAGGCCGCATCACATGGGCTCTCGCTGTCATCCATAATCTTTGTCTGTCTATTTACCCGATTCTCCCGTCCTTCTATCTCCCGTATCCTTCCCGTGTCTTTGTTAGGCCGCCTCTGGCTCTCTGCGCCGCGAATTAGACAAACGTTGTCGCGACCGAAGCTCCTTCTGGCACTTTTTCTTCCCCCTTCCACTCGGCTCTGCCTGACGCTGCGTCGCTCGACACGCCTACCACCTCGCCACGATTTCAATAGGGCTTTGCACCTTTACAACACTGCCTCGCTTACAGGCAGACAGCATATCCTCTACCTTGCTTTTTTCGCCAGCCGCAGCCGGCCGCCCTCGCACGATGAACGCCCACGCCGCAGGAGCCAAGAGAAAATCCTCCGGGTCCCCAGATCGCGCGCCTGCCGCCAAGCGAGTCCCTAACGGCAACTATTCGGAAGATGAAAACACACCAGATGGCGATGCCATGCACTACGATGACGAGTCAGACCTCGTCGACGAAGGGGACATGTATATCGGCACACCCGTCAGCATGGGCGAGTGGCAGGACACCATCCAAAAGGTTGTCCGCAACGTCGTCGCCATCCGTTTCTGCCAGACATGCTCTTTTGACACCGATCCCGCCTTAACAAGCGAGGCCACGGGATTTGTTGTCGACTCGGAGAGAGGGTGAGTGTTTCTGGTCCACTCGCGCCGCCACCAACTCGTATACTAACTACACCCATAGATACATCATGACCAACCGCCACGTCGTTGGCGCAGGACCCTTTTGGGGTCACTGCGTCTTCGATAACCACGAAGAAGTCGACTGCTACCCTGTTTACCGCGATCCCGTTCACGACTTCGGTATTCTACGCTACGACCCCAAGGCTATCAAGTACATGCAAGTGGATGGCCTGGAGCTGACGCCCGATCAAGCAAAAGGTAAGCAAGATGGCCCAGGGCTTTGGAAGGAAACGCAACTAATCAATGCGCATAGTGGGTGTTGAAATCCGTGTCGTTGGTAACGATGCAGGCGAAAAGCTCAGTATTCTGTCCGGCGTCATTAGTCGTCTGGACCGAAATGCGCCCGAGTACGGAGAAGGATATAGCGATTTCAACACATGCTACTACCAAGCCAACGCAGCTGCCAGTGGTGGTTCCTCTGGCAGTCCTGTCGTCTCCAAGGACGGAACTGCCGTTGCGCTGCAGGCTGGCGGTAGATCCGATGGTGCTTCGACTGATTACTTCCTGCCACTCGACCGCCCGTTGCGAGCGTTACAGTGCATACAGCAAGGGAAGCCCGTCACGAGAGGTGATATTCAGTGCCAGTTTCTGCTCAAGCCTTTTGACGAATGTCGCCGTCTCGGCCTCACCCCCCACTGGGAGGCCGCTATCCGCCAAGAATTCCCCGACGAGACCAACATGCTGGTCGCCGAGATTGTTCTCCCCGATGGCCCTTCTCATAACAAGATCGAAGAAGGTGATGTTCTCATCAAAGTGAACGGCCTGCTGATCACGCAATTCCTCCGACTTGACGAGATTCTCGACTCCAGCGTCGGGCAGCCTATTAGGCTGCAGCTGCAAAGGGGTGGCCAGGACATCGAGGTAGAGATTGAGGTTGGCGACTTGCACAAGATCACACCGGACCGCTTCGTCTCTGTTGCCGGGGCTAGCTTCCACGACATTTCCTACCATCAGGCCAGGCTCTACGCCGTCGCCGTCAAGGGAGTCTACGTCTGCGAATCCGCTGGGTCCTTCCGCTTTGACAACACCGACAACGGCTGGATCATCCAGTCTGTTGACAACAAGAAAGTCCCCGATCTCAACACCTTTGTCCAAGTTATGAAGGGTATTCCTGACAAGGCGCGAGTTGTTGTCAGATACAAACACCTTCGCGATCTTCACACCCTTAACACAACTGTTATCTACGTTGATCGTCACTGGTCTGCCAAGATGAAGCTTGCTGTCCGAAACGACATCACCGGCTTGTGGGATTTCAGCGACCTCGGCGACCCCCTCCCGCCGGTGGCACCTGTCCGACGCTCGGCCTCCTTCATCGAGCTGGACCACATGCCCGACCCCAGTATCGCCAAGCTCATCCGCAGCTTTGTTCACATCAACTGCACCATGCCTGTCAAGCTTGACGGCTTCCCCAAGAACCGTAGATGGGGAATGGGCCTCGTCATTGATGCCGAAAAGGGCCTTGTTCTCATCTCCAGAGCTGTTGTGCCGTACGATTTGTGTGACATCACAATCACAATTGCTGACTCCATCATCGTCGAGGGCAAGGTTGTGTTCCTCCACCCGTTGCAAAACTATACCGTTGTCAAGTATGACCCGTCGCTTGTGGACGCACCCGTTGTGAGTGCCCGCCTAAGTAGTGAGCCTCTGACACAGGGTGCCAAGACCCATTTCCTGGGTTACAACAGAATTGGCCGCGTTGTGCACGGGTCCACGACCGTCACTGAGATTACTGCCGTCGCTATCCCAGCCAACTCCGCCGCTCCGCGTTATCGCGCCATCAATGTTGATGCCATTACCATTGACAGCAACTTGGGCTCCTCTTGCAACAGTGGTGTTCTTGTTGCCCCAGATGGTACTGTCCAGGCTCTCTGGCTGTCCTACCTCGGCGAGCGGTCGTCGTGCAGCCAGCGTGATGAGGAGTACTATCTCGGTCTTGGGACCGCCACCCTACTACCTGTGGTATCGGCTATCCAGAGTGGCGAGATGCCCAAACTCCGCCTCTTGTCTGTCGAATTTCGTTCTATCCAAATGTCTCAGGCTTCTGTGATGGGTGTTTCTGACGAATGGATCAAGAAGGTCACACAGGCCAACCGGTCGCACCACCAGTTGTTCATGGTCAGCAAGCGCACATTCGAGCGTGGTAGCCGGCCAGTATCTCTCCTTGAGGGCGACATCATTCTCACCCTGAATGGCAAGATTTGCACGACTATTACGGATTTCGACATTATGTATTCCAACACCTCGCTCGATGCCGTGATTGTGCGCGAAAATGAAGAGCTTCACCTGCCGCTTCCAACTGTTCCCGCGGAAGACATGGAGACTGACCATGCGGTTTCATTCTGTGGTGCCATCTTGCATCGCCCCCACCAGGCTGTGCGCCAACAGATCAGCAAACTGCACAGTGAAGTTTATGTCTCCAGCCGCATTCGTGGATCTCCTGCGTACCAATATGGTGTGGCCCCTACCAACTTCATCACTCATGTCAATGGTGAGCCGACTCCGGATCTGGATGCATTCATTGCTGCGACCCGCAAGATTCCTGACAACACATGTAAGTTGACTCTTCTCATGCAACTTGATACATAAACTGACGAAATTACAGACTTCCGCCTCAAGGCTGTCACCTTTGACTGCGTACCATGGGTCATCACTATGAAGAAGAATGACCACTATTTCCCAACGATGGAGTGGATCAAGGACAACTCCGAGCCCTGCGGCTGGCGCCGCGTTACATACGAAGGCGCTACTGTTTTGAACGGCGAGGCAACGGATGGTGTGCCGCAGCCGGCTGACGATGCCGAGATGGAATAGGAAATGACTCGATATTTCGAGGCTGTGTATAGCGTTTGTCTTGCGCTGCTTTTCCCAGAACGATTTATTTTTTTGTGCATTCTGAGGGAGCAAGAAAAGCAGAGACGGCTTGTACTTGTTTCTTGTTGCATTTGGCATGGGACTATGGCGTTATATGGCTATGAAGGATCTCAGGGGAGCTTTCTGGAGCTGTCTCTGCGACTGTAACATTTTCGGAAAGTGTTACGGGCTCGCACCGACACGATACCGTCGATAGTTGGCATTTGACTGATTTTGTCACAGTAATTCTACTATAGCTTGGGATAGAGTAAACTATATAAAGAGAGCTGGTTTGCTTATTGTTATTTCTGTAGTACTCTTTTTCTTCCGGATAAGGTATATTTCGTTGCCTGGAGCTGAGAGTACGCATCTTGGGTTGGTGGTGGGGTAACCTGCCCCGCAGAGCCGTTGTTGCATCACTGATGAACCGAACTCCAACACTGCCACTGCAAAGCTGCTGCCTAGCCGCCTCCAGGTTCCTGGGAAATCTCGCGCATACTAAGAGCTCTGTTCAATTGTTACCACTGCAAAAGATTTCGAATTTCAACTCGTTTATCAAATTCGCGTTGAACCATGGCTCCCGGAGCCACCTGGCTGGTAAGCATGTCCCGCTGCCAAGCAATGTAATGATGAAGTTCCAAATGATTAACCTGAAGCTATCCTCGACAGACAAAAGTCAAGGTCCAGCTGAAGCTGGCCATTGCGCGCCTGCGCATGGTACAGCAGCGTGATGAGCAGCTAGGAAAGACGCAACGACGCGCGATGGCGCAACTGCTCGAATCTGGCAAAGTCGACTCAGCCACGATCCGCGTCGAGAACATTATCCGCTCCGACATCATCTCCGAGCTGCACGAGATGATAGAACTATACTGCGAGCTGCTTCTCGCGCGATCTGGGCTGATGGAAGGCGCACAGGTTGACCCCGGTCTGGAAGAGGCCATCCAGAGCCTCATCTACGCGGCGCCCAAGACCGAGATCAAAGAGCTCGCAACGGTGCGGCAGCTCCTCGCCGAAAAATATGGCAAGGAGTTTGTGCTTGCCGCAACGGACAATGCAGAGGGCAAGGTCAACGAAAAGGTGGTCAAGAAGCTGAGCGTGGAGCCGCCACGCAAGGAGCTCGTACAGGGCTACCTGGAGGAGATTGCGCGGGCCTACGGTGTTGACTGGCCGAAGCGCGAGAAGCCGTCGCCGCCACCAGAGTACGACGATGACGACGACGACGATGACGACCAGCCCAGGGGTGGACAGGCGCAAAAGGTCCTCGAGCAACCCATCGGTGCGGCGGAGCAAAAGTCGCTGTCCGCGGGCGACGGCAAGGTGGTGACACCGGCGAGACGCCGGCTGGAAGACCCCGCAAGCCCGCTTACGGTGACGCCTCCGCGACCGACGACGGACAACGTGCATCCCAAGGTCACGATGGGGTCGGTCGAGCTGAAGCCGAGCGCGAGACGAGGCAGCTCGACGAAGAAGCACGAGCCGGACGGGTCTGTTCCGGATATTTCTGACCTGGAGCAGAGGTTTGCAGCGCTGAAGAAACGGTGATGGGCGGATTGTTGATAGTAGAAGACTACTACCTCGAGAGAGCCGTACACCAGGGTGACCGAATAAACCACGTTAAGAATACGACTATCTTCCTTATTCTTACTATTTACTATTTACTATTATCATTATTCGTTTCTTTTTTTCACTCTTCTTATCGTTATTATTTTCTAATTACTTTTGTACCTAGGTAGGCATCTCTATTCATGCGTGCTTGTTGTGGTCCATGCCAGTTGCAAACGCTGGCTTTAAAAGGTTGGCAGGCAGGCACTTGGCAGCTGGCAGCTGGCAGCTGCCAGATACATTCTCCGTTGCCAAGTAACCACGGGCCTCTCCCACCCTTTTCCATCATTGCCGGCGGATTGTCACCAATTCGATGACAACTTACTCCGCGCCGAGTAACCATGGATCGCCTGGACACCTTACTTCTCAATGCTCGCACCCGGCTTGGCTGCAGCGGCCTCCGCGATCTGGCCGATCTGGCTCAGATGAGACAGGACACGCTGGAAAAACGCATCGCGAGTGCCCAGCACCTACTGACGGTACGCAACACTCTTTCCATATACACAGCCTGGCTTTGGAAAAAGACCTTCTCCATTGCGCCCAAGGACTTGCAAGCCGTCATGGGAAAATGGTGCGTGTATCTATGGGGCATCGGATGCACACGCGAGATGGCGCACCTGGCATGGACAACGGCGCAGACCATGCTTGGCCCTCCCGTGAGCCAGAGTTCGCCCCTCGGCGAATTGCAGATGGGCGTCGGGTTTGCCATTGCATATCAATTTTCCTTCCTGCCTCCTCCTACTAAGCGGAGCTTCGCTGTGCTAGCGGACGGTGCTGGCTCTGAAGAGGGGGAGGTGGCAGATAGCCAAGATGCACTCTCGCCAACCGCAAAGAGGCGAAAGGCCAGCCATGCCGGCCAGGGTATACCTGCGGCCCCTTTTTGTCAGCCGGCACGCCGGGGAGACGTTCTCCCTGTGTCTCCCCGTAACAAGGCCCCGGGATCGCATTTCGTTGAAACACGCCAGGCCCAAGAGGAGAATCAAACACCTTGGACACGAGACGGCTTCAACTTCAACTTTAGACGTAAGTGCAGCTTGGCCGTCGGAAAAACATAATTGAAACTCAAATTCAAGGGCAGATTATCCTCCGCCGCCTTCAGTTGGCTGCTCAGCGACCCGCGGACGGCAAGCAGAGAGCCGGCCACCGAAACAGACTCAAAGAACCCCAATCAAAATGGAAGAAAGATCACCAACGCCTCCCCCGCGGGTGGTATCGGTTGGCCAACAATCCGGCATTGTCCGGTTTGGTGCAATCATTGCCGAAGCCAACAAGAAACCAAACTATGATTTTCGTCACTGGCATGGAAATGAGAGCGGCCGCCTCTCCCCTTAGGAGGAGGTCAGTAAAGGGTATCAACAATTGACTTGTTGCTGACCCAAAAATAGGATGAAGCGGTCGTTAATATCCCGGAAGCCCGCGTGGCACCGTTCCCGAAAATGCATAAAAGCCCCGTGCCCCAAGGTCCCGTCCCTCAGGGACAAGCTGTCGAGAAGCCTGTGTTGGGATATCACCCAAGTGTTAGACGGTTATTCATAAGAAACCCGAATGTCTGGGTCCGTCAGACAACTCGCGATGTCGCTTTAGACTTGTGGGGGGACTTTTCTAGCTCGAACCAACCGCACGAAAATTGGGCATGGGAAGAGTATGACCCATTCAACCCGATTGTTTGGGATATGAACGGACGAGGGCAGCGCCAAGCTCCGGGAGCTTGAGATGAATATGCAGTTTTGGCAGGGTGCCGCGCTGCGGCAACGCAATTGCCTAACTATCGGATGAAGGTAACTTGATCATATTTGTTAGCTAGTTTGAACAAACATAAGCAAGGAGGCGCGAGTAGATCAAATAAAATGAGAAATAGATGAGCCCGGTGCGTGACCGCGTCCCATGACGTGACTCCTAAACTCCAACTCCAATATATGCCAGCAGAGAATATACAGCAAGGACATGTGCATGCGTAGAAGAATCCGCTACTTCTTCTTCTTTAACAGTTTTGTTGTTTTCAACTTTTGACATCCTCGCCTGTCCATAGATAGCCACTTATTCTAGCTTGTCCAAGTGCTCGAGCCTGGTCAAGACGGCCTGCTTGCTCGTCTCCTCAATCTCGCCAGCGAGGAAGACCTCGTCGAGGATGGCGTAGACTTTGTAGAAGTTGAAGACGAGGTCGAGCTCGGAGACGTTGCCGAAGAAGGCGTCGAGGACCTCGACAAAGAAGTGAATGGCTTCGAGGTAGGCGAGCTCGTTGTCGTTGGTGTCGACGCAGACGCAAAAGAAGAGACCGGCGTAGCGGCGGTAGACAATCTTGTGGCTGCGAAACTCGACGAAATTGGACTGGTACTTTTGGTCGCGCGGCGCGACGAGCCGGTGGACCTCGCCCTTGACTTTGATCTTTTCCTCGTCGCTAAAGGGCGCGTACCACTTGGCGAGACGAGTCTTGCCTCTGCGCAAAGGGGAGCATGTGGGTTAGCGAGCGGACCCGAGTATCGTTCAAGTAGAGGAAGACGAACTGTCGATTTTGGATGAGGATATAGGAGAGCATAGTGACGGCGGCGGCGGAATTTGAAGGGAGCTTCGGAAAGGGGGAGTCGAGAAGGAGGGCCTGCAGCCCACGCGGGAATTGGGCAACGCGCCAGTTGTCGGTGGTTCGACTATATAGGGGTCGATGAGGGCCGACTCAGTGTAGACTGCGACTCGGATAGCGCGCGGAGACAGTGCGGCTCGTGAGAATGGGAAGACCGTGGAGGGGTTTGGCTGACGAGTGTGGCGCGCCGCTTGTCCGGGGTCTGTCGCCGCGGTTTTGGTGGGGTGCCCGCCGGGTAGAAAAAGATGGCTTGAGAAAGAACGTGGCGCAAGACGCGGCGACGGTAGCTTAGGAAAACAAAATTGAAACCCGTAACTATACATTGCCAAGTAAAGAAGGCAAGTTTACTAGTTAGAGAGATTTTCAAGATAACCCGACCATGGCGCACGTAACGGACAATGGATTCAAGTTTCTCACCGGACCAGTGAGCAAACGGCGGCGCTGTGGCAGCTAAAGGTACCTGGGTACTTTCAAGACATGAAAAAGTTACGACTGTTGTATTTCCAACCACCAACATGCATACCTATACAGCAACACTCGTTCTTCGTCGTCAACTCTACCAATTTCCATCGCTCTTTGCCCAATCGGCAGAGAAAATGGACGACATCAATGGATGACACAAAGGCCGTCCAATGATGATCGGGTCCGGCATTGGGGCCGCTAGCAGCGGGTAGCCTCAAGATTCTGGCAGCCAGCGCAATGACCTCGGATCAATTCTTGCATCCTGGCACGGCGTCCTACTGACGGCTTCTCCTCCAGAAGAAACCGGAACACGGCCAAGGCCAATAAGACGTTTGCTCTGCCAACTTCCATGGCACGCCTGTTTGATCGGCACAACAAGAAGCCCTCCTTGCGCGACAAAAGCCATTCTCAGCCACGACAAACAATGGTGGCATCGACGGCCCGCCCCAGCCCGCCGTCATGGCCGCCCGCCGCCGCAACCCGCTCCGGACCGCCACGCGCGTGCTCTGGGGCGACGTCCAGACGAACCAGCCGTGGCAGCGCATGCTCAAGTACGCCCTCGCCTGCGTCGCGGCCCTGGTGCTCGCCATCCTGCCGCGCTTCCGCGCCCGCGAAACCTTTCTCATCCCCATGGTCGTCGTCTTTGGCCACCCGGGCCAGCGCCTGGGCCTCATGATGGAGGCGCTGCTTCTGATTCTCCTCGGCGCCCTGCTCGGCGTGCTCTGGTCGCTGCTCGGCTTGTACTTGGCGAGCCTCGTGGTCGGCGCGGACCGTTCCGCCGCGTACGCTGTCCGCGGCGTCTTTTTGCTCGTGGCAGCGCTGGCGCACGGCTTTGTCCGGTCCCACAGCCCGCGCCTCTTCAACTTTGTGCTGTTCATGCTTGTCGCGGTCATCATCACGGTGCAGGCACCGACGGACGAAACCGTGGCGCTTTTTACCAACATATATGTACCTGTCTGCATGGGAGCGGCCGTCTCGCTGCTTGCGAATCTGGTTCTGTTTCCGGAGCTGTCTAGCAGCTATCTCGGAGACTCGGCTATCAACACGATTGCAGAGGCCATGGAGGCTCTCTCTCGCTCCACGTACTGGTTTGTGACGCCAGGAGGCGACTGCGAGGAGGTCAGACAGCAGCGTGCCCGCCTCTACAGCACCACCTCGCGCAGGAGTCGGGGATCGGCTGCGTCGCTGCCGTTTCTCAAAAGTCTCATGGCCACTCGACGATGGCGCGTATTCGCTGCCGAGTTTCCGAACCCATTCACATCGTCTAGTCTCGCCAGCCAGCCCAAAGTGCCCATGGAGCTCACCTCGCTGGCCAGCTTGTCAGAAACGAAGACTAAGATCCGCTCCAAGCTGCGCGCGTGCCGCGCCGCGCAAGATGAAGTCAACTTTGAGATATCTCTGTCCAAACTACCACCCGACCTCATGAGGCCCATTACTACAAACTGGATGAGTAACCTTGTACAGGGCATCATTACTGTAATCGGCGCCTGCGAAAATAAGTTTGTGTTGCTTGGTGCCACTACCACGAACCCAGCACCAGAGAGGCCACATACTGTAACTGATTCGCCTAGCACCGCGCAATCATCTAGCAGTGCTCTAAAACCTGGCAAGGCTAGAAAGCGAAAGGGAGGACGAAGTCGGCATGCGGACGATGTAAAAGCCATCAAAGAGATCGAAGCAGCCAGTGCTGAGCTGGTTGAACATATTTTGACTTGCATCAGAGATCCAGTCATGGATTTCCATCAATCCATCAAGGAAGCAGTCGCCGTTCTCATAAGGTGCCTGGCATACTGTCTTCAGGTGGCAAGGCTACCGTCAGGCGAGTTAGCTCCTGAGTCGATATCCCTAGGGGATCTAGACGTCGAAATTGACCAATTTGCGGATGCCATGGCGGCCTTTGATGCTCAATCAGCGGAGGCGCTCAAGGTGGCGGCTACAGAGTCTGACGGCCGTGCCCTCGACCTCATGCCACGCATGGAGACGTTTCTCATCTCGTCCTTCATATTGGCCCTTCGCCAGTCTGCCGCCCAGGTCATGCTGATGCTGCGTCATGCGCGCGGCCTGGTTGAGCTCCGGCAGCAGCGCAACGGCAGGTCGCAGCTGTGGCTGCCCAAGCATACCAGCCTGAGCCAATGGCTGTCGAGCGGTAGCGCTGCACCCAGCACAACTGGTACTGAGCGCGGGCCTGACGCAACCGCAATTAACATCGATGCGCCAAGAGAGCCCAACGAGGCACCCGCGCATGGTGACTCGCATCGCGCGAGATATGGAGATGAGGGGACTGCGAGCTCTGTCCCTGGCAGCACAAGTCAAAGTGGGAAACAGGCTTACCCGATGACAGGGTCCAAAACGTGGCGGCTCGAGCGACTGCGACACGCAGCCGCGGATGCACTCGAGTGGGCGCAGAATTCAGAGGGTCTCGTCTACTCCGCCAAGCTTTCTATTGCTCTCTTTCTCGTTACTTGGCCGGCCCTTGTTCCGACTTGGAATCAGTGGTATGCTGAAGTGCGTGGAATTTGGGCGCCGCTACAGCTCATCCTTGTTTTCGAGCTTGCCATCGGAACATCTCTCACTGTCTTCATTGTTCGACTTTTTGGCGTAGTTTTCGGTGGTGTCATTGGCTATGTCTCGTACGAGATTGCGCGCGGAAATAGAGCCGGCGTTGTCGCCGTCGTACTTGTCGGTATTGTGCCATCTATATACATTCAAGTGGCAACCAAGTACGTCAAGGCCGGCATGATTTCCGTGATTTCCATGGCCGTTGTTGTGTTGTGTAAGTTTTAGTACTGCATACCGTGGAAGACTGCTGCTAACTTGCTTGCTATAGCTGCCGTGAATACCAGTGCACCTGGCTACGAGGTGTTTTACAAAAGGCTCGTGGCATTTATCATTGGGGGTCTTGTAGCTGTCCTCGTCGAAATCTTCATTTTCCCTGTGCGAGCCCGAGACCGCCTCGTTAATTCCCTCTCCGCGGCCGTTGACCACGTCCAAAACATGCAGGCCGTCATTGCCGTCGGGATCGACCACCCGGAGCGCCCCAACTTTCGCTCCCACTCGCTGTACGCCCGCTTCACTCGAGCCCGCGACAAGGCACAGGGCTGTCTCACGGCCGCCGAGACGTACCTCCCGGCATGCCTCACCGAGCCGCGCCTCAAGGGGAGCTTCCGGCCGCTCGCGCCCATCTACGGCGAGATTATCTACGTGCTGCACCAAATCACTGACCGCATGAACAACGTGGTGCAGCTGCGCCGCGAGTACGGCTCGTCCATCCTGGAGGACCTGAACCCGCGTGTGTACGCCTACCGGCGCAACGTCATGGGCTGCTGCAACCTCATCCTATTCTCCGTCCACGAGGCACTTACGACGTGGCTGCCCCTGCCGCAGTTCCTCCCCTCGGCGCGCCTCGCGCAGCTGCGGCTCATTAACCGCGTGCGCGAGGTACTCGATGCGGAGAGCGCCAAGGGCTCGACATCGGCACTGCGCCGACAGACCGCCCGGCCGGGCCGCAGCAGCGCACCGGAGCTCAACGCATCGACGGCCCGCACCATTACGCGACGCAAGTTTTTGTCGTGGAACGCGAGCACCGCGGGCCAGATGGAGATTATCGAGTATCTCGAAGAGCTAACAGACCTGGTCAAGCTTCTCGTGGGCGTCAACGCCTTTCGGCGTGGGGTGCTCGAAGCGCCGACGTATCGGCTTCGCATGCAGCACGGAGACGACGGGGCAGGCCCGGCGGCCGCAGCGGCAGAAGACGGCGAGGAGGAGGACGAGGATCGCGGCTACCCGGACGTGAGCGTCGCCGACATGGTGGGCGGCACGAGGCGCTCGAGAGCGGCGACAGTCACGGAAAGACTGGACGGCGGTCGGCTGCGGGAGCGCGCGGCGCACCATCAGCGTGGCGGCGCCAAGGACTTGGAGAGCGGCGACGCGGGCGACGCGGCCGTGGTGGAGGACGGCGGGGACGGGATAGATGACATTCCTATTAGTTTGCAGCGCGTGGGCACGCGTCTGCGGGAGAATAATGCTGCCGTGCGCAGCGGCGCATTTGCTATTGCAAGTGAGAAGCGGCCGTAAAGGATGTATAAATGAGTGTTTCCATTTGTACATGCCCAAAGAGTGATGGAAGTGATCAGTCGCGCTTGGATATAAACAGAATACGCCGTATATTTGTTCCGTCACTTTAGAAATCTCATGATGCCGTGGCAATTATCCCATTATACCTCTACAACGCCAAATCAAACGACAGTTTCCCCAATAAGATGACCTCCGTAAGCGCCGAGCAGAAAGAAAATAGCACCCAGACCCTTGCAACCCAGCAGTGTACTCCCAACATCCCAACATCAATACACGATAAAGCAAGACAATGGCAAGCAGCAAGGACGATATCAAAAGATGTTGAGGGCCGTCTTTTGCGCGATGCGGGTATTGTTGAGCATGGCCCGTGTCTTCTTGGGCCGCTGCTGGAAGCGGCGAAAGGCCTCCTGGACGTGACGCGGCTCAATCGGGCTGCGGCCTTCGCTCGGGGGGTCAAAGAGGCCGTGCTGGTGCTTGCGCTTCTTGGTGGTGCCGTCAGGGGTGCCCTGCAGGACGTTGTCGGCAGCAGCACCGCCGCTCAGCGCGCGGGCCATGTCCTCCTGCTCCTTGGCCTTGAGGGCCATTTCCGTCAGGGTCTGGACCATTTCAAAGGTGAGGAAGCCGAGGATGTCGACAATGTCGTCCGAGGGCTTGCTGTCGGTGACGATGCCGAAACCAGCCCACTCGCGGAAGCGCTTGCCCTTGCGCCAGGTGAAGCTGGCCTGGCGGTACTCGGACCAGGTGACGTACTCTTCGCGCGTCATGACCTTTGTTCGCTCGTCGGCCTTGCGGAGGCGCTGGAGGGTGATGTAGTTCATCTCCTCTTCTTCCTCGTCCTCCTCGTCGTCGCGCTCGGGCACCTCGACGTTGAAAAACGAGGCCGGATCCCACGGCAGGCCGACCTTTGCCTTTTTGTTCTTCTTGGCCACCTCCTCGACGGGGCCGGCGACGTTGCTCGGGTCGTCGCCGGCGGCGAGGTCCGCGTCGGCGCCCTTGTCGTCCGAGTCCTTGATGTTCTTGCGCACGTCCTTCCACGAGAGAAAGGTGCGCAGGCGCGACACCTTGGCCTGGTCGTGCCGGATCTGAAAGATGAGGTCGTTGGTGCTGATGGACTTGGAGCCGCGGCGGGAGGCGAGCTCGGTGCAGTTGCGCAACTGCGCAATTGGTTAGCGATGAGAGGAGGTTGGGGGGAGGAGAAGGCGGGTGGTGGTGTCGTACCAGCTCAATAACTTGCTGTCGCACAATATCCTCAATGATGCTCGTGGTCTCGACGGAGGGCTCGCCAGTCTCGCCAGAGACGTACATCATCTGTCCAAACGTGTCAATAAGAATTCTCCTGAATGATTCGGGCCCGGGTGTAAAGTCGGGGTAGTTGACGGCGGTTGACATGTCGTCGGCAGTCAAGGCAGTGAGATTGGACTTGGTCATGGTTTTGGTGGCTGCAGCCTGTCTGGAAACGGATAGAATCTTGCGAGAAGAGTCATGTCGTTCCTGTGGTTTCTCGCAAGACTAAACAAACAGGCGGCCGGTATTTATACACAACATCGCGCGCTCATATCAAAGCCGCTGGCAGCTGGCAGCTGGCAGTTGCCAGCTGGCAGTAGGCAGCAGACAGACGGCGGTTTGCGCGCCAGCTGGCAGACCAAGTCGCTCATCTCGCTCGCCAGCCATTGCCCGTTTGCATGCAAACAAATTCGGTCGAGGGAGACGGAGATAATGCAAGGGTGCGGGGAGCTCCAGTTGGGCTCAAACGGAGCCGTGGTGCCAGTCGGCTTACCTGACTGATTTCCTGGCGGTACTTGTACATTTTGTCTCGGGCGTCCGCCATGCCGGGCAGTTCAAGTCCGGTTCGGACCACAACACGTTCAAACCCCCTCGGTCAGTGTTATATCGCTACCTAGCGAACAGGTCGCAGGCGAATGGTGAAGGCGGATCAAGACGTCGAGTTGATGTCGGCTGGCGCTGGATGGCACTGGTCGGCGAGGGATCTGGGACCGTGTCGGAAAACGAGTGTCGTGTAGCGCGTGGCAATAGCAAAGCAAAGGGGAGGGTGTGAAGCGAGCGAGGGCGTAGTACTATCGTCGTGGCTGCGTAGCGATGTCGGCAGGAGTCCGTACCTACTTGGCGGCTGGTGAGGTTTGGTTGGCGATGTCCTTGGATCTTACTTGGATGACGACCATCGCGCGCGGCCGCGAGCGCCGTCGCATTAGCCCCACGTGACCACATTGTGTAAAATAGAACATTTTGGACGCGACGAAAAGTTTAAATTATATAGTCTTTGTTTACTGTTATTATTCATTATCATACGGCGCTCTTGTATTTCCCAACTGTTTTCTGTTGTGCCCCTCGGTTGTAGCAGCCTGCCTCGAGGACAAGCCCACTCACTATTAGCCGCTGCTCATGTCCTCGGCGGGAAGCAGAGTTCCGAGCCCTTCACCTTGAACGCCCCAAACTACAACATAATGCCCCGCAAGCAGCTTCCATTCTTCGACCTCGTCCAGGCCCTCCAGCTGGTCGACGCGCTCCTTTTCCGCGGCGTCGATCCACGACTCCCAGATGGACTCGATCGACTGGCACTCGGCGGCGCGAAACCCGGCGTCGCGCAGCCGCCGCACCTGGTCCCCGGCGTTTCGGAAGCGGTCCATGCTCGGCATGTGGATGTGGCGCGCCGCAAGGTTGGACACCATGGTCTTGCCAAAGACGTCGTCGAGATGCACGGGCTCGTAGATGATGGCGGCGACATTGGCGATCCTCGACGTAAAGTAACGCAGCACTCTTTCCGCCTCTTCCACTTGGAGGTAGCACAGGCAGCACTCTGATAAGACCAACGTCGGTACATTGGTGCGGAGACCGTCGAGGGGCTCGGTGATGCTGCGGTCGAGCTCCCGCAGGTCCACGCCGTGGCAGTAGTACTCGCCAGCGCCGTGCGCGGGTTGCGCCGTCCATGTTTGCGCGCTTTTGACCGCCGAGTTGGTCACTATTCGGGAGAATTGCCGGTTTCCCTGTACGATTTGGAGCTTCCTGCGACTCGTCACATCAAAGTCCAGTTCATGGTATGTGAGTTTCTGATGCGGGCCAGCGCCCGCAAAGAGGCGAAATGGGCGAGTGTCGGTGCCGGCTCCGAGAGAGACAATCTGTCGCTCAGTTGACGCGGCCGACTCTCCTGCCGCAGGCGATAAGAAGGACTGAACAAGTCTGTCAAGGGCTGACGTCCGCGTATAAGTGCCTGGGGGGCGGTGGTGTCAGTGGCGCGCGCCGCGTTCAGCCAAAGCCTCGGTGAGCTCCAGGACATACCACGGTTAATGATGGGAAACCTTCTCTGCGGCAGTCCGTCCATGCGCGAAACGAAAAAGGCCGCATACGGATCCTCTAGATACCCGGCATCGACGGCACTGAGTCGCGAGACGGCGGCATCCGTATCTGTGCCTTGAATCGTGGAATCGTGGTCGGCGCCCGCAACGACGGGACCGCCACCTCGCCGAGTGCGAAGACCGCCGCCTCGGCCCCCGCGACCACCTCGCAGGGAGAGCAGATTTGGTATTTGCGGCGCAGACATTTGAGACACAGTGTGGGAACAAGTGCCGCGGTGCGCCGTCGTTTATTGCATTTACACGCCGGTTGATGTGTGGGTGCTAAATTGGTGCAAGACTTCAGAGCCGCAGTTGAGCTCTCCATCGCCAGTGACTTCCCCACTCTATCAAGTACACAAAGTGAAGATTTCATCTATCAAATAATTTCTTGAGAAAAGAATTCTGACTCAGCCGCTCGTAAATTCAGATGCTCAAGCGGACTGATACGAATGGCATGCTCCTCTAATGCTGCTATGCTTGAAGGGGCAGGGTTGGTGGATTGAGAGCCAGGTTTCCTTGACTCCTTGCCCCCCACCATTTGCGAGATGCAACTAACATTGATATTCCGACTCAATTGTTGTTACCGTTACCAACCATTTAATTTAATTACGATGACCATTGAGGGAGACAAAAAGCAACACCAAGCAGAAAGACTCTTCTTAAGAATAATCAAAACTCACGCCATCTATAGAATTGGTTGCCAAGGTATTCATAGTTTTTGCTGTTAGTGCTGTAGCAGTTGAGTGGAGCGCGCACTAGCAAATGAGACCTTCGACAAGCGTATCAAGCCCATACATAATGTTCACGACTCAATCCCCCAACCACCCCCTCCGGGAGACTGGATAATTACCCTCTCATGTTGCTCAAGCCTCGTTGTCGCCTTCGCGCCAAGATTGACCAACCGTTTGACGCCCGACATTCTGTCCGTGAGAAGTACAGAATTGAGACCCGTTTGGCCGCCCTCGCCACCTTCCATTCCATACGGCTGTCTGGACCGCCGTTCGCTCAGGATCGAACACTGCACGGGAACGCGGAACTCAATCTCTCGCACCGTCCCGTCACCACCGCGGAATTTACCTCTGCCCCCAGAGCCAGGTCGTAATTCAAACCGGCGCAGGATACAGGGGTACCGCTTCTCAAACACCTCGGGGTCAGTGATGCGCGTGTTGGTCATGTGGGTATGGACACCGCTCTGGCCAGCCCATGTCGGACCGGCGCCAGCGCCGCCCGCGATGGTCTCGTAGTAGCCGAAGCCTTCCTTGTGCTCGCCAGTGATGGGGTCTTTGCCGCCTGTCCCGAAAGTGAGGTTGTTGCAGCAGCCTTGGCTCGCGGCGCATGCCTGAAACGCCTTGAGAACGACGTCAGTTACCCGTTGAGATGTCAAGACATTCCCACCCACAACGGCGAGACCAGACCCAGGCTTCAGAATTGTGTCTTGCGGTACGACGATGTCAATGGGAGCCAGACAGCCCTGGTTTAAAGGGATAGATGAGGAGACAAGGCTTCGCAAACAGTAAATGATGGCCGAGTGTGTGATAGCGAGCGGGGCATTCGTATTACCCAGTACATGGCTTCCTGTGCCTGTAAAGTCAAACGTGGCAGATCCATCCTTGTTAATCGTAACAGTGAGTTTGATAGGCGTTCCGTCGTCCATGTAGTCGACGGCGACGAGAGGCTCGGGTCCGTGCTTCGCGAGCGTTGAAAGCATAAGCTCACGAACAGCTTCTTCGGCCGTATTTTGGATCGCATACATATACCGGTGGACACACGGAAGTCCAAACTCTTCAATCAACGCAGTGATCAGATTTATTCCCTTGGAATTGGCAGCGATTTGCGCCTTCAGGTCCGAAATGTTGTCCTGCAATCGTCGGGTCCCCGAGCAGCCCTCATACTTGGCAGGCTCTACGAGAAGCAAGCGTCGGACTTCCTCATCGTTGAATCGGCCCCCGCTTACAAGCTTGGTCGATTCAATCGCCGCGCCTTCTTGCCAGAGGGCAGACGAGGTGGGTGGCATGGAGCCGGGGAGTATACCTCCAATGTCGGCGTGATGTCCGCGCGACGCGACGTAAAACGCTAAAACGCCCTTTTCGAAGACCGGGGTGATGACGGTGATGTCGGGGAGATGAGTACCGCCGCACGAGGGATGGTTCGAAACAAGCACATCTCCTTCTTGCAGCCTGCCTTCCCAGAGGCGGTGCTGGTACTGCACAGCAAACTGCATTGAGCCCAAATGGACAGGCACATGCGGGGCGTTTGCGACCAGACCTCCATCAGGACTAAAAATTGCACACGAAAAGTCCAGGCGCTCCTTGATGTTTGTAGATACCGCCGTCTTTCTGAGTGTGCGACCCATTTGCTCAGCAATGGCCATGAATCTATGAGCAAACACAGAAAGCTGAATAGGGCTAAACTCCGCCTCCTCTGTTTTCTTGGTCACCGATGCAACGTCTCTGTCAATGATGACATAATTATCGAGCATAGTCGCAGTGGCACCCGGACTGACCAAGATAGTCTGCGTTTTATCAATGACCATGGCTGGCCCGACGATGCGAGTTCCCACGGATAGGCCTTGTAGTTCGTAAACTGGACTGTCAACATGGCCAGAGCCTTCGAAATAAATCGTGTTCTTCCCAACAGGGCTTGCCGCAATAATGCTGTTGCCACTCATGTCTTTCAGCAGACTGTAGGGTGTTTTGAAGCTCTTGGACTGGCTCCTGCCAATTGCCCTTATCCTGAAATCATCGATAATGATGTCCTTCTCAGGAAAGTGGAAACCGAACCCACGAATATGCTCTTGTTCGAACTCACGTCGAAAGTTCCAGTCGGCGCCCTTCAAGATCATGAGAGAGCTGCTGGAACCTGCGTATCGCATGCTGAGGTATGAATCAAACATGATTTGAGTCTCTGTAAAACCTTGTTTCATGAGCTCATACTTGGCCTGGTCAGCAAGTAGCTGAAGCTTTACTTGAATGGTCCTCTGTGTATCTGGACTCC
Source organism: Cordyceps militaris CM01 (assembly GCF_000225605.1). Classification (NCBI taxonomy): domain Eukaryota; kingdom Fungi; phylum Ascomycota; class Sordariomycetes; order Hypocreales; family Cordycipitaceae; genus Cordyceps; species Cordyceps militaris. Next base: position 1,049,666 of record NW_006271972.1, read on the forward strand.
ATGTCAAGGCGGCGGGACGCTGTATTTCCTGCACAACATCCGCCAACGAGATACCAAAGGCTGACAAGATTGAAGAATATTTGTGCAGGATGATGCGCGAGATTCCGAGCACCTCGGCCACGGCACACGCGTGTTGGCCACCAGCACCACCAAAACAGGCGAGATGATGGTCTGCGGCGTCATACCCGCGGGCCTCGGTCAAAGCACGAATGGGGCCAGCCATGCCTTCATTTGCGACTTTAAGAAACCCGAGAGCCACTTCCTCGGGCGAAAATGGAGTTGAGCCAGCGCTGATTCTCTCTTTGTTGATGTTGCTGGTAAGCTCGGAAAATTTGGCAACCACAATCTCGCGGTTAAGCGACTCGTTCTCCTTCGGGCCAAAGACCTTTGGGAAGTACTCCGGCAGCAGTCGGCCGAGAAAGAGGTTGGCATCTGTAATTGTCAACGGCCCGCCCTTTCTGTAGCACGCCGGGCCAGGGTGCGCCGAGGCAGACTCAGGTCCAACATTGAACAAGCCGTTCCTCCATATCAGAATGGAGCCGCCTCCTGCAGCAACTGTGTGAATATCGAGTTGAGGCGACTGGATATTGACGCCAGCAGTCGTTGTCTCAAACACATGATCATACGATCCAGCGTAGCGTGAGACATCTGTGGAAGTGCCGCCCATGTCGAAGCCGATTATTGGGCATCTCTCGTCGTCGTCCCAGGACGTTTGCGCATAGCCGACGACGCCACCAGCGGGACCAGACAAGATGGCCTTGAGGCCGCTGAATTTCCGGTAGTCTGAGAGCCCGCCATCTGACTGCATGAACTCGATGCGGGTGGCGGCGGACGAGAATCCGCCACGAAAGTTGGCAGAAATGGAATCAATGTACTGTCGAATAATGGGTGTCAAGTAAGCGTCTACTACCGCCGACGTGCCGCGGGGTACAATCTTGATCATGGACTGCACCTCTGCCGACAGCGTCACCGAGAAGCCCATCTCGAGAGCGATACGACCGACTTGCAACTCATGGTCAGGATATGCGTAGGAATGAAGAAAGGCAACAGCAACTGAGCGAAACCCTTGCGATTTTAGCGCTAGCAGCTGGGATTCCACCGTCGACAAGTCAAGTTTTTGGAGAATGCGAACGGTCTCTCCTGTGATGGCGGAAACCAGTTCCGGGTCGGTGCCGTCAACCATTGTTCGGGTAGGGCTAGGCTCCGGGTTCTCTGTGTAATCCTCCATGGTAACGCGCTCATCGACTTCGATGACGGTCTCAAACAGCACATCTGGCCGCGAGATGGACAAGTCAAAAATATTCGGACGGGACTGGTTGCCTATGGCGAGGAGGTCGCGGAAGCCTTTGGTCGTGACGAGTGCGACGCGCTCTCCTTTACGCTCGAGCAAGGCGTTGGTAGCGACTGTGGTGCCCATTCGGATGGATTCAAAGTGGAAGAGGTCCAGGGGCTCGCCTCTGGGTAGAACCAAGCCGGTGGCCAGTTCAAGGATCCGCCGGATGCCCTCTGTCGGCGCATCTTGGTAATTTGCAGGATCGACTGAAAGAAGCTTGAGAATAATATCGTCGCGTCCTGGGATGGACGCATGGACATCCGTAAAGGTGCCCCCGCGGTCGATGGAGACACGGATGCCTAGAGGGTTGATGGTCATGATGGGTAGCGGGCGCAGCGTTTGTGGTGCTTTGGCAAAGGTAGGCCAAATCGATATGTACCTCGCTCAGCCATCGCGAAGCCGGCTAATCATGGCCTTTATAGCACGTCGCTTCATTTCCCCTGTTGTGCTTTCCACTGCTCTAGCCAGGATGGGAAGATTGTAGGAGTGGACGGGCGACGCGACGGCGATTTCGGCCCCCGCAAAGGCAAGGGAGGTCCAAATCGGGCTGTCAGCGCGGATTTTGGCAGCCCACATATCACCCGAGCACAGTCGTTGATCCGTTAAATCGGTGAATCGTGGAATCGTTGGCGGAGTTGAATACCGGTTGGTGGCGTCGAGGGGCTCCTTTCCATGGCTATGTCCAATCAATGGGTTCCGCCCCTCACCTGCCTAGGGATGGGTCCCCGATGTCCCCGATCACCCCCCCCCCCCGCTGCGCGACTGTATCTTGCGACTTCCATCTCATCATGCATACCAGCTAGGTACCTATACAAGCGTGTTCATTGCAGTCCGAATATCATCGTCTCGTCTATGGGGTAACTGCAATGCTGCAGATGCAACCATTTACCGGACGTGGGGTAATTGTGCAAAACAGATCCGAATGTCCACGAAAGCTTCACCCGCCTCGGAGAATGGGACGCTGAGGCCAGTCGCGTGCGTATTTATCTTTTCTGTTTTCAATTCGGCCAAATTGCTGACTGTATTCTCTAGCTGTCTCAACTGTCGGCAGCGTCGGTCGTACTGTTCAAAAGACAAGCCCGCGTGTTCCAGATGTCGTGACAGCGGGTTGGTCTGTACATATGAGGGAGCTCGAAAGATATTGGTCAATGAAGCGTGAGTGTGTCAAATACAAAATTGGCGCGAATACTCTCAACTGATCCGTCTCAAGATATTTGAGAGAGCTAGAGCGCAAGGCGAAAGCCCTTGACAGTCAGTACTTGCCATCAGTCAGCCATGCTTTCAAACAACCAGCTAAAAACAAAAATCAAGAATATACCGGACACCAAGCAACCACAAGTGCCAACCTAGAACCTGGCAATAACAGTTTAGATGGGGATGACGATGACGACTTCGAAGATGCCGAGCCATTGTTCGAATCTTTTACTCACCTTCGCCTCAACCGCCCCTCAACGAGTAAGCCAGAGGTTGAGACTGCGCCAAGCACACATTGGGCATTTTTCTGACATAAATAACAGGCTTCCAGGGACCAGCATCTTCTGACGCCTTTCTTCGCAATGTGGGCAAATTCACTGGTCTCGGCGACGAGCACGACGGCTTGGACATCGATCCCAGCCTTTGTGAGCCGGTGACACTGCCCTCCAAGAAGCGAGCTTTCAGCCCGCACATACGCCTACCTCCTATGCACGTCGCGCGGCGCCTTTTTGCTGCTCAGTATAGCTTTATTGGGCCCATCTTTGCCTTTACCGAGTCTAAACAAGAATTCAATGAATTTCTGCTCAAGGCATACAGTGGTCTGCCAGATCCAGCTGATCGGGAGGGCTGCCTGAAGTATGCAAAACTTCTTCTCATACTCGCATTCGGCCAGATGTACTCTGTAAACCAGTGGGTCGACTTCCGAGGACCGCCTGGATTCGCGTACTTTTCGGAGTCGTTGAGTCTTTTGCCCGAGACGCACGAGGACGGGTCCTTGCTCTGTGTTGAGACACTGGCCTTGGCAGGGTACTTTCTCCAAAATATGAACAAGAGAGATGCCGCGTTTCAGTTCATCGGGCGCGCTCTCAGAATGGCCATTTCTCTGGGGCTCCATCATGAGGTTCAAACCATTTCCAACACTGCGAGCCGACCTCTGCAGCTGGAATTGATGGATGACGCCGCACAGGAGCATAGACGAAGAGCATGGTGGTCAGTCTATAGCCTAGATCGAATCTTGTCCGTGAAATCGGGCAACCCAATCACAATACAGGACGAGGACATTGGCGTCCGGCTGCCCTCGCGACTGCCCTCGGAGCCAGAATATTGCCCTGCCATCGTGCTGAGACAATACACCAAATTGTCCACGATCCTCGGCGAAATACACAAGAAGATATACCACAAAACAAATAGGGCCGAAACAAAGTCGGGCAAGACTCTCATGGCTTCGGTCCAGAGGATTTTGATTAATCTGTCCAACTGGGAAAGCGAGCTCCCCTCTGGCTTGCGTTTTGATCCTGATCGATTGAGCATTGGACGAGAAAGTGTGAGCACATTAGCACACTACTATCAGTGCATCAACATGACCATCCGCCCGCTGCTTTTCCATGTTGTCAAGGAGAGACTGGCCCTCATTCGAAAAAGACCCGAGGCTCGAATCAAAGAAACGGACTGGAAGACGGGATTCTCGCAGACAACGGTCAAGGTGATTGAGATGTGTATTGGCGCCGCGCTTGACAGCATCAACATCATGATAATTGCGTCAACGAAGGATCTTGTCGGTAAGTACGACACCGAAATGCTCACATAAGACTCATCTAATGATGGTATAGCCACGTATGGTTACATGGACGGCGAGCACATATTCTCCGCCACGATAGTCCTTGTCATGGTGTGCGCCGCCTTCCCAACAAATGCGGCCAACATGTCCGCCATGAACACCGGGCTCGGACTCCTCCGCACCATGTCCGAACGGGGCAACACGCACATGGGCGCTCGCTACGAGGTTCTACTACGCCTCCTCGCCGCGGTCATGCCCGACGACTATTCGGTAACCGTCAGCGCTGCGACCCCTCCGCCACACTTAGCGCTCTTCCTCGCGCCGCCCGCCGATCCGTCGGCGTTCCTGGCCGCCGCGGCGTCGCTGGGCGGGGCCGGAAGCGCGGACGCCAACACGTACCCGCCTCGGTTCCCCGCCATGGACATCCAGACGCTGTCGGAGCCCTTTTACGACGAGGGCGGCGCGGCGCGGATGGATTTTGGGCTGTGGGAGGAAGGCTTTGCGTATCCAACTATGGACTTGGATCTGGACTTAGCCGGGCAGCAGCCGTGTACGGATCTGACGAGCGACGGTGGCTTCGGGCACTAGCAATTGGTATCGTTGTTCTGGTCGAGTCAACCTCCATTCTAAACTTATGATATGTATGTGCCTCATCGATAGAGCCAAACATGCAAGGCAGATACGCGATAGGCTATGTATTACCTCTTATCATTCCCAGCCCGTATCATTGAGTCGCATAACTAAAGGGTGCGACCGCACAGACATGTCGGGCGGGCTTGTGCCCCCACGGGCCGTTGGGATCTAGCCAATATCCCGCACTGGACGGTTTAGCGTCGGCGAAGCACTCCGACGCCACTCTCCAATATGCATTGCCGCGATCCACCATCCGCAACTTATTGGCTAGATGATCCCAGCAGTTACACTTTGTGCCTGCAAAGCAATGATAGCATAGACGCCACACTGTTTGAGAGAAGCAGGAGAGGCAGGACCACCTACCCCATGGGGTTCAAAGTCTCGCCTTGTCGCTCTTTGTCTTAACAGCTACTTTCATATAAAGAGTAACTGAATCGGCCAAGCGCCCGAGCCAGCCGTCTTACAAACTCAATATATACGAAACCCCGTCATGGCAATTCCAACTACAGATACCTGCCTGGAGAAGGATATGGCTGTTAGCGAAGGCTACGGCAGCAGCCATGTCGAAGCGAACGAGAGCTGCATCGAGACGATTGACGCCAAATCCGAACGCAAGCTCCTGCTCAAACTTGACATGTACTTTGTCCCCATCATCATGGTCGTCTATCTCACCTGCTTCCTCGACCGCAGCAACATTGGCAACGTCAAGGTGGCCGGCATGCCCGAGGACATTGGCGCCTCGCCCAAGGAGTTCTCCACGGCTATTTCCATCTTTTACGCCACCTACGTCGCCTTTGAGCCTCCGTGGTCCATCATGATGAAGTGGATGACGCCGCGCATCCTCCTCACCAGCCTGTGCGTGGTGTGGTCACTGTGCACCGTTTTCACCGGCTTCGTGCACAACGTCGCGGGCCTGTACGCGGTGCGCCTCATCCTGGGTGCGTGCGAGGCCGGCCTATTCCCGGCGCTGAACCTGTATCTTACCATGGTATACAAGCGTCAAGAGCAGGCCATTCGCGTGTCGTATCTGTTCGTCTGCACGGCCATTGCGGGCGCGTTTGGCGGCCTGTTAGCATACTGCCTGCTCAAGATGGATGGCGTCGGCGGGCTGGCGGGCTGGCGCTGGGTGTACATTATCGAGGGCATCTTTTCGATACTAGTGGCGCCGCTCGTTTGGTTTGGACTACCGAATGACCCGTCTCAGGCGTACTTTCTGACCGACGAGGAGAAACGCATCATGAAGGTGCGGGCGATTCAGCGGGCACAGTATATGGGCAGTGAGGAGTTTAGCTGGGAGGAGATTCGCATTGCACTGAAAGATCCGAAACTATACTTGAGGTATGCGTTGCCGTACTCACCTGATCAGTTTGGGCATGATACTGACCAGTTTCCAGCGGTGCCATCCAGTTCTGCCAAGACATTCTCTTGTACGGCTTCAGCACCTTTCTCCCGTCCATCATCGTCAGTATGGGTTACACCGTCATCCAGGCGCAGTATCTCAGCATCCCCGTATACATTTTTGGCGGTCTCGCCTTCCTCGCGGCGGCCTACGTGTCGGACCGGTACTGCGTGCGCGGCCCGCTGCTCTGGCTGGCCAACCTGCCGGGAATCGTCGGGTATCTTCTCATCATTCTCTCCGGCAGCAACGGCGTCAAATTTCTGGGCACGTTTCTGTGTGCCGTCGCCGTGTACAACGGGCCGGGTCTGAACCTGACGTGGCTCAATGTCAACGTGGCGCCGCACTACCGCCGCGCGACGGCGATTGGCATGCAGCTCAGCATCGGCAACTCGGCGGGCGTGGTCGCGGGTCAGATTTACCGCACGGCGCCGTACCGGCTCGGCAACGTCTTCTCGGTCGCGGCGCTGGGGCTGGCGCAGGTGCTGATTGTGGTCAAGTGGCTGTACCTGCGCCGGGAGAACCGGCACAAGGAACGGTATTTGGCAGGGGCCGAGGATCGACGAAAAGTGCAGACGGGAGACCGGGCCCCGGATTTTAAATACCATTTATAGGTTGATCAGACAACAATCAAAGCTGGACGTATAGTGTTTAGCAGCCACGCAAAGACCAGATACCACCTTTTGTTGTGTAGCAAATACCACGGGTAGACCACGGGTAGCGACACTTGCGCTCATCGCCATGCTGTCTTCAATTCATCTCAACTTTGTGTGCTACAGCTCGGATCGAAGCTCATGACGGGCGCTGATGGGTACCATGCGCAATGGAGAAACCAGCATTCGGTCGTGCGACGTAGTCGCAGGTGGGCGAGAAATGTCGGCAAAAGCGAAAGGAAGAGAGATGGGTCTCTGACATGATTTCCGTCGAGAATGCGCAATCCACTCCAGCTGGAGCTGTGCGCAGCCCGTTTGGCAGCCTGCCAGCTATCGCCACGGAGCGGGGGTAGTAGAAGTAGACGAAAGTTGACCTTCTTTGTGTTCCTGACGACTTTGACCCGAGGACAAGGCATATACACGGGGTTCCACATTGCGACACTGAAACATGAAACCTGCCTTTTCTGCGGGCGTCTCATGGCCTTCGCTTGGCTGGCGCTGGCCCATTGATGAGACAAGAACAAGGCTGCAGCTGGAAACTGCGCCACGACGTGGGCGACGTCTGGCCTCAATCTCCCCCCACATCTGCTGCCTGCCTGTGCTCACTCATCCATCATCGATCCCTTCTTCATCATCAGACGGACGACGGACATTTCTTCCTCTGTTCCTTGCCTGTTAAAAACACATCATCTTTTTATCCGACGTATTTCTCGAACCGGGGCCCTCTCTCAAATCACCCGTTCAAACAACGCCGACGCTCTGCCCGCCATGCTAGCCGCCAGCGTCCCCATTTTCCGGCGCTCCGTCGAGGACGGCGGCAGCATCAACTATGAGCTACCGTCGTGGTCGCTCTGGGTCATTCTCATCGACCTCGTCATCTTTCTGCCTCTTCTCTTCTTTGTACGTTTGTCTCTTGTCCCTCCGTTTTCCATCTCGCCGGCCCATCCGCTAACCAACCCGCCCTCGCTTCTCCAACTAGGCCGAGTACACCGTTGGCACCATCTACCCCATCTACTCCATGGTCGAGGACGAGAACCCGCCTGCCTACGCCGCCCTCTCTGCCGAAGACGAGGAGCACACTACCGGCACCGCCCCCCCCGGTGCCCGCCTTGCCGACGGCGCCCCGCGCACCGTCACCTCGTCCCTGCGCGCCGTCACCCGCCTGCTCTACGCCGTCGTCGGCGTCCGCGGCTTCTTCCGCGGCATCGTCTTCCAGCTGATCCAGTTCCTCATGGCCGCCGTCCTCGTCGAGGTCTTTACCCAGGCCCTCGGTCTCTACTTTACGCCCCTCGCCACCCTCCTCGCCTCCCTCACCCTCGTCCAGTTCTCCGCCGCCTGGGTCCACATTGTCCTGACGCACCCCCGGCCCGGCGTGTCCCACTTTCGCCGGCTTCCGCCCTTTGCCCGCACCTTTGACGCCACCTGGCGGCCCGTTCTGCTCCATTGGCTCGCCCTCGAGGTCGTCCGCTGGGTGCCGGCCGTCTTCTTCGCCGTCCTCGACATCCACCTGCCCCAGTTCAAGGACAGTGGCCGCACTGATGTCAGCGACGTCACCGCCGCCGACCTCGTCAAGCTCGTCGCCATGGCCGTCGTCTCCGCCTTTGCCGGCATCGCCCTCATCATCCCCACCCACGTCATTCTCGTCCGCGTACAGGCGTCGCTGCTCCCGGTCGAGGACGACTCCATCATCCCCTTTGACCGCTCCTTCCAGGGCAAGGTGGAGCCGGCCGTCGCTGGTGGTCGTGGCTACGCCACCATCACCGAGGCCTGGACCACGTTTAGTCGCGCGGGCTGGCGCCGTCTCATCACCTTGTACATCAAGGCCTTCCTTGTCACAATGGCTGTCTACGGCCTCATTGTCGCCGTTGCTATCCCCGAGTTCCTCCTCATCGTGCAGAAGACGGGCGACAACGGCGATGAGCTGTAAGCCCTGATAACTTGAAGGAGACACAGGGTTGTATGTAGGAGGTGTAGGGTCGATGTAACCTCTTACTTGTTCTTTTTTAAGTTTTACTGTTTATTTGCATCTGGTTTAGCTATTGTCCAGGACACCACTCTCATCTTATCATCTGCGAAACAATTTGGATATTTTCACTTCATTATTTTTATTTCATTTTCCGTGTTCCTAATACGTGATTCACCCCGCAACCATGGGATCTTCCATCGATCCCTTTGTCATTACAGACAACTTGAAAAAAGCTACACTAACCCAACTAAGTTCATTTAGGTAGTAAACTGCCAAGAAAGAGTGACACGCAAAAAGGTATATATAGAAGAAGAAAAGTCACTAGGTGATAATAACCTGCCGTCAAATCGCAATCTTCAAGCTGCCGTGAGGAGCTCAGCCCTCGGGTATGATATATTCAACCATCATCTATAACACGAAAAGGGCGCTTCGGTTCTTTGGGTTCGTCCGGGCTTGAGAGAGGAGGGACGTTGTGAGTGGGGAGAAAGATGGAGGAGGACGACCTGTGACCAGACAGCCGCTGTCAAACCAGTTACTAAAAAGAAAAAAAGACAAAGAAATCCCCTTTTCTCGTCAAGACGCCTTGTAATTGGGAAATTAAAAATAGGCCTCGTTTCATTACTGCATTCGTCGTTGTCATCATCGTCTGTTCTTCTTGGAGGGGTGGGCAAGCAAGCGCGCAGCGCAGTCCGAGCCTGTTATGACTTGCTGAAGAACCAGCTGCCGCGCTTGTTGCTGGCGGCGCCATCTGTCTGCTGAATGTTCTGGATCGTGGGCACGACAGGGCCATCACCGCCGCCACCCCGGAGGGGTTTGGCGATGCGGCTGCCAGCATTAGCGAAGCTGAAGCCGCCTGGACCAGAGTTGAGGCCACGGTTGCCGCCGGCCTTGGCTGCCTCGAGGCGCTCCTTGACCGAGTTGAGTTGTACTTCGAATCTGCAAATAAAACATGTTAGCTATCTCGCAGGCCATACCGAGAGCAGCGGCTACATACTTGTGGTTGGCGGCAGCCATCTTCTCCTGGCTGTCTTGCAGCAGGCCCTCGAGGCTTTGGATACGCTCGTTGCGAGCAATCAGCTTGCGCTCTGCAATGGCCACTTCCTTCTTCAGTGCCGAGTTTTGCTCGACAAGCTGACGCTGAACTTGCGTGAGCTGCTCCAGGTTTCGCTCCAAGAATGCCATCTTCTTTTGTTGGGCGCGATTGTTTGATGACCGCAGAACATTGTTGTACTGCTCGCGAGTCTCGTCCAAGGATATTTCAAGCTCCACGACACGCTCGCAGCGGTTCTGCAAGTCTCTCATGAGGCTCTTCTTCATGACGTCGAATTCGGCAATCTGCTGCTGGACCGTCTTGCCGTTGGCCATCGGCACGGCGCCACCCGACTTGACGCGTTGTTGAAGGTCGTCAATTAGTGTTTTCATCCGCGAGTTCTCAGTGGCCTTTTGCGCGGCCTCGGCCTTGAGGTCATCCACCAACTGGATCTGGGTACTTTGCCGGCCAGCAAGGGCGCTCTCGAGGCGAGCCTTGACTTCCTCAATGTCGGTCTCGCTCAAGTTCTTGGTTAGCACATCCTCATACTCTTGCTGAAGACCCTCAAGTCGGACTTCCAGCTCGTGGCGACGGCGCGAGTCCATATCGCTGGCGGGCACACTGTACATAGACAGCTCAGCCTGTCTTACGATGCCCTGCGTCTCAATCAACTTGATCCTGAGCGCCTCGAACTCCTCGGGGGCAATGTTGTCGCCAATCTTGCTGTGCTCGTGTAGAGTTTCGATGTGCTTAATGGCTTGGGCAATTTGCCTTTCGTTCTCGCTGAAGACGTCACCGCCGAGATCAAAGCCGGCCATCATTTTGGCCATCTTCTCGGCCTTTCTCTTCTCCTTCTCGTCAAAGGCGACGCCGTTCTCCTTGGCGCTCATCTTGACATCAAGGAGCTGCTGCTTGACCTCGTCGAGCTCGGCAGTCAGCTCCGAGTTGGCCTCCTTGAGCGCATCCATCGTGATATGGGCTTCCTTGCCCTCAAAGTTAAGACGCTCTAACTGCATCTTGAACTCATTGACTTCGGTAGTCAGGCGCTCATTCTCCTTGCCGGTCTTGGTGTCATGCTCCTTGATGAAGCTCAATTCCTCCTTGGTCTCGCGTAGTAGCTTCTCAGCCGTAGTAGCATGCGACTCTCGCTCAGCGAGCTGATCTTGTAGTTCGTTCTCGCGGCGGAGGAACTCTTCACGTTCATCTTTTTCCAGAGCAATGACTGGCGTGCTGGCGCGCTCTGAGGGAAGTGGTGTCTCGGATCGGTTCTCGGCGGATAGGCGTGATGGCGTCGAGGGGCGCTGTGGCTGTCTCGTCTCGGTGGGCTTCTTCGCAACCACATCAGAGGTAGGGAGGGCCCATTTGTCTTTGGGAACCGGCTCTCCGGAGCGCCATTGCTGGACTTCACTTTCGAGATTGGAAATGTACGACTCAAAGTTGGTGACTTGGCCCTGGGCCTTTTTGAGAAGCGCTTTGAGCTCTGCGGGGCTAAGTTCGGCATTGACTTTCGCCTTGTTCTTGATGCTCTTCGCTCTCGTACCAAATCGCAGGGTACCTAGCGTCTCAGCGTCGTTGTAGCTGCTGGGTGAGCAGTTGATGATGAGGGTGGTGCGACTGTTACCACCGAGAGACTCTTGTAGGATTCGGGTCAGTTTTGAGTCACGGTAGGGAACGTGAGAAGATTTTCCGTCCGTGAGGGCATTGATAACCATGCCGAGAGCACTCAGACTCTTGTTGATCTTTTTGGCCTCCTCCAGGGTCTGGCCGCTGGCGCCAGTCTTCCCCACCTTTTCGCTGCCCGCCAAATCAACCAAGAACAGTTGACCGCTCTTCGCCGACCCAGTCTCGACATTCTTTTGGGTGATGGTAATGACAAAAATGGAATGCGACCGAGAGGACTCCTGGTTCATGTTTGTGGCAGCGACAGCACGGGCGTTTCCACCGCGCCGCATGACCTCGTACACTTCTTGGACGCTGGAGACGTAGATTTCCAGCAGACCCTTGACGTAGACGCCGCGATTCTTCTCCTCGTGGACTGGGAGATTATCATTTTGCGGAGCCAAAAGATCTCGAATGCGCTCCATGTAGATTTCCATGTAGCTTACGCGGACTGTGTATTCGATTGTGCTGGGACTGGACATGATGCTGGCGAATATTTGCTCGACGATGCGGGGAATGACACCGCGACCAGCCTCGTCCTCGATGCCGGTACCCATCATGGTGTATGATTTACCGGCACCAGTCTGGCCATAGGCGAAGACGGTTCCATTGTAGCCGTTGAGGATATCGTCGACAGTCGGCCGGATCGAAAAGTCGAAAATGTCCTGTTGCTGGCATTCCATGTCGAAGACCCTGTCAAAGGTGAAGGACCCCTGTGCATCTTTGGACTGGAGGCGAGGTTTGTGTTAGTTTCGCGGATCAAACATGCGCGAGGAGAGGCAAATGCTGTCGAGCGGAGCGGCTACATACGTCGAGCGAGCAACTATCATCGCCCTGGAAGGCGACGATAGGCTTGCCCCCAGATTCGAGTTCGAGCCGGTTCTGGGGGCGGAAGCGGGCGACGACCTTGATGCTGTTTGCCGCAGACATTGTGATAGCAGCCGAGCCAAGTCGTGGCCGTGAGATGTGGGAGACAAGTTAAAGTAACGGAGAGAGAGGGGATGTCGAAAGGGGTATTATTATTGTTTCCCAAGGTCATGCCACGCGTGGGCGAGGAGCTGGTGGATGAGGAAGCGGGTACGGAGCCCCCAAACAATGCGGGCAAGCTGGTAACGTTAGCTGGCCAGGTACACAGTTAGGCACTCTGGTGCCTTTATTAGACCTGTACAGTGTGATGCGGCACGGCGCGCGTTGGCGGCCGGTAGTAACTAGGTAATGTGGGCAGGTAAATAATAGCCTCCTAATAACAGGCGGTCAGGATAAAATGATACGGGCTCAGCACTAGAAGAAAAGCACAATAGCAGGCATAATTGTAGAAATTTTTCAACTTTGAAAGGTGCTGGATGGATATGGCGCGGTACATTCGAGTTCGTGTTATTCAAGGTTTTTAAGTCGTGGGAGAGCGTTCAACGCCTGCCTGGACAACGGGAGATGGTATTTGTTCGGCCTCGCGTTTCAGCCACGTCCAACTCGGGCAGGCAGCCTTCATCAGTACCTAGGAATGGAGAATCCTGAAGCCCATCAATTTCGGGACACGCGGGCTGTGGTTTGCGCCATCTTGGCAAGCTCATCTGAACTGTCAATGCTATCAACACCAGAAATCTGCGCTATACCAAGCAAATGAGAGTTAATAATCCTAAACTCGACTCTGCATCCCGCATTTCTTATTGTGGCCAAGTTGCGACCAACCAACACACCACCAGTGACCTTTGACTGGGCTTGTACCTGGTACCTAGGTTCCTATGATAACACTGCCCCTCATTGCACATGCGTGCACCGGTACTGGTAGCTGGTGATAAAGGTGACGAGCAAACGAGTACCGACAACTCTTTCGCCACTTATTCACATCACCAGGTCTACATCCTAGTCTCCTTTCATCTACTTTGTTCATGCAAATCCACAAATACCGCACCAAGTCGTAAACTTAACCGCCCGCCAGATGTATTTAACCAGTCACGGCCGCTCCTTCTAGTAGTTCGCTCCTATCTTGGCTAACACAAACCCAAGGTAACTCAACAGTCAGTTCAAACGATCCTTAATGTCTTCTATTTCTTGCGAGCTCGTACTGCAATAAGGAATGCAACTATATTGCATCAAGTTGCATAATAACACATGGTATAATCACATCCCACACCCAAAACGCCGAGATAAAAACGCCTTGGTCCTGTAAGGAGAAATGCGCAGCAGCAGACAACCTCGGGTGCAGCCTGCTACTCGCCATTCCCAAACACAGGCCACATGCTGTAGATGGTCGGTGTTAGACTACATGCATGTATGTGCATGAGTCCGCCCCCACCGTGCGGCGCAGTCTGGCCATCAGTCTTCCCAGCTCTTCTCCACCGTCTCCCTGACGCGTTTTGTGTATTCCTTGCGGTTGTCTTTATAGAGATTCGACGCTTCGACATTGGCTGGGGAACCAGTGTTGGGATCGTTAAGAAGACTATGTCTTGGGGTTAGCACACCATTTTTGAAATTGGTCTGCACTCATTACCTCTGGATGCTCGTAAGCACCGCAGCAACGTCGTATGTCGGGCTCCATCTATTTTGCAGAATATCCAGGCACAGCTCGCCGGTTGCGTATACGTTGGGATGAAACATTTGGCTGATGAACTTGACTTGCGGTGGCTTGTTAGGATATTGCTCCTCAAACTGCATCACAAGGCGAAATGTGCCATCCTCAAATGGTGTGTCCACAGGCCCTATGATGACGGCGTTCCTACAAATCGCCATGTGCGGTTAGCAAGGACATCTTCCGGGCCACAAAGGCATCTACCCGGGTTACGAACCATGTCATGACATTGTCGGGTATCGGGGAGGCAGAGACGCCAGCGGGAGGGTCGGTTTGCATGCGCTGCAAGACTGTGAGCAAACAGGTCATCGGCGAGAATGTGTTCGGGGGCTACGCACCTTGAAGTCCCGCATTAAGCGACGTCTGGCGGCTGTCGACATTGTGACTGTGTGAAGAGAGTGCGGGCAACAAGTGCGCCGCGAGAAGTTGCTTGGGGGTAAATATGTGCCGCGTTCGGTAAAGACGAGCTACAGTGCTGGCGACAAACAGCCGGAGGACTTGGATAGAGATGAAACCGTTTGGGTTGTGAGGCTGCGACGGCGAATGTATTTGGGCACGAGAGAGAGTCGCCGCCTTGTCAACGATTATGGCAGCATTTGAGGACCACCCTGATGGTGAGCCTGGCCAATGAGGAGAGACTGGGTTCGAAGACAGCGGGCCTTCGTCTTGCGAATGCGGTGTATCACGTGAAGTCTTGTTTGTTCGACACGTCAACGGATGAAGACAGTGGATGGTTCCGTTTTACATATTTGTGAGCTATCAATAATGTCTTGACAAGACAGTGTTTGCGATATATGTGGCATTACCAGCTACAAGTGTACGCATTACCGCGAAACGCGAACACCATCACAAGCCTACTATTAGCCTAGATGCTCTACATATTACAGTGGGCTGCAGGCGATTTGTCTGGCCTGGCAAGCTGTTGTAGCCACCCGCAAGTCTGGCGTCTGCGACATTCCGTCAGCCAAACAAATGCAACTCAAATCTCCACTGCAGCAGAACTGGTCGGAATGACCACTGGAACCATCCCGACTATCCCGCTTGCCATCAATCATCAATCATCCGCCAAGTAATAAAGCCGGGGAAGCCAGGCACCCCCGCTGCTGCCTCTAAGCCGACGTCGCCCGAAATGCGCCGACCCATGTTTCCGAACACCTGCTTCCGGTCCTTCTTAACGTTTTATTGAATATCATCTGCATTGCGCGCCGCCACACTCTGTCTTGCCTTCCCCTCCCCCTTCCTTGTTTTGTCTTTGCTTTGCTGCCGCTTGAAGCTTCCGTGATACCTTCTATTTCCAGTCGCGTCGCCCACACCCGCCATAATGCCTGCCGCGCCGCTTAGAACCGCCAGGCTGAACATGCTGGCCCAGCATCTCTCCGCTGGCGCCGCCCGTTCCTTCTCCACGGGGTCGGTCCTCCGCAGGGAGATCCAGGACGCCTATATTCTGAGCGCTGCCAGAACCCCCACTGCCAAGGTGCGTCTGGTTTCCCCCTCTGCGCCACGCTGCACAATCTGACAAACATCGCCCAGTTCAATGGCTCGTACCTCGGCGTCAGCGCACCCCAGCTCGGCGCCGTCGCCATCAAGTCTGCTCTGGAAAAGTCCAAGGTTCCCACCGACAAGATCACCGATGTCTACATGGGCAATGTCCTTAGCGGGAGTGTCGGCCAGGCCCCCGCCCGCCAGGCCGTCATCTTCGCCGGCCTGCCCGAGACGACCGAGGCCATCACCATCAACAAGGTCTGCTCCTCCGGTCTCAAGGCTGTCATCTTCGCCGCCCAGAATATCCAGCTAGGTCTGGCCGAGGCTCAGATTGCCGGTGGCATGGAGAACATGTCCCGCGTCCCCTATTATGTCAACCGCGCGAGTGGCCTCCCGGCCTTTGGCCACGCCAAGATGGAGGACGGTCTGATCAAGGACGGCCTCACCGATGTCTATCAACAGTTCCACATGGGCAACTGCTGCGAGAACACGGTCAAGAAGCACAATATCACCCGCGAGCAGCAGGACGAGTACGCCATCCAGTCTTACCGCAACGCCCAGAAGGCTTGGGCCGACAAGGCCTTTGCCGATGAGATTGCCCCCGTGACTGTCAAGGGCCGCAAGGGCGACACCATCATCGACACGGACGAGGGCTTCAACGACATCAAGTTTGAAAAGGTCCCCACCCTGAAGCCTGCCTTTGTCCGCGACGGAACCGGCTCCGTCACCGCCGCCAACTCTTCCACCCTGAACGATGGCGCCAGCGCCCTCGTCCTCGGCAACCGCTCCATCGCTCAAAAGTACGGCAAGGACTCGCGTGTCCTCGCCAAGATTATCAGCTACGCCGACGCTGCCATGGCCCCCATCGACTTCCCCGTCGCCCCCGCCAAGGCCGTCCCCATTGCCCTGGAGCGTGCTGGCATCACCAAGGACCAGGTCGCCGTCTGGGAGTTCAACGAGGCCTTTGCCGGTGTCATCCTCGCCAACCAGAAGATTCTTGGTCTCGAGGGCGCCAAGGTCAACCCTCTCGGCGGTGCCATCTCTCTCGGCCACGCCCTGGGCAGCTCTGGATCGCGCATCCTAACCACCCTTCTCCACCAGCTTAAGCCCGGCGAGTACGGTGTTGCCGCCATCTGCAACGGTGGCGGCGCTGCTACTGCCATGGTTGTGCAGCGTGTCGAGTCTGTATAAAGAAGTAAAATGTAAAAATGAATCGTGAAAAAAACGAATGCATCTGTTTGCAACTGGAGTATCTGCGGGTTTCCTAGCACTTGATCTTGAATACAATATGGGTCCAATTGAAACAAGGATGCATTGTCAAATTTGAGAGTGAGAGATACGGGTTTGAACCATTCGCCTTACTTGAAAGAGCAGCAAACTGTAACGCTGTATCATATACTTGCCTTACAATCCGCTCTCATTGCTTAACCTGTCCTAAACGGACCTTTGCCAACCTGCGATAGGGCAGTGTGAATATGTTTGACTTGGTCTATGTTTCTAACGAAATACACAACCATGGATTATTCACAGATGTTAGCCAGAAATCAAAAGAAGTACCTGAGATAACACCGAGCCCTGGAAACATTGGATATTGTTGGTGCGTCTACCACCATCCACAACTCCCCCAGACCCGCTTCGCCCCCAACCTCTGCCGCCAAGCGACAAGCTTCCTTCAACTACCATCGATATTAATACCAAGTCTCCCCATCACGACCACCACGCCCCGTCTCAGCCATTCCTATAGTGACTGCGCAAGCAGGCAACTGACGCCGGCCCACTGATTGGCCCAGAAACATTGTTAGGAAGATGGCGCTTGTGCGGGAGTTTCTGGGCGCGATGCGCGAGCAGGTGCGGCGGCAGCAAGGCGACGCGCTGCGGGCGTGGCTGCAGGTCGACTCGAGCAGCGGCGCGCAGTACCACGCGCTGGGAGCGGAGCTGCGCGCGCGCTTCGCCACGCCGGCCAGTATCGACGGTGTCGTCGAGGCGTGCCTGCCGCAGGACGATGACGTGCCCGAGGGTCAGGCGACGCCGTGGCCGGGCCTGCAGTCCTTCATCAAGGACTACCTCGTCTTTTGGCGGGACATTGACTACGAGGACCTGCTGGGGGCGCATCAGCTGCTGAGCGGGCTTGTCAAGTAAGTTTTTTTCCTTCTCTACAGAGGTTGTTGCATCCATGGTTCAGAAAGCTAACTCTTTGACCAATAACAAGTTCTTGCGCAACGGCCTTTGGGCACCCCTCATACGGCGGTATGCTGCTTCAGGCCAGTATGTCGCTGTCCGAGACGCTCGCGCGCCTGACCATGATGCTGAACCGTCGACCGGACCTGACGCGTAAGCTCCGCGCCGCCGGGTTCGACGAGGACAAGTCCGTCGCCGAGTCGTCGGCGGAAATCATCCAGAAAATCTTCACCACCTGCCTCACAGACCGCGCCAACCCGCCTCTGCCGCGGACCGGCGGCGGCGCGGCGCCCGAGGGCAAAAAAGCCGGCGTCTACATGTTTGCCAACCTCGTGCTCAAGCTGCTCTTTGCCTGCCGCCGGACGCACCTCGCGCGCATGATCTTTGTCAACATTGCCAGCATCTCCCCGCCGCTGGCCCTCTACCCGGCCGCCCAGCGCGTCACCTTTCTCTACTACCTCGGCCGCTTCAACCTGGCCAACCACCACGCGCGGCGCGCGGCGCTGTGCCTCGAGGCGGCCTACCTCCAGACCCCCGCGGCGTTTGCCGCCCACCGCACCCGCATCCTCACCTACCTCATCGCGGCCAACATGCTGCTCGGCCGGTTTCCGGCCCGCGCGCTGCTCGCCCGCCCCGAGGCCGCGCGCACCCTCGCCCCCGTCTTCGCGCCGCTGTGCCAGGCCGTTCGCGCCGGCCACTTCGCCGCCTTCCAGACGCATCTCGCCGCGCACGAGCGCTGGCTGCTCGAGCGCGGGCTGCTGCTGCCGCTCGCGTCGCGCCTGCGGCCCCTGCTGTGGCGCGCGCTCAGTCGCCGCGCGTTCCTACTCACGTACGTGCCGCCGCCCGCCGACGCCGCGTCGTCGCGTAAGGCCGCCACGCTCGACCTCGCCCACCTGCACACGCTGGCCGTGTACACGCAGCGCCGCATCGAGGGGTGGCTGCCCGCGCACCCGTTGCCGCACCACCACCACCACCACCATGCCGGCGCCAGCCACCGCCTGCTCATGCGCGCCGTCTCCAACAACGTCGTCGACGACGGCGCCTCGACGCTCGCGCCCCCGCCCGGCGGCCGCCCGCGCAAGCTCCGCCCCAACGAGGGGCTCGTCTGGGGCAACGCCCCCGTCAAGTACGACGACGTCGAGCTCGTCGTCGCCTCGCTCATCGAGCAGGGCCTGCTGCACGGCTTCGTCGCGCACGGCCAGGCCCGCTTCGCCATCATCGGCGCCAAGGCCAAGGGCAGCCCGCTGCTCGCCGGATGGCCGCCCGTGTGGCAGGCCATTCAGGCAAGGCAGTACGAACAAGGGTTCGACATGGACGAGGTGCCCGGATGGGTCAAGGGATGAGCAAGGGAGGGAGATTTACATGTATAATAACAACAAGCATGATACCCAACAATAATACAAAAGGCCCATAGCAGAGCCGTATATGTATGCAAGGGTAGAAGGGAACATTGACATAATAAATGTGATATGGAAGCGCAAGTTGCCAAGGTTACAGGCAGTGTTGTTGGAAAAAAAAGTGATTGTCATGTTGTTTTCCATTTCTCAACCATCATCGTCAAGGAATAAAAAAGCTAATTCTAGAAAGGTCGAATATTTCGCCCCTACATGATTCGTAAGGCATTTGCTCTCGGGCTCCAAAGGGGAAGCCAAGCGCGGTGAAAGAAGTGTAAAGGCCACGGTCCTAGTAGATCATGCCTCGAGGAAGCTCAGTGTGCTTCCGGGATATAAAAACTTCAAGCCGTTCGTCTCCGTTATAGAAAAAGAAAAAAAAGAAAGAAGTTGCTGTTACCAAGGAATTGGACCATTTTTTTCCCACCTCCACATCTCCAAAAGCTCCGTTAGAAAGTGTATCCAAAAAAAAAAGCCAAAAAAGTATCAAATATCCAATGCTGTAAATGGGGGGTATCGACCGTGAGCAAGAATGGTATAAATGCCATCAGTGTAAAGCTGAATAGCCAAATTGTTCCGCAAAGAAACAACAACAGAAGGTTATAAAAAAGAAGCCTCCGGCAAGGGAAGAAGAAGCATCTCGACAGCCGTTTGCGGCGAAGCAAACGTCACGCCAGACACATGCGCCAGTACAACAAACATCATCGCCGATGGGTGTTTGGCTGATGTATATGGCAAGACCAAAAAAAAAAGAAAAAAGTCCGGGTGGACATGATATCGACTGTATAAAGGGGGGCCAGCGCGAGGAACCAGGCTCCAGCGTCGGAACGAAGACAAAGATAGGGGTATCTCCGTCAGCCCAGAGCATTTATAAACACACGACTTCAGCTAGTCGGTGCTACAAATGGCTGGGCAGAGAGAAAAAAGAGTAGAGTAAAAGATTGGGCAGAATCGAAGACGGTGGCTAGCCACGGGTGTGCTGGGAGGTCGCTTGTAGTTTGGTACTAGAAAAAGCAAGCAGCGGCGACCAGCGCAACGATCAGACTACCCATGGTAGTTCTGCCCTGCGAACGTCCAGCCTCGTTCTTCTGGTCCTTGGTAGTAGGGGTTGTCTGGGGGCTAGTGGGAGATGCTGCGTAGGTGCTGTTGGGGGTGTGGGTGGCGGTGTTGTTCTTCTCTTCGTGGAAGATACCAGGCTGCACGGTAGGTGTTTCGCTTGTGGTAGACGAGGGAGTGCTGACAGTGGTAGTAGTGGTAGTGGTTGTGACCTGCGAAGAGCTAGGGATGGGAGAGTCGGTGCTGGTGCTGGTGCTGGTGCTGCTGCTAGAGGGTGTGGGCGAAGGCGTAGGACTGGGAGTAGAGGTGGTCGACGGCGGAGGAGGTGTGGAGGAGCTCTTGGGGGAGCTCTGGGGGGGTGGCGAGGAAGAGGAGGAAGAGTCCTGGCCGGACATGGCATTGCCAACGGGAGCGGAAGACTGTCCACCAGAGCGATCAAAGGCCACAATCTGAGCATGCTTGCCCTTCGCAACGGTTACGACGCAGAACTTCGCGCCGCCAGCGCCAACACCGAGGTTGTTGCTCTTGACTTCTGCGTCAGGGCTAATCTCGCAGGGAAGACCGTTGCAGTCTCCATCGGGGCATTCAATCTTCAGGCCATAGTTGGGCTTGGTGTGTGAGAGGTCAGAACTCTCCCAAACAGGATTAACACCAATCTTGACATAGGTTTCACCATTATCAACCGTGTTAGCACCGGCGACAAAGGCAGCCCAGTTGCCGACAGCCTTAGATTCGGTACCCCAGATGCATCCCTCAACACCAACACCAGGAGGGTTGATATAGTAGTGGGCGGCGGTTTTGGCCCAGTAGGTTTGATCGGGAACAGCGAGGTTAGAAGTCGATTGGACAAGAGTAGGAATCAACATAGCCTCATTGCCAGGCAGAACGGTCTGGCAGTAGGACAACTTGGCGGAGCACTTGTTGACGGCCTTGACAGCACCGGTACCGGGGACACAGTTGGGCCTGTCTGGGAATGGCTTCTTCACAACGCCGTCGTCGCCGCACAAGAGACCGCCGTTCATAGACTGAGGAAAGTCGTATGTCGAATCCGGTTGCCACTGGTTCATAACCAAGCCCTCCTTACAGGCAAAGGGGCAGTAGGAACCGGGCTTGCAGGGCTGATCGGGGCTCATGGCCCAGCCAGCATTCGCCTTATCCGGTGTAACGGCGACGAGATTTGGGTCGTCGGTAGGGAATTCACAGGTGCCGCGCTTGACGAGGGAGGAGGCGGAGCTTGGGGGGCTCTCGACAGCGCGGTGATGGTGTTCGTGGTGCAGGTGCGTGTATCGACGGGCCTGGTGGTGCATGTTTCCGTGAAGGGCTGAGGCGTCGGCGACCGGCGCGAGGATGACCAGGGCTGAGGCGGCAAAGCCCTTGAGCGTGGTGAGTTGCATGGTAGCGGAGAGCGGGCGTGTGCCACAAGAAAAGTATCAAGCAATAGGTAGAGAGAGAGTGAGGGAGCACAAGCTCGTCAAGAGCTCGGCGTGGTTGATGCGAGACGGGATGTGACGGCTATTGCAGCACACAAGTTGATCGCGAGAAGAGCAAGAATTGCGACGTCGTGGTCGGAGTGGTTATTGGGAGTAGCGAAAGAGCGTCGAGAGCATTGAAGCAAAAATATGTCGCAGGTGGTTGCAAACGTTGTTGGGAGGCAGGAGTACGATGACGGAAACAACAAGAGATACTCGAGGGCCGTGGGGGTTTTAAATGAATGGATTTGCGCAAGAGCCGAGACTAAAAGGAGCGAGTCGAGAGAAGATCTGGCCTTGGGGCGGTGGCGACGACTGAAGAATATAATAATTTGTAAAAGAAAGGACGAAGCGAAAAAAAGACGGTGGAAGATGAAGCGCAAGGAGTGTGAGGGCCAGTCGAGAAGAACCTAGACAAGGCGTGGTGGAGCCGACCAGGTGGGCTGGCGACGAGAGTCTGGAACAAAGAGAAAAAAAAGCGAGCAATTATTGGGAGAAGGGGTCACTCTGGGGTACCTGGCTCAGAGAGGGGTACGAATTACAAAACTGAGATTGCCAGCGCAATTCTGATTCTCGGTTGGCGGCGCAATTTGGGTTGACCGAGTCTGCCCTGGTGCCTGGCGGTCTGTCTGTGCCTGTGCCTGGCTGTCAAGCTAAAAAAGGTACCTGCAGCGGCGCACAGCAATGTTCCAATCGGACGCGGGCCGTCATCTCCCAGAACCAACTTTGTCCAATTACAGCCCGCGCTTGCGCCTGAGGAAATGAGATGCGGGTCCTATTTTTGTGGCTCCAGTCGCGTGGACTCCGTCGCGCCACCCATTTGACACCCGTCCTCCTTGCACAATGTTGTTCATGTTTTTATCCCCCACTTGTACATTTATGCCTCTTGTGTCAGCTTTGTGCTCCTGGTACCGAGGTACATTGGTCCTGTATTCATACATACAAACCGCGACCACCAACGTCGGCCCAACTCGGCGCCCAAATAGCCTTTTGCCTGGTGCCTGACTACGCCACTCGCTCACATCTAGACCGTCTTTAGCTTCCCATTCCATTTATTATATTCATCTCTTCTTGCCCTCTCGTCGCCTCTACCGGCCTCTTCTGAGGCTCATCGACGCATCATCTCAGGCCTTCGCGTCTGGCACTGGAACGCACTTGGATGCCCGGCAACAACTGCGCGCATGACACGGGCCCTATTTCGGTTACAGGCACCCGGAAAGCCCTGGCGCATCCCACGTGTCATTACACGGCTTACACGCCCGCAGAAGAAGGCGAACCCGCCGTCTCTCCCCTGTCACCCCCAGTCACCTCGCACAGTTGCTGGTTCGAGTTGGTGGCTTAACATTGCCCTGCACCTTGACTCAAGTTCGACCTCTTTGTCTTTTATGCCGCTTGTTTCTTTGCCCTGCAAGTTTTGTTTACCGACTAAGAATAAATGTCATATCCTCCCTCCTGCAAACCGCTGGTGTTAGCGTCGCTTGCCTCTTCCCTTGTTTACACGTCAGACACGACAAATGTGGCGCTGCTCATTGTATCGTGAGACAACCGTTGGCAACACGGTATCCGTACAGTACCTAACGAGTGACTAAATTATAAAAGTCATCGCGACGTGTCCCGATGCCAAGCTTCAAACCTAAAACTGCCAGTCCTTTTTTGTACACACAACTCACAACTCTCTAACTATTACAGGCCAGCGTGGAGCACTGGAGCGGCCCGTTGCCTCCCTTGTATTAATAATTATATTGTACGCTGTCTACTCTTATATTACCACATTATCTAACTAATTACTTTCCACCAACAAGTGTAAACTGATGCTCTAACATGTGCAGTCTTTACTACGAAAATATTCAAAGAGGACACAAGTTCAAAGAAGCAAAGTGTTCGTCTTACATGTCCGTCGCGTTCCATCCATCGCTGCCAAGGCGTCACAACCCAGCAACGAACGGGTCGTCGTGCATGGTCCGTCCATCTGTAACAGCACGGGAGCAAGAAAAATAACATCGCACGGTTTCGGTTAATAGTTGCTCGGACCGCATCCTGTAACCGCTGTTATACATTTTTATTCCCACTCATGAACACCTGAATCCTTCTCTCAAAACTTGCATCGGAAACACGCGTCATGTACTACTAAACGCGTCGGAACTTGAACAAGAAAAATGCCGCTTGTAACATCACCATTTGGCAACTCGCCTGTCCGTTTCAACTAGTGCGGCTGGCTCAATCCAGGGAAGGGATTTTACTTGAAAATGTACACATTTTCTTTCAATCGTCTTTTTTTGTTGAGGCATTTTCTTTGTAAAACAGACCAGACATACTGTCCATGTGTCATTGCGTTGTGAAGCCAGACACGTCAGTGATCCACGTGTCATAAAGAGCATTTTAGATTTCGACTTTGACAGGCCTTTCCTTTCACTGCTACGTATGTATTCCGATTTTTTCACATGCAAAAAACTACCGTGTCACTCGCGCGCCTCGTTCGCTCCGAGCTGTTGGTGATTTCTGAGATTTTGTGTGAAGCCCAATTCCCCCCCTACCCTACAGCGATATTTGCCGCGACGAAACCTAGATGCCATCATCATCATAAGTCTGTTCGCTGCGTAGTGGTTTTTTCTCGCATTAGTCGTGCTTAACGTAGTATTTATCAGAGACATGTTCTCAGGGTTACTCTGTAGTTAGTAATAATAATACCATAGTACCATATCTTGGGTTCTGAGAAACGTCAGCTTGCCAAGGTAAAGCTTACTGCCTCCAAAGTTTCAAGTTAGAATAAGCTGCACCCTTGTTATCAATGTGTGTTTGGACATAATATCTTTGTTTTGACCATCGTAGTATCATTACACCTAAGAGCCATCAATAAGTAGAGCCTTTCGAGTATTGACTACCGCAAGGTCAACGGGGCGCATCGCAATCGCGTTCGATTCCTTGTCACATCTGCCACGAGAGTTATCCAAAAGCACCATGCCCTGCTCATGACCAGTATTCTCGGACGTCTTGCTCTTCATGGCCTGTCGGTGCCCCCGGTCGAACCAGCCACCATCCTCTGACACGCAAAGCCATTGCCCTCTCCGAAGCCGGCTCACAGTAGCCTTCACAGTCTGCGTTCTTCTTTCCGTGTCCTTGCAACAAACTGACCGCCGTTTCCATTTGCTGGCGAATGTCCCTCCACGGCACAAGCCTACTCTCCCCGCCGAGCTGCGCCAGCGCCGTGCCGGTCAGTGCGCCGGGGGCCGTTTGGACCGATACCCGCGCCCACGGGACCTGCACACCCTCCGGCAGCCGCGTCAAGTCGCAGCGGTGATGCTCCGCGCGGTACGGCTCGCGGCCGGACGGGATGCCGCCGACATGACGCACGCGCGGCAGCACGAAGCTCATGCTCTCGGCGCGCGGACAGTGCCGCAGGAGCGCCCGCATGGCCGCCGCCCACCGCTGGTGCATGTCCCCGTCGTCGGCCAGGCGCGGCACGTCGCGGAACCAGGCGCGCCACTCGAGCCCCACGTGCCGGACGCGCTCCAGGCCGTCCACGTCGAGGGCCGTCTTGGCTTTGAGGCAGTACCGCATGTTGCGGTCAAAATACAGCACGTCGCGCTGCGGATTGAACCACGGCCCCGTGGTGGACGGTGTGTCTGCGCCGCACGGGAGGAAATACCCGCGCAACAGCAGCATGGCGCGCGACTCGCGGCAGATTCCGTGGATTGCGGGTGGCGGGTGGCGGACGTGAAAGCTGAACGTCTTCGCGCGCCGCTCAGCAATGTCGGTCGTCTGGGGCCTTGCGGGAGCGTCGCTGAGTTTGCTGACGTGAAAGACGCGCTGGTCGGGGAGGGTCGCCTCCCAGATGAGCTGCCGCACCTCTGGCGGGAGCCGTCCCAGTGGGAAATCCATGATAGTACCTCTAGTTCAACTGTACATTTTCGGCAAAGCAATGGTATAAAAAACCCGACATGTTGTGCTCGCGCGACGTCGATGCGCGGTGTAAGTGTGCATTTAAGACATCAACCCCGCTGCATACGCCAATACGTCAATCATCCGCAACACACTCCAGGCAGCAGCAAAGATAGAGGCGAACTCGGCCACGACTCTGTACAATTGTGATATGTAGCAGCCTTGGACACGATGACGCGTACATAGTGGGTTGATTTCTTTTTCCACCAGCACCCTTTTCCACTTGCGACGTGGGAGGCGAGTCTTCGTTCACACGGCCATGTAAGGCATCAGCGTTGAACAGGAAATTCCACCACAGCTGTCGAAAGGAGTGGAACACTTGGATTTCTGATTAGCATTGCGAATAAAAATAGCCGTTAGGCTGCGCTAGTCTGAACCAGCCGACGCAAAAGGGCTCGAAATGGGGTTTACACGCGGCCTTCGTCGGTCCAGATGTAGGAGTCGGGTCCTCTCAAGGCCCGCAACTCCGTGATTCAGGCGTATTACCGTGCTAATTCACCCTGCCAATTGATCTCCCAAATTGGAGTCTTACTAGAATGCAGCCATGTTCCTGGTCTGGCGCGTATACGCACGCATCTCCACCCGCGTTAAACCGGTGCCTAGCGGACTTGGCTGCCCTTCTGATCTTGTCAGACCTGAGAAGTTCCGACCTTTTTGGTACCCAAACCTGCTGCCTGCTCATTCAAAAATTAGGCATCTGTATTGAACACAGAAACTGGGGCGAAGCCTCACGGTACACAGCCGCAGCGTTTGTATACCCCCAGCCACCGAGCCTGTTCGCTTGGCTGGCCCTTATAGCGTTGCCTATTCTTCGTAATCGTTGGATTTGAGGTGGCGGAAAACCCGATAGCCCCGCCTTTTAATATGCGGTTGTATGCCGCTGCCTTTTTCATCTCTTGCGTGGTGCTTCAATACCTACTGCCACACGGTTCAGCAGTCCCTCAACCACTCCTCCGTAACCTCCATCGACACCAGCATTTGTCCTTGTCTCTATTGTGAAACCAGCGGTCGTTGATAAAATACATTTTCTGTATCCTTCAATCATGGACGAAGACGTTGCCGCTCTGGTCATCGATAATGGGTAAGCGTTAGAAGTCGCAACAAGATAGAACGATACTCCTTGACCGCACAAGGCTTCGCAGTACGCCGTGAAAGACATGAAAGCTGATGCAAGTGTAGCTCTGGAATGTGCAAAGCTGGCTTTGCCGGTGACGATGCACCCCGAGCCGTCTTCCCATCGATCGTTGGCCGACCTCGCCACCATGGAATTATGGTCGGCATGGGGCAGAAAGATTCGTACGTCGGCGATGAAGCCCAGTCCAAACGAGGCATTCTCAGCCTCCGCTATCCCATAGAACATGGCGTCGTCACCAACTGGGATGACATGGAAAAGATCTGGCACCACACCTTTTACAACGAGCTTCGTGTTGCCCCCGAAGAGCACCCCATTCTGCTGACCGAGGCCCCGATCAACCCCAAGTCGAACCGCGAAAAAATGACCCAAATCATTTTCGAAACCTTTAATGCGCCTGCCTTCTATGTCCAGATCCAAGCCGTCTTGTCTCTGTACGCGTCTGGCCGCACCACAGGCATTGTGCTTGACTCCGGCGATGGCGTCACCCACGTCGTGCCCATCTATGAAGGCTTTGCGCTCCCTCATGCAATTGCTCGAATCGACATGGCAGGTCGCGACCTCACAGACTATCTCATGAAGATTCTGGCCGAGCGTGGTTACGCCTTCACGACAACGGCTGAACGCGAGATTGTTCGTGACGTCAAGGAAAAGCTGTGCTATGTGGCGCTTGATTTCGAACAGGAACTTCAAACGGCCGCGCAAAGTTCGGCGCTGGAAAAGTCGTACGAACTTCCCGATGGGCAGGTCATCACCATCGGTAACGAACGCTTCCGTGCTCCCGAGGCGTTGTTCACGCCATCTGTACTTGGGCTTGAAAGCGGCGGCATTCATGAGACGGTGCTCAACTCCATCATCAAATGCGACGTCGACGTCAGAAAGGATCTCTACAACAACGTTGTTATGGTGAGTGAATCGTCCACTTGGCTGCTTATTACACGGCGTCGCCTAGACTAACCATTGCTTTGTAGTCTGGTGGCACGACCATGTTCCCTGGCATGGCCGATCGCATGCAAAAGGAGTTGACTGGCCTCGCGCCATCATCGATGAGGGTGAAAATTATCGCTCCGCCCGAGCGAAAATACTCCGTCTGGATTGGTGGATCGATCCTGGCCTCGCTTTCGTCATTCCAGCAGCTCTGGATTTCCAAGCAGGAGTATGATGAGGCTGGCCCTTCGATTGTCCATCGCAAATGCTTCTAGAGCTGCGACCTATTGTTTGTCCCGGCTCGCTTCGATGGCCATTTAGAAAAATTCACTCGTGTCCCAACCTGTGCACCATCATCTGCAGTATGAATAGCCCAGACGGGTTGTATCGAAGTGTGTCCGCGAACAAACGTGGGTTCTTCCTTTGATTCGTTAGTTGGTAGTTGGCCACCCGAGGTCTTTCAAATATCAAATCCAGATTGCTTTAGTCTTCTCCATCTCCAGGTAACGGGTAGAGTCGGTCGTGTATTACCCAATTATTGGCAAGCATTGCGGTGATGGAGGCTGTCGATGCATATGTCCAGTCCCCAGACCCTGGAGGATTTATCCTGGAATGTGTGCTGCATGACGACGGACCATATGCAGTATACACCACGGGTACTTGTTCCAGTGAGCAATTAACTTGAGCTTCGAGAAGCCCACCTGTAAATTTGTGCCCAGATTCAAATCGATCGCATGACTCGTTTGCCTGGAACCAATCTTGTTGAGTCTACGGAGACCCTTTGCGCGGCGAGAATGGGGCAGGTCGTCCCTGGCTTTAGTCCGCGACTGATGAATATGTGTAATCTTTGCTGATCGGTCTTAGGGGAGCAGATTTGGGGCCTAGCGTGAGGTTGTATGACAGGCATAATTGCAGGTGTGGATGGGATGCAAAAGAAGGAAGCAAAGTGACCATCAAACAAACGACACGAGGCACTACAGTGATGGGACGACCCACTGAAAGCCCGGGGCTGTTGGTCTGGCGAAGATCAGTCAAGACATGTACTTGGCTAGATCCGGATATTGCTATGCACTATACGATAGTTTCATCGCTTTATTGGCGGGACATGTACACACCACGATGAACAATATTTACTCCGGCCGGCCTAATCTGGTAAAACGTGTCATCCGCGCCTTGTCCGAGAATGACGGCGGCGAGCGGCGAGCGGACGACTAGAGGGATCGTCGGCCCATTTCCTAAAATAGATAAAAGTGTCAGCCAATCTCGATCTAGGCGATTAGAGTGCCTGTAGGATGTATATTAAGCTCGACATGTAAACCGCAGTTGAAGCACGAAAAGTACCTCCATTTCTCCCCTGTATTCCATCTCCTCACCATGGTCACCCTAGCCGCTGCCCAGGCCTCCAACGCAAAGATTGCCACCAGTCTGCCGTCCGGCATGGTGGCCGTCTTTGTCGGCGGCACTAGCGGCATTGGCGAACACGCCCTGAAGCGCTTCGCCGAGCACGCCAAGAGCCCGCGCATCTATCTCGTCGGCCGGTCCCGGGAGGCGGCCGACCGCATCGTCTCCGAGTGCACCAAGCTGAATCCCGAGGGGCAGTACACATTTATTGAGTCGGATGTCAGCCTTTTGAACAATGTCACGCAAGTATGCGACCAAATTTTGGCAGAGACCAAGACTGTCAATCTGCTGTTTCAGTCACAGGGAGGTCTGCAAGTGGATAGTGAGTTGTGCCGGGTTGACGACAACTGAGAAGACTTTGGCTAACTGCTGATTTTTCTTCTAAAAGAAACAACAGAAGGACTAACCAAAGCATACGTCCTCCCTGTTACCTCGCGCATTCTCTTTACGCTTCAACTCTTGCCTGCTCTTCAACAAGCGTCCGGTCTGAAGCGAGTCGTCTCCGTCTTTGCCGCTGGTCACGAGGGACCTGTTGGCGAGAACAACTGGTCCGAATACGGATCAAAGCACCCCTTCATGGCACGTGGTCACTTGGCCTCAATGATCTCCATGGCGCACAATGTTCTGGCCAGGAAGGCCCCAGACGTGAGCTTCATTCACAACTACCCGGGCGCCGTCAAGACCCCCTTTGGCAAAGACGCGAAAGGCGCCATGATTCTTTTACGCATGGCGCTTACGCTACTTGGCCCGCTGTTTCTCAAGTTTATCACCCCAGAGGAGTCGTCTGTGCTGCAGCTGTACGGCGCCACCAGCGCAGCCTTTCCACCCGCCACTGGTGCCGCGGCAGGTGTTCCGCTCCCGGACGGAACGGCTGCTACCGCGGGTACTCATGGGAAACTAGGCAGCGGCAGCTATAATGTAGGCGCCTTGTGTGAGAGAGCGTCTGAGGATGTTGAGAAACGACTTGTTGAAGCACGCGATAGTGGCGTGGAGGATCGGCTATGGGCACATATTGTCGGCGAAATTAGAGAAATAACTGGGATAACGTACTAGATTACGGACTTTTTGTGGTCTTCTATGGTATTCTATCAAATTACATATATCTTTGGTGCCTCTTCATTTGAAAGGCGTTGGCGGTAACCTCGCATCCACCGTTAAGCCCTCTCTAACCCGCGCAGATGTGCAGAGGGTCAGCGGCTCCTCTCCCCGAGCCATTCTCCAGCGATTACTAGAATCAATAAGGTCCTGACAGCCCTCAATCAGCCAGCCCCATTTACGCAAAAACCCCAAAGTCACCTCCCAGCTCTCTGGGAGATGCGCCTCGCCCCACAGTATGAGGCCATTCCGATTTGCAGTATAATCTTGATCCTCTTGCCCGTGGTACAGTACTGTAGCCTTGTCTGTCATCGACTTCTTCTGACCTGGAAGGCCAGTAAAGAAACAGGTCGGGTCGACGAGGTTGCCAATGAGGTCATGCAAGAGGTCAGCAAAGTCAAAACGGCCCTCCCACGCAATCATGCGGTCGCGGAGCTCTGCAAAGGGAACCAGATCGATGCAGGTGGCATGGATGACGGTGCCTTGCAGTGGCGTCGGCCAAAGAGAGCCCGGGATGTCGCCGGCGCTCGGTACGATGGCGGCACGGCCGGGAAAGACAAGCCAGGGCGCGGTAATCTGCAGCTCGGCTGCGGCGCCAATAGTGAGATAGTCTGCACAGGACAGAAGCGCCAATTTGTTATCAAAGAGGCCCCGCAACAGATTTACCTGGATGAGGTGCAATAAGTGATCCTGGGTGGGACAAGGCGTGAAGTGATGGGTCGCCACTTGGTTGGATGCCGCTTGGTCTGGCACCCTGCATCTCAAAGCGAGGCTTGATACGGCGTGGCGCTGGCTAGAAGCTGGATCCGAAACTGCATCACTGCGCTTGTTGGATTCTTCCGTGTCATGGTGATAGGTGTACCGCCACCTGTCCACCCGGTATGGGCGATGACTATTGCTGTTGGTTTGCGTCTCCTGTCTCTGGCGCGACCCTGGTATAGTCTGTTAGTTTTTTCGCGAACATGGCGGCGTATGGAGCGAGAATATGGCGCCATCATATTTTGGGTCAGCATGCTCACTTCGTTCTCGTTGATTGGCGCGGTTTTGCAGTCGCTTACGCAGCTTTCGCTCGTCGGCGGCGTTGGCAGTCATGTAGTAAACGGAATGATTCAAGATGATGGGCTTAGATATGAAAGAATGCCATTATCAGGGCGGCTAACGCGCGAGCAGGTGCTTATTAGAATGGCACTCTCATGGTGTATCACACATTTACCATGTGCGCCAGCAAAAGTGGTGGGCACCCACACGAATGCTGGTGCTCTATCTTGCCCTAAGTCTCACATGGTGGATCTCCACCGCGACCATTGTACAGCCCCCATTCAGAGCAGTCTCCGCCGTACAGGTCGAGTGACAAAGTCCAGTATCCCTCAGCGGAGTTGGAGGGGCAAAAATATTATTATTTAAGATAATAGAATCACTGGAGTTGGTCAGGGGAGTGGTAACATTATAGTGCTTTCTACAATTGTACCGAGCGAGCGAGCTCTAGGCAAGCATTCGCGATTTTCCATCGGGGCTAATCCATTTCGAAATCGGATTATACCAATGCTAGGATCACCTTTATCAAATTCAACCTTTTTTTTTCAAATATATCCTGGGTTTACTCTTAATGAGGGTCTTTGGATACTAGCTCTATTGCCTTCCATCACTGTTCTCTCGATGATTCAGATTGCTTCTTTGCTGCACGCTTTGCCATAACTTCTGCAATCACATCGTCTTCGATCTTCTGTATAATGTCGGCATCATAGGTCGGGGAATTCTCTACCTGATTTGTCCACCCCCTATAAATGTTTTGATCCCTTGTCAGGTTACAATACTGTAAAAACCGCACACGAATTTGAGCTGGAATGTTGGAACCTTCGAAGAGAAAGCGCTGTTGCGATTCGAAAATCAGTTCCACGGCCCGCAAAAGATCTTGTTGTGCTCTGTTGCAAGGCACTATTGATTGCATCGCTTCTTTGAGCATCAGGTAGAAGGACACATGACGATTTCCACCACCAAGATAGGTATCCTGAAGCTGCATCTCATATGCTGATGGATACATTCCACCCAATTCCCAGTCAATGATCGCAGCTAACCTGTACTCCACGAGGCTCTCTGCGGTATCGTTTGAAGTTTTTTTTAAAAGCAGATTCCGTGGTGTTAAGTCATTGTGGCAGAGAACGGCTTGCTCTTTCCATTGATCCAGCTCTCGCTTCTCGATAGTCACTGAACCGAGGTCACCGAAACGTGACTTGACCGTAACACGCATCGAGTTTTCTTCCTTCTCGATGTCGCAGAATTCTCGCTTGAGCTTCCTCCTTTCCATGACAGCATCCAATAGAGACGAGCCAGTGGTCAATGCCATTGTGTGAGCACCTCCAAAATAAAGTGGTTTGGACAGTAGGTCATCTTTCTGGCCATCTGCCGCCTGCGCCAAAACACCTTGGATAGCTTCATCTTCCAATTTCCGTTTCTGAAGCTCCGTGAGAGCTTCAGCGATGTCGTTGACAACCAATCTTTTGTTTTCTTCCCTCAAATCGGCCCAAACAGTCTCAAGTGTAACGCCATCAACGAACTCGACAACAGAGAAGCAATATTCGCGACCAGTTGAGTTGTGCACCTTGCCTAACTGTAGAACAGACGGTACAAGCCCTGGTAAACTTTCCGATGCTAATTTCTGGATTTCGGCAGTGAGTGCAAACTGAGGGGCCAGACTAGCGGATGCGGACTCCAAACGAACAATAACTGGCAGCTTGTACCGGCCGGCAGGCAAAGCAGCCGGGGCTACCTTGAAAACGCACTTATCCCATGTCTGTAAGATGATGGAAATTCTGCAGTCCTGCACTGTTTCGTCGAAGATTGGCTGCAGTATAACCCCGTCGGGGAACAGATCCTGACCTGCCATGGTTGCAGCAGTGTTGGCGAAGGGAAGCTGGCCCCGTATAGACTACTACTAAGGTAGTGGCTAATAAGTAAGAGGCCCTGGAGGCTGCACAGTGGCACACGCTGAGTCACACTCCTCAAGTGGTTTTATTACACCTGTGACGGCAATGGTCTCACATACCATCCTCTACCTCGTGTACGTGTACGCAGCTATAGGCGACGAGCGCGACGCTTTATCAAAATTCCTAGATTTAAAAGCTTCTTTCACGCTGCGGTTTTGCAAAGACGAGGCAAGTCAAGGAGGGCGAGATGTGGACGTGTACTAGCACGCCATATATTAGTCTACAAGTCTATATACATTCGTTTATTATACAGTGGCCAATTACAGTCCCTTTTCACGGTGTCCGACCACGCGCGCGAACGAGTCAAAGGTCATGGTCATCGAGTGCCGCCCCGAGGTCTTGCTTCGTAAATGGTCGTCATAGTCGAGCATCTCCTTGTACGGCACCTTGGCCACAATCTCCACCATCCGCGCTGCCGAGCGCTTACCGCGCAGCGACGTCACCGAGTCGTACGGGTCTGGCGGCGCGTAGATGCGACTCACGTCAATCAGCGGCGTATCGTCCTCGCCGCCGGTGCCGCCGGCGCCACCCGCACCGCCCGAGCCCGCCGACCGGTCATTCACCTCGAGCACCTGCCCGCCAGCGCCCGCGGAGATGTCGTGCTGCACCGTGCCGGCAGCCTGCTCGGGGCACATAATGTGCACCAGCATGATGGGCTCGACGACGCCGACCTGGCCCTTGTCAAAGGCGCTGCGCAGGCTGCCCTGCACGGCCGTGCGGGCCGCCGAGCTAAAGTGGCCGCCAGTGGGTGATTCGCAGGCGCCGAGCTCGACGGTCGCTAGGCACCCGTGAAGCGGCGCGGCGCGGCGCGGGCCGCGCGCGAGACCGGCTATGGCGCCGTTGAGAAGCTGCTGGTGGGCCTCGTCCAAGTCCAAGTTTGCAGCAAGCTCGTCCGGAATCACAATGTGAAACATGTTTCCGTCTCGCTCAATGCACGACTCTTGCAGCGTTTCGCGGTGGTGAGCCTCTAACGGCTCTAGAGTTACGGTGCAGGTGACTTTGCCAGCCTTGCTGGCGACCGGCCTGTCAAACACAATCCTCTGCGGCTGCGCCGCCACCATGAGGCATTCTTTGTAGTCGACTTCGATGGGCCCAAATTCGGCATCAATCTTGTGCTTTTGCCTCATGTTGTGAAGAGAAACGTCCAGATGAAGCTTACCCATGCCCTGCACGGTGAACTGCTCCGTCTTGGGATCGCGACTCCATCGTAAACTCGGGTCCTGCCGCGACGCGTTCTCTAGTGCCACTTGTAACTGATGTGCAGCCACATTGCCATATGGCTCAACCTGTAGAAATGCGACCGGAGGGGGAATCTCTGGCGGTCGGACTTGCAAGGTTCGTAGAGCTGCATGGGGAGCTTTGCTGTTTGTCGTGGTAATCAATGTATCTCCAGTTCGAGCCTTTTTCAATCCTCGAAGGGCACCAATCTGGCCGACCGATAGCTCCGGGACATCATGCGTCTTGTCTGCTGATATTTGCAGAATGCCCATAGGGCTCTCGCTGATTGCTATATTGGTGTTGAACGTGGCCGCACTCCGAGCCAAAGTACCATGATAAACTCGCACGAAGCTGATGATGCCCTCCTTGGGATGCTCAAATACCTTGAAAACAGATGATATTGACGCAATTTGCTTCGCACCAGCTTGTTTTGAGTCACCCTGGAGAGCATTGCTTAGTTTGTGGGACGCGCCGCTTATGCGAACATTGACGTCAGGCCTCTCGGATGGATTCGGAAGATAACTGGCAATGGCATCCATCAGAGGTTCAACTCCAATATGGCGAAAACTTGAGCCAGCAAAGACCGGGATGGCACGGCCATCGCCACTCTGAATAGCCCTGCGCAGAGCTTCCTTTATCATTGTAGAGGGGATATCTGTATTTTCGGCCAGGAACTCTTCCATAATCACGTCGTCGAATTCGGCCAAGCCTTCAATTAGGTGCTGTCGAGCGACGCCTACCTCTTGAACAAGATCGGCATTGGACGACGAAAGTTTTCTCATCAGCTCCTCTTTCTCATATTTTATTGTCTTTTTATCGCTGTATCGGTACCCGACGGAATCGATAATGTCAATGACGCCGACAAACTCGTCATTCTCCCACCACGGAATCTGGCAGACGAGCGGCCAACCCTTGAGACGGCTGCCGATTTCCAGCACCGACTTCCGGAATGAGGCGCCCTCGCGATCTAGCTTGTTGCAGTAGACAAGGCGCGGGATGCGGAACTCATGCGCCGAGCCCCAGACGCGCTCCGTGTGCGCCTCGACGCCTTTTACTGAGTCGATGATGCAGACGGCACCATCGAGGATCGGCAGGCAGCGGTCGACCTCGAACCGGAAATCCTGATGGCCGGGCGTGTCGATGAGGTTGACCGTCGTGGGGCTGGTGCCTGGGGGACAGTGCTCCTTGCGCGGCCAGGGAAACGTGATGGCGGCCGACTGGATGGTGATGCCGCGCTCGCGCTCGAGCTCGAGAAAGTCGGTGACAGTGTTTCCGGAGTCGACATCGCCGACGCGGGACGTGACGCCGCTGTAAAATAGCATGCGCTCCGTTGTCGTCGTTTTGCCCTGTCGCAAGCGGTTAGTCTGGCTGGCAAGACTGCGGTGCGACAGAGAGGCTACGAACCGCATCGACGTGAGCAATGATGCCAATGTTTCGAATATCTTTTAATCGACTTGCATGGTAACCTTGCGCCAATGAGCTGTACAGCGTGGCTTTGCCAATGTTGAGCGTCACAGCAGACCTGCGGCGACAACTGGTCGCGGCGAGCCTACGGGTCGCACGCGCAACCGTTGACAGAATCATAGAGAGTGTGGGAAGCCAAAGGCTTCGTATGTTTCAAAAAATCATGCGGCACAAAGCTGTTTACATCAGCCCATTTAGTTGCCAGTAATCGTGCTCACAAGGATCAGCGTTTGATGGCTGAATAAATGCACGAAATGGCCCAAATGGCCCCAGCTCCAAATTGAACAAGCGGCAGAATTTGGATCTCGTCGGTACAGGCAGGCGGTGTGTCCGTCTTTCATGTGGGACAGTGACAACTGCTCGCAGCCTGCACAGCCTCCAGCCCCTAGAGTGGATCCCCTACGTAGTTTAATACGTATCCTTGGCGTGGAATTGGGGAGCTCTTTGGACAACCTCAAGCCACCAAGTTTTTCCCTAAATAGCTGCCTGGAGTCGTTTCCATTGCATCTATCTGCTGCCCGGACCCTCAATCGCCATCGCTTCATCCCCCCATCACCGCTCTACAAGCCGTTTGCGCCGCTCAAGACCGTCACCATGGAGCTCTCCGACATCTTGTATGTTGTTGTCATTGTTTGGAGGCCGCTGCGCTACGCTGCGATCCGCGCCTCCCCGGTTGACACCTTGCTAACGAACGCGCCCGCTGTCTAGTCGCATTGTCAACTTGGCTGTTGGTGCCATTACCGTTCTCGGCGGTATCTTTGGTTTCTTCAGTGGTGGACTGTACGTTCTTCTATCGCTTTCGGCGTTCCCTCGCTCGCATGCTAACTCAACCAAATAGGCGCGCGATTGTCCTCAGCATCTACATGATCATTTTCGGTCTTTCCGTTGGCCTCCTCGGTACGAACGAGCATCTATGTCGAACTGATAACGAAACCCGTTGCTGACAGCCGCCACAGAGTTCCAGATCCCTCCGCAGGTGTCCCGTTACGCCAACTTTCTCTTCTCCTTTGTCGGCCGTGGTGTCTGTACGTCCAACCTCTGACTCGTCGAACCTGTAATCTTTCTACCTCTGTTGAAATTGCGCTAACATCAGCACCAGTCTACGTCTTCCTCGGCTGCCTCCTTCTCGGTGAAAAGATTATTAGCAATATCGCGGGTGGTGTTGTGGGTGTTATCGGCATCGCCTACATTGCTCTCGAGTTTGTCCCATCCATCGAACCCCCTGCCAA
Organism: Cordyceps militaris CM01; assembly: GCF_000225605.1. Classification (NCBI taxonomy): domain Eukaryota; kingdom Fungi; phylum Ascomycota; class Sordariomycetes; order Hypocreales; family Cordycipitaceae; genus Cordyceps; species Cordyceps militaris. The sequence continues at coordinate 1,086,622 of NW_006271972.1, forward strand.
CATGCGCGAGGCCGATGCTGCTGGCTGGGGCGCCGAGCAGGTCTAAGCAGTCTGTATCGCCAAGAACCGAACGATAATTTCTAGCAGCCGCCGGGCTACCGCAGGACCTGGACGATGCCAATTAAGGTGGAGTAAATTAGGATGAGGAAAGTCTAGCACTTCATTACTGCTGTATTTACGACCTGTACTTTATGAAATGGGAAAATGTGAGCTTTGTGGTCTGGACCCAGACTTTGGATTGCTACAGTCTTAACGACAGGAAATACCAAGCATCGAAATAATCAAGCATCAAATAATCGAGAGATGGAGAGAAACATCCTGGTGTCTTGATTACACCCTTAAACTATTATTTGACGTGGATATCATCTGTTCCCGAAAAGACACAGCGATGACTTATATTTGCTCCTTCTTCTCCGCTGGCTTTTCCGCCTGTCCCCCGGTTCCCAGCTTCCACTGGCCGGCATTCTCGACGCCCTGCGACACGCTGCCAAGGCCGCTCTGGATACCTGTGCCCAGGCCGGAGACGCCGTCGCCGACAAATTTGGCCCGGTCGCCCGTGACGTTGTTGAAGGTGTCGCCGACGCCCTTGCCCGCGGCACCGGTTACGTTGCCGACCGTGCGGCCCACGCCGCCGAGGGTGTTGCCGATGGCGCCGGTGACAAACTTGGCTGCGCCGGTGACCTTGTCAGCAGCGGTGTTGCCGTTGCCGGGCGCGACGGCGTTATTGTTGTTGTTCTCGTTGGAAGACATGCTGTGCGTAGAGGGTTCTTGTGTATTGATGAGGCGGGACCTGCGTGCATTGAGCCGTAGACAGAACGGCAAGACGATAAACAACAGAATTCGCAAAGGTTTGATGCTTAAGAAATGTTAGATAGTTATATTGTCGGTCCAACTTGGAACTGCTGCCCCAACTTGAGCAGGGATGTCATCGAGTATGACGAATATGACGAATATGACGTCACATATATTTCAAGTCGCGAAACGTTATGCGCGTTCTCGAGAGGGAAACATCTTCTCCACCAACTTGTTTTTTCCCATTGTTCCGATGGATCATCAGGCATAAATGTAGGGAAAAAAGATTGGCCAGAACCGGTAGTCTACACACTATATTAAAAGGAGAATGGGAAATATAATAAGAATACTAGAAGAATAAAAAGACTAAGTAGGGAAGAAAGATAAGACTAAGAAGATAGTTGGAATTAAGAAATTAAAAGAATAAGAAAGATAATAAATAGTATTACTCAACCGGGGGTTTATTTGGTTTCCCTGCTGCCAGCTAGGCTGCCAGTCAGTCTCCAGTTGAGCATGTGAAGCTATTGATGTGGGCCACCAAAGCGTCACGATTAACATGCAACGATGAAAAGTTATCTAGTCCATTACTTCCATGAAAAACGACAGCCAAAAGCCTTGAAAAAGTCCTATATATGGGATTCGAGACTCACAGAGTTATCACATAACCTGCTCAACAGTCGACGACAATAGCGTGTCAGCACACGAAAGATCTGAGTAGTCAAATGTGCGCTTCATTAACACTCGAGTGTTCTATGTATATTCGCTCTAAAAAAATGCAACGCTTTTCCAGTCACCGGGCTCGACCATCTACCCAATATTGAACTCGTCCGCGCCCGTCATCAGCATCATGCCCTTCTTTCTCAGGAGGCTCCTCGCCGCGCCCTCGTTCACCGGCTGCTCCTGGTCGTCGTTCTTGGGCCCCGGCGCATGGCCCTTCTTGCCGCCCTTGCGCACCTTTCTGTCGATACCGGAGCCGACGCCCCGCGGCGGCTCGCGCAGGGCGTAGCTCTTGGCGGTGTGACCCAGGTGTAGCTCTGCCATGTTAAAGTGACCGCGTTCTTCCTTGGTGTGCGTCGCGTAGGCGCGGATGTGGGACTTGAAGCCGTTGCGGGCCAGCTCGAGGCGCCTGGGGTCCTCGAGCAGGCGCTGCTCCAAGTGCAGCTGCATTGTCTCGGCCTTTTCGTGGTATGTCTGCCCCTCGGTCAGCTTGGCCGACGTCTGGACCGGGAACTCGAGCTTGGACATGAGTCCCTTTTGGAGGATCGCCTCGTAGGAGTGCGCGGTGGGGGTGCCCGAGGCGCGCAGGAGCTCGACGTAGCCCTCCTCGCAGCCGGGGAGCAGGAAGAGCATGGCCTCACCGGCGCGACCGGCACGAGCAGTTCGGCCTATACGGTGAATGTGGTCGGCAAAGCTAAAGGCTGGATCGTATTCGATGACGAGGTCCACGGATGGAATATCGAGACCTCGCGAGGATACATCCGTCGTGATCAATACCGAAGGCAGCTTGCAAGCGGAGAATGTGCGCAAAGTGGCTGATCGGACGGATTGAGTAAGGGAACCGTGCATCCTGTGTAGGATGACCTCGGGGCTAGCTTGAGAAGTGAGGTATGCTGCTCTGGCCACAGTTTTGGAGACTGATTCCAGGTCATTTGGTTGTGCTGGCGGTGCTTCGGTGTCATTCGGGTTCCGCAATAGTTCGTAGTGAAAATCGACGGCATCGGCGCAGGACATGAAGACGATTACCTTCATCGTATGCCCTTTGCGAGAGAATATGGATTTGAGATAGCAAGCGAGGGTGACTAATCTGAGCTTCGCTGGTACGATAACGTGGGATTGATGAAGCTGCGCAGGAGCCTTGTGCTCAATGTTCTCGTCGGCGGTCATCTCACCCTTGTCGGCAGAGAGAAAAACAGCATCGGCCAAACTCATCTCGCCCAGCTTCTGCACATTCATTTTCATGGTGGCGGAGCAGAGAATCGAGACCCGGCGGTCAGGAAGTGTGGCTAGTGATGTTCCGTTACTGGTCTCCTTGGCTATCTCAACGTCACGAAGCGCGTCAATCGTCTTTTGAAGATCGTCCTCGAATCCAAGATCCATCAGCCGATCGCCTTCGTCGAGAATGAGCCATCGGACGGTCTCGAGGCTCAAGGCCTGTGTGTTGTCAATGTGATCGGCCAATCTACCCGGTGTGGCGACCAAGAAGTTTACGCCCTTGCGGATGCGCGCCTTTTCTGCCTTTTTGGACTCGCCACCAGTAATGGCCGTCGAGACGAGCCAGGGGAAGGGCCTGATGAGCTGTTCGAGGACCGTATGTGTCTGCTTGGCCAGTTCGCGGGTCGGCGCCACAATGATGGCAAAGAGGCCGGAATCGCGGTGCACCTGCTTGCCGTCGTTTTGCGCGCTGAGCTGCAGCACGCGGTGAAGGATGGGTAGGAGATATGAAAATGTTTTTCCGGAACCGGTCTCGGCCTGCACAAATGCGTCGGCGCTGCCGGTAATCATGTGCGGAATGACTTTTTGCTGGATCGCAGTCGGGCGCTCCAGGCTCATCTTGCTGAGCTCCTCGACCAGTCGGGACGAGAGTGTGAGTGTGCCAAAGTTGGCCACGTCGGCGAGCGGCGCGTTGGTAGGGGTCGGGGCCGACCACTCCTCGTCCTCAAAAACTGTTTTCTGCTCAGGATTGAAGCTGAAGAGACTCGAGACCACTTGCTTGGTGCCCTTATTGCCGCTGCCGGGGCCATTTCTGCGGCTGTCAAAAGGTGGCCTGAGCCCTCCGTGCTCGATTTTGATATGACTGGGTCGGGTGTTTGGTTGGTGGTTGGCGGCAGGCTCATCACCTGCGTCGGCTCTGCGGCGTTTAAAAGGTCGGTTGGAGTCGTCGAAGCGCTCCCTAGGATCCCTCGGAGGGCGTCGCGCGGGCGGGCTACCGTCTGCACCAGGAGGTCGAGCGCCTCGCTCAGCCTGTTTTCTGTCTCGCCAACGACCGCCTTTGAATTTGACCAGGGGCTTTATGGGAACGCTCCCAAAGTCAAAGTTTAGTAGCATGCCATCGTCCGCCATATTTTTAGACAGGCGCTCGCGATAGAGTGCCGAAGGTCGTTGATCAGTATGTGTCTGGCGACAGGGAATGGTGGCGGGCGGTGATAGTTTTTGACGACTTTTTTCTGGGTCCCCTTCCCCGATAAGATGGATAAGATAACCCTGCCAGCAAGGCGTTTCCATCTCACCATAATGGTCAAGAGGATGGGACTACATCTGGGCCAGTGCAATGCATGCGGCTTTGGAGAAAACATTTTTATTGGATTGTGAGCTTCTTGTGCCATGGCTGGGCGACGGTGACGGCTTAGTCGAAGCCCTAGTGTAGCTGAAGCACGAGCAAACATCAACCTGTCATGTAATTTGTATGCATCCAGGCCATATGCGCATTCAGGATGAAGCCCCCCCAGATTCAAAGAGACCTGGCTGCGTCAATGGGCAGGGTAAGAATACCAAGCTAGGGAGCCGAGCTGACAGCCACGAAATCAAGCGCTGCTTTGGGCTGCTGCGCGATCGGGCGTTCGAGGACAGATATGGAAATCGGGGTCGGCCAGAGAATCTCGGGCCCGGACAAGTATTCATGACCGAAAGGTGAAGAGCTAGTAACAAAGCAAAGCCCTACGAGTCCAGCCTATACCGGTTTTGCGGGTGATGCGATGAACGGACCGGCTGTTACTTTGGGCGGGCAACCTTGTGCCGCTCCGCTCCGCAGCATCCGCAGGCCTGTGAGGCTTTTTGACGGGACATTTTCGTGGGCGCAGCCATGTGACAGCGAAAAGCTTGCAACGCAGCGAGTCCACTAATAAATGAAATGCTGACGTTGACGACAGGCGCGGCTTAGCCCTGAAGAGGAAATTGTGCTGCCAGTTGTTTCTTTCATTTTTGATAACTAGAGTGGCATACGCCGCATAGAAGCCAGCGTGAAAGGAGACGTGGCATTTCGTACATTTCGCACATCAACAGCCACTTGCATTTTTTTCACTCATTTCTTAGCCCTATCTTCCTATCTTCGAGAGTCAGAACATGCTATAAATATATTTGCTGCGCGCCGACGACAATGAGGAGCCTGGCCGAGTCGCCACTCTATTGAATCAGGACTGCGGATCTAGGTGTCTCTGATGCTACGGGAAAAGAACTGAGTGTAAAACCAATGAATGATGGTGGATATGTTATTTGCAATGTTCATTTCGTTCTTGTCGCGGCGTGTGGACCATTCTGCCCCTTGATGGTCGCTCGCGTGTAGCGGTCCTCGTCATGTCCGGTAGATGAGCCTATTGCTCCAGAGCCCTGTCAGCCGGGCTGAACCAAGACAGGGGTGTGGCAGCGACGTGGTTTCCGGCTTCTTCCACGCACCCATGGCACAAAAAGGAAGAGTTGTCGTAGGTAGCTAACTAGTTACCTAGTTACCTACTAAGGTATGTACGGAGTAGGTACCCAGGCGACGCGACAGCTTGGCCTTACTACCTTATTAGTGTTATTAGAGGCAGCCACTGGCCGCCCGCATGGGAATGTGCCAGTCAGCATATTCGATCGATCATCAGGCCGCGACATCAACTTTTCACGTGCCCTCAACGCTCTCCCAGCTTCTTTGAGTCTGAGATGAAGAAGATTCGATTTATGCTGTCGACGCCACTCATTTTACTCGCTGCATCCAGCATCATAGCATCTTGACCCGGAGCTCCTTTTCCCTGGGTCACAGCAACACCAGAATGTTCTATTTTCTGCGATGGACAACGGGTATTATATGGGGGCGCAGGGGTGCTCTCCAGCGGCCTCAACGGGCTTACCGGCCAAGGCTCCTCGTCTCAGCCTCCCAGTTCCAACAAACGTCCACTAAGAAAATAAGTAAACATAATACTAATAAATAAATGAACTCCAGGGAAAAGAGACAAGATCCAGTGCGGCGGGGCTATACCTCGAGAGCCCTTGAGTCATTCCGTAATGCCCCATAGCTGCACCCTAACGGTCCCGAGCACCCACTTGCCACATCTTGGCCACCAATCCACAGCTGCACAGTCCTTTTGAAGCCTGTATCCCGGCGGCATTATGCCTTTTATCCCCGCATCCCTTCCTGCTCTAGCGCCTCTGATGGCCTACGTTAGTGTCTTGCTGCCCTGTAAAGCGCACTTTTCACGGTCCCATCACGCTGTAATTCGCCTCATTCACTGTAAATCATAGTGCTGCCTCCCTTCTCCCCCCTTGAATGCCTGGACATTCATCTACCCCCGTTGCCCAGGCCGCATTTCTCTCTCAGCTTACACATTTTTTTCCAAACCACAAAACACCAAATCCAACCATCGTGTGCTGGCCCATACATTCTTTTTGAATTCAAGGGTCTCAGCAATTGGACGCAAACACTTTCGTTTACGTTCAATTCCTTCATTATATACATACGCCGAATTACCACCATTTAATTATTCTTTCCCCTATCGCGCGTTTGTTTGACGGCCTTGATCGCTGTCAAATGAACCTGCAATCGCATATAGCTACATCCCTCGTGAGTCACCTCACCACCAATTTTTCTTTGCGCGCGCAACGTGCCGCCTTTCGGCTACCCGTCCAACGGCCCCGCTAACTTGTTTAACAGCCCTCTCTTCCCCTACCTTCCTTCTAAATGCCCATCTACTCCAACCTCTACTCGAATTTCATCCGCCAAGGATCCCAATTCGCAAAATCCATCACCTCTCATGGCTACGCGCAGTCCGTCGTAGCCGCCACCCACCCTCATGTTCTAAACAGCCAGAACCGCCCCGTCTTTGCGCGGAGGCACACCAACAGACAAGGACGTTTCGCTGCCTTCCAGCTTAGTTCTGCCTTCCACAGCGACCGCACCACCGCCACCCTTCTTGACCACCGCCTTGCCTTCAACCATGGCGGCCTCGATGCCTACTTTGACGCTCTGAAGAAGAAAGAGGCCGCTGGCGAAGTTGAGAATGAAGAGTGGGAGCAGTACGAGTTCCCCAAACTTCTCGAGTGGAAGCCCGATGCCGACGCCGTTCTCACAAGCGAAGATGCCCTCGCCCAAGCCAGCGAGCACGATGCCAGCGCCCAGGCAGAGACCATTCCCCGACCTATGACGCCGGAGGAGGCTGCTGCCCTCGCCCATATCGACGCTGCTCTCCAACTCGAGATCGAAGCTCGCCAGACCCGTGTCGAAGACGACGTCGCCTCTGTACACTCGCGCGCCGCTAGCCCTGTGCGCATTTCCCGCAGTGCCACTCCTGTCGACCCCCAGTCCCAGTCTTACGCTGAGCACTTGCTCAAGCTATCCTCTGCTGGTCGCCATGCTGAGATCCCTGCCGTCTTCGAGGCTATGCTGGCCACCGGCGTCAAGCCTATTGCTGGTGCCTACAACGCCCTTTTGCTTGCTGCTATCCACATCCCCATCAAGAAGATTGAAGTTGTTTCCAAGGCTCTTGATGTGTATGCCGACATGCTCCGTCGTCGTATAACTCCCGACAGCCAAACCTATGACATCCTAGTCAGAATGTTGGCCTCGCGCTGCCTCGAAGTTGCAAGCATGAAGGCCGTGCTTGAGGAGAAGCGTGTGCGGTTCGGCGGCATGGAGGAGCCTGGCAAGTTTATGCTCGCTTCTCATGAGTTCGAGCATGCTATTCTCTGCGAAGATGACAGACTTGATCTTGCCATCAAGCTGTTTGATACCTCTGTTGACGCTAGGACTGCGAAGTTCTCTTCAACCACCTACTCGCAGCTCATCTCTGCTTGCGCCCGGGCTGGCCGCGTTTCGGATATGCTTCGACTCTTTGAGCATATGGAGGACACCCGCACTGTCCCTCATGCCGAGGTTTTCCCCACCATGATCACCGCCTATGCTACAGCCGGCGATCTTATCAGTGCTGTTGAGTGCTACAACGAATACCGTAGCCTCGCTGTTGCCAACGACACCGGCAACTCCACCCTGCGCGATCGTATGGATGCTCAAGTCTACGCCTCTGTCATTAACGCCTATGTCATTTCAGACAAGATTGAGGGCGCCATGAAGTTCTTCAAGAAGATTGTTGATGAGTATGGTGTTCGATTTACCGACATCAAGGATGCTGTCATCAGCACTGGATTTGTCAAGGGCTTCATCTCGCGCGGTATCCTTGAGGAGGCATTGTACTGGGCTCAATCTATTGAGGCACAGGTCCGCCCCCAGGCCTTTGCTCGTGTTGCCATTGAAGCTGCCGATAAGAACGAGGTTGCTACCGCCACTGAAGCTTACAACGGCATTTCTGGCTCCTTTGACATGCTTCAGGCCCCTGCCATGGCCATGCTTGCCATGAGCGTCCGTGAAGGCGACGTTGCCTCCGCCACCAAGTACTGGCACGTTCTCAGCCAACCCGAAGTACGTGCTACGGCCGCCTTCATTGAGCCGACCACCATGTACGCCGTTGCCTTGATTGGCTCCGGCCAGATTGCTGAAGGGCTCGCTCAGTCTGAAATCATGTTCCAGAGGATCAGTGCCTCCGAATCTAGCGCACGCACCGAGCTTGCCGAGGAGATCGAGGAAGGCGTCGACTTCATTGCTCGCTACATGGAGAGCCGTGGCATTACTGACCCCCGTGAGCTAGCTTCACAGGTCTCTAGTGCGCCCCAGCAGGCCATCAGCGCCTCTCCCTTTATGTCCACCCTCTCCGTCTCGTCTTTTGAGGATAGCTTCGATCCGTATGCTCATAACACCGACTTCAAAGGTTCTTCTCTCATTGCCGACGATCTCGAGGGCAGCCATGGCCGCAAGGGTCCTCGCCTGAGTGATGCACTGAACCGATTCCGCAACATGCGCCGTGCGGGCCGCCACCCCCGATACATAACCTACGCCAAGCTCATCTCAGCTGCGGCTAGAGAGGGCAAGATGGATCTGTGCCAGGATATTCTCGGCATGGCCCGCGCTGATGTTCCTCTGCTTGCTCAGTATGCTGTTGTTCGCTACGGCTGGTCTTCCATTCTTGATGCTATGGTCGGCGCATGCCTGACCGTTGGTAACCGTGGTCGTGCTGAGCAGTACCATCAGGAGCTACTGGAGATGGGTGCTGCCCCCTCCGCCAACACCTTCGGACTGTACATCACCACTCTCAAGGACTCTACCAAGACTTTCGACGAAGCCTCCGAGGCGGTTCGCATTTTCCACCGCGCCAAGACAGAAGGCGTTGAACCTAGCTCTTTCTTGTACAATGCCCTGATTGGCAAGCTCGGCAAGGCTCGCCGCATCGACGACTGTCTGTTTTACTTTGCTGAAATGCGCGCTCTTGGTATCAAGCCTACGTCGGTTACCTACGGTACTATTGTCAATGCCCTGTGCCGTGTCAGCGACGAGAAGTTTGCGGAGGAGCTATTTGACGAGATGGAGTCGATGCCCAACTACAAGGCGCGCCCTGCACCGTACAACAGCATGATGCAGTTCTTCCTGACCACCAAGAGAGACAAGGCCAAGGTCCTAGCTTACTTTGAGCGTATGAAGGTCAAGGGCATCGCCCCCACTTCGCACACTTATAAGTTGCTGATTGATACGCACGCCACTCTCGAGCCCGTCAACATGGCCGCTGCTGAGGAAGTCATGGAGCAAATGACTGCTGCTGGTCAGCAGCCTGAGCCTGTTCACTATGCCTCGCTCATCCACGCTAAGGGTTGTGTTCTGCACGATCTAGATGGCGCTCGCAAGATTTTTGACTCGGTCACCGAGAAGAGATCTGTACCCGTCAACGCTAGCCTCTACCAGGCTATGCTTGAAGGCATGGTTGCCAACCACCGGGTGGCCGATACGGAGCCTCTTCTCGCCCAGATGCGCCAGCGTCGGGTCGAGCTTACACCTTACATCGCCAACACTCTGATTCACGGCTGGGCTGCGGAGAGGAAGCTCCCCAAGGCTCAGGCCATTTACGATGCTGTACCCCGAGAGAAGCGAGAGCCTAGCACGTACGAGTCCATGACGCGGGCATTCCTCGCCATGGAGCAGCGTGACGAAGCCAAGTCTGTTGTCAGCGAGATGCTTACCCGCGGCTACCCCAGTGCTGTTGTCAACAAGGTGCTGGAGCTGCTCGGTGGTGGCCAAGAACAGGCTCAGCTCTAAGCTTTTCATGGCGGTGAATGAACCAAAAATTGGTGCATTGGCAGACAGGAGGAAGTTTGTTTATTTTTTCCCTTGATCTTTTTGCATTTTCCTTTGTTTACTTTGGTTTTATAGAAGCCTCTGTGATTGATACCCCATATTGTTGGCATGAAGAATCGTGGAGGGGGGTGTTGTCAAGAAGACCGGAGGCGCGGCGGAATGAGACCGGAGCGGTTCATTTTTAATATTGATATCAACGGCATGGCGTTTTTGGACTTGTGTTCTGATCATTTCTGCACAATCTGGGGCGTTTGACCAATGGATTTGACGGCCTGGTTCTGAAGAAGACAGACAGTGGATAAAACGGAACGGGCTCGGTGTTGCATTTGCATTTCATGGGTTATAAAAGTATCCCACCTATAGACCATCTCCACTCGGCATGAAAAAAGGCCAAACACATTTGACGGCAGCATTGGAATCATAAGCGAGGCGCTTTGATTTTGACAGACTGCCTGTACCACTACTAGTAGATAGCAAATGCCGAAGCAATGCAAACTCACAGCAAGCATGACTCGCATACATGGTGAAAGGGGCTGACTTGCAGAAGCAGTAAGTAGATGGCAACCATGAGAGGGAAATTGTAGTCGCGCAATTGGGATAAGGCGCGAGGTTGGGTTATGAGGCTATTTCGACGGCGGGCGAGCTTTTCGGGTCGACTCCGAGTCCTGCCCCACCTCGACAGACACCGCTCCCACTTCTATTTTCTATTTAACTAGATGTAGAGACGTGAGCTAGTGAGCCATCCTTAGGATCTTTACATGTCCCTCTGCGATACCGTTGGCCTCTGATCGGGCCGCTTGTTTGACGTATTTCAAATCGCGGGACTTTGCAGCATTACCACTCACTTACACCTTGACGACGGCTTTCGCGCCAATCATCGACGAAGCTCCTGAGCCCCTCCTATCCTGCCCCTCATTCCTCATTCCTCATTCCTCATTCCTCATTCCACGACACCTTCCTTCACTGATCAAATCTCATCTACATCAACCTCTAAAAAATGCCGACTCATCCCAACGTAGCCATTTCTGCGCCCGGCAAGGTGCTCCTGGCCGGTGGCTACCTCGTCCTGGACCGCAAGTACACGGGCCTCGTCTTTGGCCTGGATGCCCGCATCAATGTCATTGCCAGCCAGATTCACTCAAGCGCTGGCGTGCAGCTCAACGAGATTGTGGTGGAAAGCCCCCAGTTTCGGGAAGCGCAGTGGCGGTATGGTTACCGCCTTGCGCCAGAGGGGGGTGGCATCAAGGTGACGCAATTGCAAGTGTATGTGTAGGCAAATAGGTTCTTATCGCAACACAAGCCCCATTGCGCAGATGATCTTGACGCGCGCAGATGTACTGACTGGCCATCAGGGGAGACCAAATACGTGCTAACCCGTTTGTCGAAACGACGCTGAGCTATGCCCTGACGTACGCCAACACGGTCACCAGAGACAGCCACGCCCTCAGCCCCAGCCGGCTCATCATCCTTGCCGACAACGACTACTACTCGCAGTCCGCGGCCGCCAATGACACGCATGGCCGGTTTTCCAAATTCGACGTGACCCTCCGAGACGCCAACAAGACGGGCCTGGGCTCCTCGGCGGCCCTCGTCACGTCGTTGACCGCGGCACTGCTGACGCACTACATGCCCCCAGCGCTCTTTGACGTGTCCTCGGACGCGGGCAAGAGGACGCTGCACAATCTCGCCCAGGCCGCCCACTGCGCCGCCCAGGGAAAGGTCGGGTCCGGCTTCGACGTGGCGGCCGCCGTGTACGGCTCCTGCACTTACCGCCGCTTCTCGCCCGCCCTCCTCGACGGGATCCCCGAGCCGGGCGCGCCGGGTTTTGCGGCGCGACTCGTCACGGTGGTGGACGGCGAGCCGTGGGACGTCGAGGTGACGGGCAGCGGCAGCGATCTGCGCATGCCGGGTGGCGTGGCGCTGCGCATGTGCGACGTCGACTGCGGCAGCCAGACGGTGGGCATGGTCAAAAAGGTGCTCGCTTGGAAGGCGCAGGATGTCGACCGGTCGACGCAGCTGTGGGACGACCTGCAGGCGCGCAACGAGGCGCTGGCCGAGACGCTGCGTGACGGCGGGCTGGCGGACCTGCCACAAAAGGTGGAGGACGTGCGAGCACTCATCCGCGCCATGGGTCACCAGAGCGACGTGCCCATCGAGCCGGCGTCGCAGACGGAGCTGCTGGATGCCGTGTCCCGGGTTGAGGGCGTCTACGGCGGGGTGGTGCCTGGCGCGGGCGGCTTCGACGCGGCCGCGCTGCTGATGGATGATGACGAGGCGACCAAGCAGAGGGTCGACGAGTTCCTCGCGCGGTGGAGCAAGGAGAAGAGCTCCAAGGTGAAGCTGCTGAATGTCAAGGGCGAGATGGAAGGCGTGCGAAGTGAAGACCTTGACGTGTACGACGGATGGCTGTCATGAGGGACATGCTAGGCGAAAGAGGAGGGAATACGGTTACTAGGATATAGAGAGGCGAAATCTTGATCGATTGTCAAGTTGAGTAGACTTGTTATTGGTTAAAATAAAATAAAAATGGCAAAATCAACACCAGGCAGACATTTGCCTGTCCTTACTGAGGACATTATGGATAACCGGACCGAGAAAGAAACAACACCAGTTCGCACCATAGATCTAAAAAGGATGATACAAAAGCATCTCGCGACACTTGAAGGACGATGGAAAACTCCGAAACACGAACCAATAACTTCCCAAATTTTCCGAGTACCAAAGACAAGAACAGCCCAACGTACAAATGTGTAGTTGGCTATAGTCCGACGCCGAACCGAATGAGAGACATAGAAAAGGGGATCGTAGTGGCGGATCTGTGAAGAAGAAATGACTCATTCACGTAAAAGATGTGGCGTTGGGAACGCGGCACGTTGCTACCAGACGGGTCGGCGTGCGTGTGTGTAGAGAGGGGTATTTTGGCGGTTGTAGACAAATGTCTGAGATGGCGTCTCCCACGAGGTCATGGACGACGAGGAGCGAGGAATGTACTCGGTGATGCCGACGCGGCTGGCGGTGGCCTTTTCGCGGAGGATGGAGAGCTCGTCGTGAGAGATGCCGGGGAGGGAGACGTCCTCGAGCCTGTAGTCAAAGGGAGCAGACTGTACAAAGGAGATGCTTGTCAGTACAAGATTGATGGAGAGGGGGGGATGGAAGACGGCAAGAGGGGGAGACGTACGATTTCGATGCCGCGCTTGGGCTGCTTGGAGCGGCGGTGGAGGAGCGTTTGCATGCGCGAGCAGAGCGTCTTGATGTTGTCGCGGACCTGCATCTCGGCGGCGAATCCGGATGACATGGAGAGCAGCTTCGTTGGAGTATGTTGCGTGTGTAGATGACGAGGACGAAAGCTTGTCGATGGTGGATTGAGATGATAAGGAGAGAGAGTAGTCGAGCAGAGAGACGAAAAGGAAAAAAAAAAATGAGATAGAGGCAATGCAATATAGAAAGTCAAAGAAGCGTGGTAATGACTTGGTTGGTGCGTATCTGTTTGCGACGAGGGCGTCGGTGCGGTCCAACAGGGATCGTGCGTGTGTGTGCCTGCGCGTGTTGCGACAAATGAAGGAAAGCCGGTAGAGCGTTTGCAAGGATGAGATTTTCTCTTTATGAAAAGAGACGAAGCGTACCAAAAGGGAATCGTTGACTGGTTACCAAATGACCCCGTGCCGGCCTTGGGCTCGTGAATTCCAGTGGATGAGATGGTCTGGAACAAGCGTATCGACGAATGAAAATGTGGATGGGATCTGATTGGCCACGACACACGGAGAAAAAAAGATAATGGTGGAATGTGGAATGAGCGGCGAGTACAAAGGCGATGCTGCCGTGTGAGAGAGAGTGAGGGTCCTCGTCTATAGTAGTCGAGTTGTCGATTGGATGAAACAATGCAAGTGCCGCGACGGGTTGGTGGTAGCTGTAAGCAAGTTGCACTGCCTCACGTTCGGTATGAAAGGAGAGTCGAAATGGATTTGTAGGGGAGGAAAGGAGTCCAGATGGAACAAACAAGGTCTGTTGAAACAAGAGGAAGCGAGCGCGTAGTCGATGACGAGACCAAGAACGAGAAAAATAAAAAAATGAATGGACTAGAGAATGATGATTCTCTGACAAAAGAAGAAACGAGGGTGAATAAGTGGGTTAATGTATATGCGCGCGTGTATGTGCCTGTTGTGGAATGAAGACACTGATGAGTTGTGAGAGAGAGTGAGAGTGAGAGTGAGAGAGAGGAGGAGGAGGAGGAGGGCGGCAAAAGGGATGATATACAAGTTTGCAAAGCGTGAGGATTTTTGGGTATTTTATTAAATGCTCTTGCCGCGAAAGCATACGGAAAACATGACTCTGTCCTTCTCCGCCCTTGCCGTGCAGTAACCCCCTTGGTGCTCCTTGTATCACCATGGGTTTGTTCACTCTCAAGGGAAGGGAAGGGCGAAAAAGCCAGGGCGTTGGGGTCTTTGCGCGGCCGACGACGAGGCGCAATTGGGGGTGTGTGTGAGGGGGCTAATAACTCTACTGGGATCTTCTCTCTCCCTTTCGAGACGCATTCTTCAAATTCCGCGGCGGAGCTCCCCCCCTCCCCCCCAGGCCTGCAAACCCTGGCTCTGGCAGTCCTGATTTGTCTGTGCACCTCGTTTTACAATATGCAAGGTCCGGCCGGGGAGGGGGTCCCTTCGGGCTGTGTCCGTTCTTCCGGAACGGCGTCCCCGGCGCGTAACAACAGGCCAACTAACCGCTGAATGGACCAAAGTAAGCAGTCGTCCCAGTCTTCTCTCTTTGGTGTTTCATCAAGTCGCCCCGGCTAGGATCTTGTCACAGTCAACGATCGTCGCAAGGTGGGCTTTGCTTTCTCCTGCAAGCTGGTTACCAGGACCACTTGTACCAGTCTCCTGGGTTCGGCACAGCGGCGCCGATCAAATCCCATCCTTGGAGGCTTTTTACTCTATTCACGCCCCCTGGTACAAGTACGTACGTACGTACCACCCTCCCTGGCTCGCGACATCAAATCACCGTCACCGTTCGGATCGTAAATGTATGCCGGCGACAAACCCAGAGGAAGGCTTGCACAAGATCGATTTGCGTTTCCCCCCTCCCCTTCCCTTTCCGTCACGCCCACCGTTATTGGCACAAGTGGGCGCCTCGTTCATTCTCGCGCCCGACACCAACAAATCAATCCATGGTGGCCTTGGGCAGAGGCGCGACGCCCAATATTTGTCTCAGTCCAGCCTCTCCTGTTCTGTCATCCGATTTCACGGATTTTGTGTCTCATCACGGAAAGATGGCGCTAAAGGGGAATTTTATGTACGAATTAGTATTTCTAATATGGTATATGCAAGATGCAAAGCACGGAGTACTCGGTAAGTTACTCGGTCCTCCTTCTCAATTCCACGTATGGAGTTCTCGCCAGCGTCTCGCCTCGTGAGGCACCTTGGACATGTCCTTTGTATCACCAGATTTCACAAGCCCGCCCATTTCGCGACGCGCCAGCGAAACACATGTGATTATTGTTGCTCCACGATGTAATGAGCTCCCATACTGGAGTCGCTTGCTCTCGGCTCCAGACGTCAACAAGTACAAAAAAAAAGGCCTTGTTCCCGATGCCACGACGGAACATTGTCCTTTTTGGATGCATGGTCCCGACTTCCAAGGCATGTTATCAATTTTGACCCGGGCTGGTCCCTGCAGGAAGAGCCCGACAAACTCTCTCCGGAAACTAGTCAGGCATGAATGAACAGACAACCCCATAGCGGTCGCCGGGCCAAGACTCATCTATCGAACCCAAACGTGCGGGACGGGTGGTGAGGATATAGCGGCCTCGCCAAGACATCTTCTCCGCCCGCTTGGGAAGTTGTTGCAAGACGCGAGGCATTGCACTGGAATGTGATAAATCTCGGCTCGCGAAATAGTTATTCAATGCTGAACCCTGTACAGTAAAAAAGTAGTAGCTAATCTAGTTACCAAGTGCTCTGCTCAATCCCAGTTTGCCTGCACGTCAGAGTTCAAGGCCTGGACGATGCGGCTTACACAGGGCAGCATGGCGTGTCAATGCTCGCAGCTGAGGATGACGAGAGCCAGCTTTCTGACACTCGATTCTAATTTCTCATTTCACAATATTCAATTATTTGCACCTCTTGTTGTCACTTCCATACCAAAGCTCGCCCCCACGCCCACTTTTGATGACGCCAGCCGTCTTCTCCCTTGCGTCGCTGGTGCCTGATGTTCGTTCACTACGTGCCCATGATGCTGCATCAAAAGGTGTGCACCGGATCTCACTTTTTGACTCGCGCAACGCGGAATGATGATTATTTGATGCGACGGATTTGTCTCATCGCTGACGAATCACGGAGCAGCAGGCCCATGTACAGGCAAGGCGGTACAGCCTCTACAGCCTTGTCACGCGCGGGCGCCGTGGTAGCTGGACCAGCCCATGGTACGGATACGTTTTTCTTGGTGCCGAAAGGAAAAGACAAGAGTACGAATGACGAATGATATAGCAACACAGTCTTGGTTGCGCAGGATCCGAGGCGGTGTGCTGTGATTGCAATGACGGGTGGCCGTTTGTCCAAGTGAGTTTTCATAGATGCAGCCTCATTGCGGCTGTTTGCTACATGAGTGCCCGTACCATGTATGAATCCGTACATATGTTGAAATGTCTTCATCTCACAAATTATATGCATCATGTATTCATATATTTCATATATTTCATATATTTCATATATTTCATATATTTCATATATTTCATATATTTCATATATTTCATATATTTCATATATTTCATATATTTCATATCCATGCTCCCCCGCCGTACTTCAGCTGCGCATGCCCCACGCCCCTGACCCGACAGGACGGTCGCACATCATGAATCGGATATTGCGACCCAAATAAAAAAGCACAAAAAGCAAGCAAAAAAAAAATCATGTGCACGCCCCTAACCTGCCTTCTGCCACCAGGTAACCAAAGCAACCTTATGCAGCCCACACACGGTGCGGAAATAGTTCCCTTTTTGTTTCTTTGCAACACGGAGGATTCATCGATCCCCATTGTCTAGCAATCATCAAACATGGCGACCAGGGAACCCGACGGACCGCCAAAGCAACTTATTTCTGCTGCATCAGCCAGCCGTTCGAGACCAAGAAAAACCTAATTTGTAGTTAAAACACCTGAATGCTGAATGGCCGCGGAATCAAGCACAGCTGAAACGGTGAGGCGCAGCATCAAAGAAGGAGAAGACAAGAAGCGTTGTACTAATAATAAACTTGGCATGGAAAGATGGAGCAGCAGAACTAAGAAGAGGGAAGAAGAAAAAAGAAGAAGAAGAAAAAAAAAAAAAGAAACGAAACAAACGCCACTCCATCGCCTTGCCCATCGTACCGCGTCCCGGGTGCCTGGAACTCGTAATCTCGCCACGAGATATCATTAACTAGCCTCTTGCGGGCGCCTACTTTGAACCAAAAAGGTCAACACCAATCATTTTGCCAGGGCCAATTGTCATTTCAATCCGGTGAGTGAAAAGCTTGTGCTTCGACTCCACCACCACCGCCGCATCTGTCATGATGTTTTTGATTGACTCCATCTGCGAATAGTCAGGGAACATGGACACGGCAGGCGACATGCCCGTGCGCCGCGGCCCTCCAAGACACTTGACAATCATGACCGACACTTTGCGGCTGCATAATACATGGCAACTGGATGGGGGCGGGCGCTTGACCTGTCCATGGTGACGAGGTGCAAGTTGATTCACTTTGACCAGATGCTTGGGTTGCAAATTCCAGTTCCCTGGGTTGGTTGACTGACTTGCAAATTACAGGGTTCCTTTTTATCGGGACTGACCATCCGGCCTGTCCTTGTGAGGGGTGAGTAAAGTCGGCGACTCAAAGACTCCACAAACCAACACTCCTGTTGTCTTTGCCCGTCTTTGCAGGCCCGAAGTTTGGCGGGATACGAGCAGGCAGCTACCGCCATTCAAAATCGACAAGTTTCAAAGCTGGGTTTTTGTCTCGTTTGATTTGGAACGAGGGCCACCATTGTGCAAAACACCGTGTTGGTCATCCAGTTGTGGAGGCCCAACCACCTTCCGAAGATTCCCTTCCCTCCACCACTTCTTACAGTGTGCGACTAGTAACAAGTAAACGTGAGAATAATTTCTCGGTTTCAAGTCCCGCCGTCATTGACTCTGCGCTTGTCAGACGTCCAAGGCGTACCAACAACCGATGCGCCGTGGCCAGTCACACCTGGGCGAGTCGAGAGGCAATCATCCATCAATAGGGTAGCTCGTTATTGGTTCTTACTCGAGACCGTTGAAGATACGCAGAATTTCCCAGGTAGACAAGCCTTGGAAGATTTCGGGGCAAAGAAAGAAGCACACGATTATGAGGCGAGTCACTGTCAGAAGAACTTCGCCATCAAGGAGTAAAATAAATCTGTAGTCGAATTTCTGCCCAGCTAGTCATATACTCGAGGCGCTACATTTACTGAACAGGGGCCGCGATGTCATGATGGTCCTGCAGGAGCCTCGCCGCTATCTATCCCGTAACTTTGTCTTTGCTCCCATCCCCGGCACCAGCGTAGACACTCCAGAGTACTCCTTCGCTAAAATGGGGGAAGAGGGCGTGGTTGCGTCACCATCACGCCGAGGGGGCGCCGTTGAAAGCAACCAAGTTGACAGTGTTGGGCGGTAAGCCGGTGACTTTGCCAGCCGTGCCGAGAGCCTTGATCCTGTCAACCAGCTCCTGGACCGAGCCGAACTTTTCCAATGCCGATAAACTGAGTGCAACGCCGGCAACGTACGGCGACGCGAACGAAGTCCCGTCCACCCTCACCGGGCCAGTCTGTGCGCTCGAGATGGTAACAACATTGGTTCCGGGAGCGAGGATATCGACCATGGACCCGTGGTTGGAAAAGTTACCCGAGAATTTCCAGTCTCGGTCGATTGCGCCGACAGTGAGGGCATTGCGGGCCGAGCCGGGAGTAACGGTTACGGGATCCGACGTGTTTTCATTGCCGGCGGCGGCGACAGTGAGAACGCCAAGCTTGAAAGCAGCCTCTACAGCCAGGTTGACTGGTGACTTGTCGGGCGGGGCAAACATATCTGATACCTTAGCCACAGATGCTTTGGCGTCTGTCCAGAAGTTAGCCTTGCTGTCACTTGGTGAGCTTCTGTCCTTGTGTACCTACTGAGTGAAACATTGATGACGGCTTGACGAGTTCGGCCCTTGTCGATGATGTCCTTGGCGGCCCAGTTGATACCAGAAAGAACCCACGCAGCCTTGCTGTTTCCAATTTCGTTGGCTCGAACATCAATAATCTGGGCATTCTTCGCAACTCCGTAGGTTTTGGAAGCAAGAACGCCGGCCACCATGGTTCCGTGGGGACGGATGTTGTCATAGTTTCCGTTGATGCTGAATCCTCGGGTAACTCGTCCGCCAAAGTCTGGATGGTCAGCCTGGATGCCCGAGTCGACGACGTAGGCAAAGAGCCCCTTTGCAGCAGTATCCTCGTAGGAGAAAGCCGTCTGCCCCGGGCCGCGACTGGACAGTGAGGCTAAGCCGTGTTCCGCGTTGTCCTGTTTGACCCAGGCCAGCTCCTCAGCACCTTCATCAAGCCAGACGCTAGAAACCTAGCAGAGCAGCTTGGGTTAGCAGGGGCATTCTCATGCTGCTTGAGATGAAGACATGGTAGAGATTGGCTGTTACCTCTGGCATAGCCTGGATCTTTGAGATGGTGTCATTGTCAAAGGTACCACAATAGCCCTGGAAGGTTCCAATGGAATAAATATCCTCAACGCCAGGAAGATTGAGCTCTCGGCGACCCAGAGAGTTGGCATGCATTCCATGAACCTCTCCGACGTGGGCGTCAACGCTGCGCGCAGATATGCCCGCTTTGAGGACGATAATGTATTCATTTGGTGCAGCCGCTCCAAGTGAAGACAAAGAACCAATGACCATGAAAATGGCGGCGAGAATTTTAAAAGCTGACATCTTGGGATGCAGGCGCTCGTGTTCTGGGTAACAAGGTAGGGGTTTGAAGGTGTAAAAGGGTGTAGAAGTGTATTGCTTAAACTGTTGTTTGTGTTGATGATGATAAAAACCTGAACATGACGGCAGCAGTGCCGTTTTATATTTATCTTTGATTCTATCATCGACTCAGTTCACTTGCATTCTGACTAACACCAAGTGTACTCAGATTGCGTCTTTCCTATCATCAGGCGCAACATAGCATCGTTCATGACTGACAACAATTGATAGCTCCTGGAGTATGACTGCTCTATTAAGACAGGCTATAGCCACCATTCTGAACTAATTGCTCTACTCAAGTGCCGTCCTATAGCATGTAGTGTCCCAAACAACTGAATTGAATGTTCTTGGTTGGATAGATGATAGATCATGCCGACACCGACATGTGTTGACAGCCCAAATATGGGGGGTCAAGCTGTCAATGGCGTGTGTATAGTTAAGCGACATCATTCTTCAAAAAATGGAATTTACAGCCTGATTTGCATCCATGTGGACCAGTCTCTCATTATTACCCTCGGGGCTGAAGCGCCTGCGTTGTGAGCCGTCTGGGGCTCTGAGAAGTTGAACATTGACAACGTTACACTCGGCTTCTGTAAACTCTCCCTCCTGCACAACTCGACTCAGTCGACTCGTCTTTTAAACACAGGCTTCCTATTATACCAAGCCGCCAATCCATTGTCTTTTCTCCATCAACCAATCGCAACTATGAACGCCAAGCCTTCTCCTCATGGCATTCGCTGGTACAGCCTCGGCCGCTGTCACGTAGTCTTCCTATTTCTTACTAGGTGCCCCAATGCTAATACTATTATAGAGTGTACGTATTTAAAAGCCACCTACCAAGTATAGGGCTATACTAGCATTTCTTTTGTTAGCCGGTATTAGTAAGGTAATAAAGCATAGTAGAGTAAAAGCGTGAACTCACAAGAAATGCATTATTCTTGTGAAATAGCGAGTATAAGTAAGCTAACTGCAACTAACCCCCCCCCCCCCTAAGTTGCTGGTTGCACCATACGTTTCGCAGAGACGACAGACAGATCGCCGCAAGTCGGTGAATAATAATTGTAAGCATCGAAAATACCGCCATCATTGCCTTGATTCCCCGCGGGCAATCTAAAAAATACACGCCACATGATTCACAATGATAAAGCCTGTAATTTAATTCCGATTCATTTCTTTACTTATTAATTTATGGTTTTATACGTATTTCATCATTTCTCATACCGCGATTGCTCCAACTGACAACTCATGATTTATTTAATGTTAGGCAGCAAGTAAATATTGTTGCTCCATGCTCGTTATTTACCAGCTAACCGTGCTTCTATGTCTTGAGCCCGCGGTACTATTCTTTGCAGTGGGTAGGTAAGTCTTGTTCTTTTGTGGCCTATTAAGCAGTACTTACTAACCCATCACACAGCCATTTAGATGGCGGAGAAGCCGAATACTAATGCTACAGCCCGCGTTGCCGAGGATTACAAGGCACAAAGTTTCCGAACTTTAGCAGACAAGGGTTACATTGTGGTCAGCGCCGATGGCATGGGTACAAACTGGCGATCCAAGCCATTTCACGATGTATGCTACAACATCAAGGATGCCGATCGCATCGCTTGGATGCGCGCCGCCGCCCGCATCGCGCCCGTCGTTTTTTAAAAGCACTTGTAAAACTGAGGGGAACAAGTTTGGCTGCCTAGCCCCTTGGACACATGGAAATATTAGGTCCAAGACTTGTACACGTGTACGTATGCCGTCTCTTGGCGGCAAGCGTGACCTCTTGAGCAATAACATGACGCGTAACTGTTACAATTGGCTTCACTCCTAGTAGACGCCGATATTGTGTACATCTAGTTCTGGTGAGGGGTGTCATTGTTTCAGCTAACATGACCCCCTCTGTGCAGAATGCCGCGCATACCCCGGTGTAAGACAAGTTCCGCATCTAGCCTACAAGTCCGAGTGGATTGCTCAAAGAGTGTATGTAGTTGCATTCAGGCAACCGCTGTATTAGTCGCCTAATTGCCGAGTCTATAGTTCAGTTACTTTTATTAGAAGCACAGCCTTGCAAACCATGATTCATGAGTCGGCCATCACACAGTGCGCCGAGCTCTCTTGCCAAAACCCGCCACCGTCCACCGTGTCTCTTTCCCACCCACCTCTGTTGGTCACAACACTCAGTCCAAACTTTGAACTGTGCTCTTCTCTTCTTCTCCAGCTCATTTCATCCAATATCCATCATCATTCAAGACTATCATTTCGTCATCCAATATCCATCATCATTCAAGACTATCATTTCGTCATCCAATATCCATCATCATTCAAGACTATCTCTATTCAATCTTCACGTCAACCAAGACTGCCTCGACTTTTTATCACTATCAAAACTACGTCGTTATGATGTCCAACTTTACCCGTACACCGGTAGATGATGGTATATACTTATTACGCTCTAAATTTATAAAATACTGACCAATATTCTAGAGTTTGTGCTATGGATTGTCCCGCTCGGCCTTACTTATAACGTTGCGCATCTTTTCTGTCAATTTTACCTTGGAGCATCATCATCTGCCAACGTGCCTAAGATTTGGATATCACAAGTTTTATTTGTTGTGATACCTAGTGCTTTGCCGATCATTCTCGCCATTTTCTGCTACTATAGTAGAGGTTGGTCACAGCTCGCGACTACAATATTATGGAGTAGGGCAATCGTGGTTCGTTTGGTCGAGTTAAAAGAGTACCTTCACCAGGCACTGGCGGACATAACGACGGAGGAATTATTACCAGCCTATGAAGCTGGGACACATAAGGAGTCGACAACATAACGGCTTAGGACCTTGGAAGAATAGCGTTTAGCGAGAGTAGCGACTTGAATTTAAGAAGCGACTTGAATTTAAGATAAGGTCAACCCCTGTTAGATGCAACGCTGCAACGAACAATCGATCCCCCATTTTCAGGGCCACCCCGCCAAGCCAGGTCAACTGACTCTTGGTTTTCTGGAATGGCCACCAGGAGGCCTTGCTTCTCCATTGTTACATTTAATCGAATTACTCTCATTATCATTCTTATAACATCTATAGTTATCGGTATAGGAAAACCCCATACTTGATAGTGGGCCGAAAGCCTTGTACTACCATATGCCTCTCTGCCAGGCTGTGCTGAATTGCTGACCTGCTTGACTGTGCCCTGTGAGTGGCTGCCAAACCTCTGCCATCATTTCTGCTCATCTATCGCAAATGTACCCTTTCTTTACACTCACAAATTCATCTTGACCACGTTTTAAGCCGAGAGCATGGCTTTTCATGCGCCCGAATCAGCGTGGCACTGTGGTTTATTATAATAATAAGCGCTGCCCCAAGCGCTATATCAGTCCCACAGGGGTTCCATCATTACATCGCCGATAAGCTCGGAGGATCACTGAACAAAGTCGCTTGAATGCAGAATTCGGACCTGAAGACCGCATTATTACTCCGATATTTTAATTCGCACGGTATTTTCGATGGATCGAGCTATTTATCCGTACACTTAAGAAGATGTCTCGGTCAAGAATTATCCTCATTTCGGGTAGTCCTTCAAGTGGAAGCTCTTGAGCTTGACAAAGGCGTCAAAGCCAAACTTGCTAAGCGTCTGGCCCCGGCCAGAGTTCTTCCAGCCCGTCCACGCAAGGTCCTACGCCACATATATTTGTTAGCCTGCGCTTTATAGTTTTATTTCCTGCGTCTCGTCACCGTCTCATAGCGCCGTACTTATCGCTTGCGGCCAAGATCCTGGGTCAGCATGTCTCACTTACAGGGCTGGGGTAGTCACAGCGGTTCACGAACACGGTGCCGGCCTCCACGTCCTCGGCAAGCTTGTAGCCTTTGTCCGTATCCTTGGTCCAAATACTGGCTGTGAGACCAAATTCGCTGTCATTCATCAGTTTAATGGCCTCGGCGTCGCCCTTGACCTTCATAACGGGGATTACGGGTCCGAATGTCTCCTCTGTCATGACCGTCATGCTGTGGTCCACACCGGTGAGCAGCGTCGGTTTCACAAAGTTGCCCTTGGATGGCAGGTTGTCAAACGACTCATTGGCCGGGGTGGCGTCCTTGGCGCCTTTGGAAACCGCGTCCTTGATATGGCCCTCGATGGCACCCTTTGATCGGCTCGAGATGACGGGTCCGACATGCGTACTCTTGTCAAATGGATCGCCAAGCTTGTAACCCTTGAGCACCTTTTGCACTGCCTCGACAAAAGCATCGTGGATGCTCTCGTCAACGTACACACGCTCGAGAGAACAGCAGCTCTGGCCCGAGTTGAATACAGAGCCGTCTACAATCTCCTCGGCGGCCCAATCAATGTCCACGTCACTGCGAATGTAGGCTGGGTCTTTGCCACCAAGCTCCAGACCAATGTTGACGATGCGGTCGGCGGCTGCCTTTTGCACAGAAAGGCCGCCAGAAACAGAGCCGGTAAAGCATACAAGCTCGATCCTAGGATCGCGCACAATCGTCTCCATTGTACTCGGCGAGCCACAATGGAAATACTGGAGGACGCCTTGGGGCAAGCCTGCAGCAGCAAAGATCTCGGACACACGCTCCGCAATGGTGGGAGTCTGAGGAGATGGTTTAAGGATGACGCTGTTGCCTGCCAGGATGGCTGGAATAAGAGAGTTGACGAGAATCAAATAGGGGTACTGCAGCATACATCAGTCTCGTGCCTCTCCCAAGGTAAATGCCAAAATTGACTTCTGGACTCGGTCCACAGGCATACTCACATTCCATGCAAAGATGACCAGTACGGGTCCAACTGGAACCTTGCGTATGAAGCGCTTGAATCCTTTCTCTGCCTCGCCGTCGGTATCTTGAAGGGCCTCATCACTGACTTTAAGAAGATATTCACCCCGCTTCACAGCAGTTGTGATCTCCTTTCCAGTAAACGCGATGGGTCGGCCCATTTGCACAGTAAGCTCCTCAGCGAGCTCCGATTCACGGTCGGCGAGGCCCTTCAGGAACTTTCTAACAATCTCCTGTCGCTCCTTGAGGGTGGTCTTGCGGAAGCTTTGAAACGCTTCAGTCGCCACCTTGGGCAACAGGTCTAGGTCGGCTGAAGATGGGCCATTGCGGGAGATGACGATCTCACCTGTGGTTGGTGAAATAGTATTAATTACTTCGACGGACATTTTGAGGGCTCGGCCGTGAAAATGCCAGGTACAGTCAGTAGTAGTAAGTTGATGAGGGGTGGAGGGTGGTCATCCATGTGGTGAAGCTCTATCTACCCCACGTTGTAACTTGTCGCCGAGCGCATAGTTGCCTCAACCGGACCCGGCCTCGACCAGCCACGGAGTCCTGGATTATAACCAAAACCCATCTACACCTTGTAGTAAGACAATACTATATCATTTCAGTAGCGTTTATGTCCAAATAAAATCAGCAAATCTTTTATTGATAACTAAGCCGGGCTCCCGGGTAAGAAGACCCAGCCTCTCGATGCTCGGCTAAAGCAATACCCCAGTACTAGCATATCGATAAGAGATCTAGGTGACAGCAACTTTTTTAAGCAAATGACAGTAATCGCAGAACAGATTCACAGCAAATAGCCGCGACGATGGCGCCAAACGCAAATGATTTCCTGGATGCTTCAGAAAGCGATAATGATCATATCGATACCTATGACTCAGATAACGAAATTGCCAAGGGAGGAAGTCGAAGCACAAAGCGCAGAAAACTAAGCCTCGATGAAGAAGACAGCGAATCCGACCGAGATGCGAATGACATTGATCACGACGACGACGAAGAAGATGGCGCCGAGGAACCAAGATCAATACAAGACCAGGAATCTGCCAACAAAAAGAGAAAGCTTCCCAAGATCCAAAGCGACCTGCCCAACGTCTCGCGCACGCTGATCAAGAAGAACCTCGTCACGACCGACAAGGCGATACACAAGTCGGGCGTCGTCTACCTGTCCCGTATCCCACCCTTTATGAAACCCGCCAAGCTACGGTCGCTCCTCGAGCCCTACGGCAGCATCAACCGCGTCTTCCTCGCGCCCGAGGACCCGACCGCGCACGCGCGGCGCGTCAAGGCCGGCGGCAACAAGAAGCGGTCCTTCACCGAGGGCTGGGTCGAGTTCCTGCGCAAGAAGGACGCCAAGAATGTCTGCGCGCTGCTGAACGCGCGCACCGTCGGCGGAAAAAAGGGCACCTACTACCGCGACGACCTCTGGAACCTGCTATACCTGAAGGGCTTCAAGTGGCACAACCTGACGGAGCAGATTGCGACGGAGAATGCGGAGCGCGCGAGCCGCATGCGCGCCGAAATCAGCAAGACGTCGCGCGAGAACAAGGAGTTTGTCAAGAACGTCGAGCAGGCCAAGGTGCTCGATGGCATCGCCAAGTCGGCGGCGGCGAGGAAGCGCAAGGCGACGGACGAAGGTACCGCGCCGCCGCTGGATGGCGCGGCCGGTGCGGCCGAGGTGGACGGGGAGGCGAAGCCGCAGCGACGCGCGAGAACGTTTAAGCAAACATCCTTGGTCAAGAAAAGCAAGGATATGGATGAACAGCCCGAACGGGTTACGAGGGTATTGAACAATATTTTTTAAATGGCATATTGTATATAATTAGCACTCGAGCATATGATTACTGTTTTTGGAGACCCGGTAACTGCATATACTATGCTCACTTGCGTTGGCAAAGATGCGCGTGACAAGATACCAGCAAAGACTCTTAAAAGGGAGAAGACGCTTGAATTATACCGTAAATATACAGATAATTCCAGAGTCTTTATTCAATGATTATCTAACATGTAACGAATGCATACGAATATTCCAAGTCAAACCTGATATGGGCAGTATACGTTTGTTGCCCCTCGCCACTCCACACTCTGAGATAAGATTTCTCACTTTTTTTTCCTGCCCGCTTATCAAGCGGCGGGGCAAAAATTTGGCTGTGACTCGACTCACATTTACTACTTTTTCCCAAACCCAGCCAGACTGGTTAAAATCTTGTGGCAGCATCTTCCTTGAAACATTTTTTTTTGAAGTGTGTTGCTATTTTTCAATATGTCTATGGATCTAGATGATGCCCCCGTGTCCATCGGGGCCATCGACCACCACGGTGGCGCAACGTGAGTTTTTCCATCCCACCACCCCGCAGTCGGCAAGTCGACACCACGACGAGGAAGCAAATCGAGGACTGACGTCCTGTCGTGTTTTAGTATTCTCTGCTGCAACTGCGGCGCTCCGATCGACGGAACAACGGCGGCCGGTGCCCTCTGCTACGACTGCGTCAAGCTCACCATCGACATCTCCAAGGGCGTCCAGCGCGAAGCCGTCATCAACTTTTGCCGAGACTGCGACCGCTGGCTGCTGCCCCCCTCCAGCTGGGTGGTGGCGTCCCCCGAATCCCGCGAGCTGCTGGCCCTGTGCCTCAAGAAACTGCGCGGCCTGAACAAGGTCCGCATCGTCGACGCTAGCTTTGTGTGGACCGAGCCTCACTCGCGAAGGATAAAGGTCAAGATTACCATCCAGGATGAGGTGCAGGAGGGTGTCCTGCTGCAGCAGAGCTTCGAGGTCCTCTACGTCGTCGCCACCCAGCAGTGTCCTGAGTGTGCCAAGTCTTATACCGCCAACGTCTGGCGTGCGTGCGTCCAGGTCCGCCAAAAGGTCCTCCACAAGCGCACATTCCTCTTCCTCGAACAGCTGATTATGAAGCACGGCGCGCACCGCGATACGCTCAATATCAAGGAAGCCAAGGATGGTATCGATTTCTTCTTCTCGCAAAGGAATCAAGCTGAGAAGTTTATTGACTTTCTCAACTCCGTCGTCCCCGTTACGGTCAAGACATCGCAAGAGCTCATCTCGCACGATACCCACACGTCGAAAACGTCATACAAGTTCACATTTTCCACCGAATTGGTGCCTATATGTAAAGATGATTTGGTCGCTATGCCCATCAAACTAGCTAAGCAGAGCGGCAACATCACTCCTCTGGTGCTCTGCCATAAGATTGGCACGTCGATTTACCTCATGGACCCCCAGACGCTGCAGACTGCAGACATTAGCTGCCCCATCTACTGGAGAGCGCCATTCACGTCCCTGGCCGACTCCCAGCAGCTGGTTGAGTTTATTGTCATGGACGTTGAGCTGACTGGCAAGACCAACGGCAAATGGCGTCTCGGCGAGGTCACCGTGGCTCGCGCTGTCGATCTTGGCGCTAACGACACAACGTATTTCACAAGAACACACCTTGGTGGTCTCTTGCAGGCCGGCGATAGTGTCATGGGATATTTGCTGACGGGTGCCAACTACAACAATTCCGAGTGGGAGGCCATGGAAGAGTCGCACGTGTACTCGTCTATGCTGCCCGACGTGGTGCTAGTCAAGAAGCACTACCCCAACCGTAGGAGGAACAAGAAGCGCAACTGGAAGCTCCGCCGCCTGGGCAAGGACGACGGCGAACTTCTACCGAAGAAGTCGGACCAGGAGCGCATGGATCGTGAATACGAGCAGTTCCTGCGGGATGTTGAGGAAGATGAGGATCTTCGCGCTGCTATGGCTCTGTATAAGAATGAAAAGAAGCGCGATGAGGAAGAGATGAGCGTCGCTGAGACTGAAGATGGCGACGATCAATCGCCGCAAGTTGACATGGGTGAACTGTTGGATGACTTTGATGAGCTTACGGTGCAGGATTCATAGCTGGGCAAAAAATAGAACAATGCCATAAAATAAAAATAGCACGATTCCCAGCACTGCATTTGTTGGACCACTGTCTGGACCATTGCGTATCCTCACACAAACGATGGCATGGTGTTTGATGGTGATGACGTTTTCGTTGGCGTTGAGCGAACAGACTTTCTGAAATGATCCCTGGATTTTTGTCGATCCAACCGTCGCTTGTTCATACCAAACGGATCCTCGAAATCCAGCTCGTCGTCCTCAGGAGTCGGCGCATCAGCCTCAATCTTGGCGTGTTGGCTTGGCACCGAGGAGCTGAGCGTATGACTTCCTGACGAGGCGGGCGTGGCAGGATGGCGTGCGCGCGCCGCCGAAACGGGAGTCGCTACGCTGTCCTCATGCAAAGACCGCTGCCGGGGTGTTGTTGCCGGCGCAGCAGGGCGAGGCGGACGATGACCGACGGCGGCTTTGGTGAGCGACGACGACGACGGTGTAGCAGCAGCAAATTCCAGGGGCGGCGCCAGGGATGTACCAGCAGTTTCTGTGCGCGGCGCATTTAGGAGCCCTCCAAGGTTCGTGCCAACCCAGGGCGAGCTACCCTCGTGGTGGTTGGCGCTGCCGCTGCCGCCAGCAGCGGACAGCACAGAGCGCTGCTTGGACAGTCGCTTGGCCTGATCACGACGTCGCTTGGCATCAGACGTGAGCGGGCCGACGACGGGACGCTCAATCTCGCGGATGGCGGCATCATTCTTGGATTTGGCGATGAGCTTGAGGCGGGTGTACTCGGCGCGATGCAGGTGCATCGTGAATCTCTGCGCGGTTTGCAGCAGTTCATCCTCGACGATGCGGTATTGGTCATCGCCTGGCATCATGCCCCTGCATTGACGGTTAGCTGTTTTTTATTCCCTCTTTCTCTCTTTCGCCCCTTTTTCGCCCAATTTATGACGGAAGCAGCGGCAAAATAAAAAATACAAGAAATGTAATAAAGAAATAGAGAGCTAATGGCTGGTGGGTATATCGTACCTTTGCTGTGGAGGCTCCGGGGGAGGAGATGTCGACGGGCTGCGCAAGGGATCTAAGAGGCTTTTGTCTTAGCGGGGACGCCATCTTCGGGCAGGAAGATGCTCGTGAGTCTCTAACCAGAGGAGTTGAATGCGGCGGCGAGGACGGCTGGGCGATGCCGCGCCGCGGAGGCCCTGCTCGGGGTGGCCGCGGTTCGTTTGGGCGTCTCGATTTTGGGCGACGCGCGCCGCGGACTGGGTGCTTGCGCTTCTGACCGAGCGTCTGAGACTCTCTTCCATGGTAATTTGCGAGCCATGCCTTGCGACAGACCTTGGCGTGCCTTTTCGCGATGTAATGGCGGCTTGGAGAAAAAGAAAAAAAGAGCTGTCGAATAAGGCTGTTGCGGCGTTGCGCAAAGTACAACGCGAGCTGGCGCGAGATGCTGGCAGCTGCCTAATAAACGGGACCTCCACAATGTAAATCTTCCAGCCACACTTTCTGTCATCTACAAACAACACCCGGGGAACAATCCGATAACTATTTCTTTCAGCGCTAAGAATTGCGCACCCTTCTCTGTATTGTTGACGGCGCGCAATAAAAGACGCCCCCAATCCGCCCCGAGAAGTTGCCATTGTGGATAAAGTGTCCGGGCCAGCACTTCCGTTGCACGAAAACCGCCTTGTTCCATGGTGAGCTGACATCTGCCATGAGGCGTCCATGAAACCAATAGTGCTTTGCAATTCCACTATATTAAGTCTCAGATCTCGAATTGTGCAAATCTGCGGCGCAATGGCGACATGGACGAGCCAGGTGCCTCGATGCCGCCAAGAAGCGCAGCCAGATGTCGTGCTCGCGCCAAGAGCACCAAGCTTTGCCTCGCCGAGCACCCGACAAGCCACGGCCCAATGCCAGAGCGCTGTCGCCAAATGTTATTGATATGCTTAAAAAAAATTCTAAAGCGCCACGCTTGACTTGGCAGCCGACCAGCCGAAGACGGGCGGTGGAAATGTGCTCGCTGTCGTTCCGTTTTCAGGATGTTATAAGGAGCCCTCGTTCTCGACGCGAGTTCTTGGAAAAACCCTCGTTAGTATAGCTCATCACATAGACACAGAAAAGCAACAGTCTCTTGCGATGAGTGGAAAATTAGACAGTCCGACGGTCCAGGAGGTCCAGAAGGACCTGGGGGACGAACAAGAACTGTCCCATAGCCGGGTTGTCGATTGGACCATCGAGGAAGAGAAGAAGGCAAAGCGCAAGTAAGTCAGCACGCCGCGTCACCAACAGAAGCAACTCTCTAACTGAAAACTCACAGACTGGACTTGATCATCATGCCCATTCTGACGCTTGGATTCTTTTGTCTACGTACGGCCCTACCTCCTCCCTTCCTCGCTCTAGTCCGCCTCGCTAACACGGCAGCCTCGCCACAGAACTCGATCGCGGCAACATGGCCAACGCCATCACCGACAACTTCATGAGCGATGTCGGCATCAACCAGGACCAGTTCAACGTGGGCCAGCAGATGCTGTCGCTCGGCATCGTGCTGACCGAGATCCCCGCCAACATGATCCTCTACCGCGTCGGCCCTGGCAAGTGGCTCACGCTGCAGCTCTTCCTCTTTGGCACCGTCAGCACGTTCCAGGCCTTTCAGCGCGGCTACGGCGCCTTCATCGCCACGCGCTTCCTGCTCGGCATCACCGAGTCGGGCTTCATCCCCGGCGGCCTCTGGACGCTCTCGACGTGGTACACGCGCACCGAGACGGCCAAGCGCGTCATGGTCTTTTACTTTGGCAACCAGATCGGCCAGGCCTCGGCCAAGCTGCTCGCCTTTGGCATCCTGCACATGCGCGGCGTCGGCGGCCAGCCCGGCTGGTTCTGGCTGTTTGCCCTCATGGGCGCCTTTACCGTCTTCAGCGGCCTCATCTTTGGCTTCTGCCTGCCCGACTCGTTTCGCAACCCGTGCAGCACGTTCCTGCCGAAACACTCGTGGTTCACGCCGCGCGAGATTCACATCCTGCAGACGCGTGTCCTGATTGACGATCCTATGAAGGCACACAAGAAGAAGAGGATCCCGCTGGGCGCCTTCAAGCGAGCGGCAAGTTGGCCGTTGGCCCTCCCCCGGCAGCTGTGAAACCAAGAGGCTAACCGTTTTGTGCAGTTTCTCGATTGGCGTATCTGGCTTCACTTTTTTATTACCCTCTGCAACAACGGTCCCCAGCGAGCATTCGACACCTACGCGCCCTCCATCGTGACGAGTTTCGGCTACAAGGGTCTGAGCAGCAACGCGCTGGCCGCCGTCGGTCTTTTCCTGCAGGTTCCCGTGTCCTTTGCCTTTAGTTGGTTCTCCGACAAGTTGTGAGTTTGCCGTCGTCTTTACCATCATCCCTCATGGATACTAACAAAAGCTCCAAGCAATCGTCGCGGCGAGACGGTCATGCTCGGCCTGTTTGGCCACTTGCTAGGCTACATCCTGAACCGCGCCTTTACCCAGGTCAACTCGCGCGGCGTGCGCTACTTTGGCGTCATCTGGACGCAAATATTTGGCACCTTTTCGCACCCGCTCAACATTGCGTGGCTCTCGTTGACCTGCCACGACTCGGAGCAGCGTGCTCTTGCCATGGCTGGGTAAGATTGTCCCCGTCCTCCCTACTCTACAGCGGGGTGGCTAACTTGGTATCCAGTGTCATTATGAATGCGAATATTGCGGGCATCTACGGCGCCCAAATATTCCGCAGCGACGATAAGCCGCTCTACAGAAGAGGATTTAGCGTCGCCATCGCCATCTTGTCTTTTGGCTTCGTGTTGGCCACTGCTCGCTGGGCTGAGCAGCTGCTTCGGTTGCGCAGAAAGAGACGAAGCGTGGCGGCATAAGGTTCATCCAAGTACTAGGCCATGACAGAACTGCGCCGTGCTGCATGTAAACTCGTATACATATTTAGCGACCGAAGAATTCAAATCTGTATTCCTGCGCTGGAGTCATGCACCCCGTTTCATTGTTCGTGACATACTTGGTACCTTGCGTCGCTCTACATGTCACCACGGCAGCTGGTAATGCTGGTGAGATGAGATGATGAAGAGTGTACATGTATGTAACCTTGTACCTGTAGAGACTTTCAAAGACACGATTGTACAAGTACATGCCTCGAATAGTACGATTCAATCAACGTGAGTTTAAATTCAATGGCAGTAGAGCATCATGTCGCTAGCATCTATTGCTGTGATGTATATACGCCTGACCTGTGTCGGGCCAAAATGTGTCGTTAACCCTGCTGTTCCGTTTTCTTACACTGGTAGCTCGCGGCCGCCCTGAACAAAAGAAATGCACACCAAAGCAGCTGCGAAAATCACTGAGAGCCGACAACAACCTTGTTGATTGACGTGGCAACGTGGTCAATGTTGTTTGTGTTGAGACCAGCCATGCTAATACGGCCATTTTTAGTCATATAGATGTGGTACTCTTCACGGAGCTTCTGGACTTGAGGCTCAGTCAGACCAGTGAAGCTAAACATGCCAATCTGGTCGGTGATGTGATTCCAGGTGCCGGGGGTGCTGAGAGACTCGAGTTTTGATCGCAGTGCCTTGCGCATGTCGATGATACGACCCGACATGGTTTCGAGGTTGCCCTCCCACTCCTTGAAGAGAGCCTCATCGTTGAGGACGGTGGCAGCAATGCGAGCACCGTAGAGAGGGGGGTTGGAGATTTCTGAACGCTGGAGAATGGCAAGCTGGGAAGCGATGCGGCCAATGGTGGACTTGGCGTCAGGGCTGGGGCCGGTGACGACGTGGAAGCAGCCGGCACGCTCACCGTAGAGACCAAAGTTCTTGGCGAAGCTCTGGGCAATAATGAGTTCGAAACCCTGCTCGATAAAGTAGCGGACAGCAGCGGCATCGCGGGCCAAGTTGCCAGAGGCAAATCCCTGGTAGGCGCAATCGAAAAAGGGGAAGTGCTTCTTGCTGCGAATGATGGCTGCAAGCTCCTTCCACTGATCCAGTGTAGGGTCGACGCCGGTAGGGTTGTGAGCGCAAGGGTGCAGAAGGATGATGGAGCCTTCGGGGGCGGACTGAATGGTGGACCTCATGCCCTCGAAGTCGAGGCCACGAGTCTTTTTATCAAAGTATGGGTAATCGACAGTCTCGAGGCCGACATTGCGCAAGATTTGGTGGTGGTTGGCCCAGGTCGGGTTGGAGACGTAGACCTGGCGGGAGCCCTTGTAGAAGCGGGCAAGGAAGAGGGCGCCGACATGGACAGCACCGGTGCCGGAGATGGTCTGCATTGAGGTGACACGGCCCTCTTTGATGGCAGGGGAGTCGGCACCGAGCATGAGCTCGCTGGCCTTGGAGGTAAACTCTGGGATACCGGCGATCGGAGCATACTCGTGGTTGAGTTCGGGGTTGTTTCGGAGGATTTCGTCGGCCTAGATCGGAGTGTGGCGTGATTAGCTTGGACGGAGGCAAAGGTCGGCGCCGGGTATACGGGTTAGGGTGGGTGACACGACAGGTCAAGGTAGCGAGATGGGAATCTTGCGAGGCAAAAGGCTTGGCTGGTGGCGGATTGCAGTCGCACAAAAGGAGTTGTGCTCAAGGCGGACGGGGGTGTGCAAGTGCGGTAGCGCAAAGGCCAGGCGGGCGCAACGAGACGGGCGAGGCTGTTGTACAAAAGTACAGGAAAAGAAGGACGTACCTTTTTGACAACGGGAAGAACCCAAGGCTTTGCGTTGTTATCACGGTAGGCACCAATGCCCTGCGAGGATAAAGCTGTTAGTTCACCGGTAGTTGTGGAGGGGCATGTGATGGCGCAAACGAAGAAGCAGCGCCAGTATTTGACTCACCAGATCGACCTTGATCGAGCTGCTATCAGCCTTGTAGGCGCGGGCCAGGCCAAAGAGAGCGTCCTCGGGCGCCTGGGGCACCGAGTCGGCAGGGAAGCTCGAAATGGTAGACATGGCGGGGGAGATGTGGTGGGCGATGCTGTTGAGGCGATCGAGGGAAGATGAAGAAGTAGAAGATGGAGCCATGGCGGGCCAGAGGGTGATAAGAGAGGAGTGGGCAGTCGAGTTTGGGCAAGGCAAGGCAAGTGCTGGAAGAATGCCGGCGGACGGCAGGCAGCAGGCGGGAAATGGGTAATATGGAGCTCTTTCAGCCTGATGGATGGTTGATTTTCTTGTCCCCTGCGGATTCTCTACTACAATGTCAGTCAGCCCGAGTCTAAAAGATGTACGGCGATGCGCTGTAGCTCCCGGTGCGCGGAGCTGTCAAGAAATGAGAATGAGTCGAAATGGGTGGTTTTGGGGGTGTCATGAGCTGCTCTGTCAGTGGGCTGGTGGGCTGCTCCAATCGCTGCAGTGGGCAAGCTGCTATAATAGAAGTGGGGGGTGGGGTAGCATTGTAGCGTTGTCAAGGGCCTGTGACCATCAAAAACTCCAGCGGCCGCTAAGCCGCCCGCCCAGTCAGGTTGTCCCTTTTGCTCAGCAAAGAAAGACCAGGCTTCGATGCGCAAGAGCCGAGAGCAGACCATCACGAACCGATGTCATCAGACGGGAGAATTCAGCACCACTTGTAGAGAGGTCTCTCGCTGTGCACCCTTTCAAACAAGAACCAAAAACACCCAACATCCCATCCTGCGGCTCGGTACACGGCAAGACGGGGCCCGAACGCCGTCCACAAGCCATTGCGCAAGGTGCCCCGAAGCCACTGTAGCCCACTGAGAATCGGGCAAGTGCCACAGTCCGGTCCACGTTTTGATTGCGGCCGCCCTCCGTGCGCCCCCAATCGTCCGCCCCTGGTCCCCGTAACCGGAACCTGGCGTAGGCACAAGACCAGAAAAAAAAAAGCAAATGGCCTGTTTTCAATTCTTTCTCTCTTCCGCCCTGCCCTGCTCTTTTCTTGTCGCTGCTTCTTCTGGTCCCACGGTTGTTGGAGGCCTGCCGTCCTGGCTCCGGTGCTGCGCCAAATACTGGTCCAGTCATCATGGCATCGATTGCATTACTCGTCCATTTCGCGCGCCCCATCCGCACACTGACAGCTTTGTCGTGCCAAGCATAATATGCTTACGGGAGAAGAGTAATATCATTGCCAGAACTGCGGCGCAAGATGACATCCATTGGAGAGAGGTGAAAAAGAAGAAGAAAAATAGGCAAGACACAGAAATGTAAATCACACTTACGCGATCCAAAGTATTGTCGTTCGGCAAGCAGGGGTGTCTCTAACAGTTCGACGCGGCTATAGCGACCCAGAGTCGATTATTTCTCGTTCGGTGTAATCGTGGCTTTTCTACTTTCCAAAGCTGTTAGTAATGTCATTTCTTCATCCTCGTGTCTCTTCTCGTATTGTTGATTCCACCCGTTCCCGGGTGGCGGCGCAAGGCGGCTATACTCGCTCTGCCTTCGTGCAACAGCCAACGCAACGCCTCGCATCAACCATTGCAGCTAGCAAGTGCGTGGCGGCTCAATGAGCCTGCGATTTGCACCCAGAGTCGCCAGTCCGAGGAAAAAAGGCGACAGAAAACCCCTAAACGCCCGCGACTTACCAGCAAGTACAACCAACACAGTTTGCGACCGGTATTGTACAATGTAGTCAGAATACAGGTGAAGGAGGGAAGAATTGACACAAAAAAGCTTCTTTCGATTCGAGAATAAATCGCAATCGCGTTCCCGGGGGCGGCGGGCCACCTACCGCTTATAAGCCAACCCGGGGGCCCGTGGGGAAGCGCACTTGATTTGACCGAGGCCCCTTCGGCTCTCTCTCACCTCTCACAAGCACTCGGCTCGCGCTGCCGTCATGAGCTTTTCTTGCCCACGCCACCTCGCTGGCCAATATGCCCGAATCGGGCGGCTCATGCTCCAATTCGTCCATTTACACTCTTTTTCAGAGACATTGGACTCGGCAGCAGCCTATTCAGATACACCACTGTCCAACTGGACATTCGCCGAAGCTCCGCGCATTGCGTAACAGCTGCCCGACCATCACAGTCGGCTCCTCTTATCAGCTCCGGAACCTAACGTTAGTCTCTTTCGAAACTCTTTTTTATGCACTTGACATACTGCCCTCTGGTCGCAGAAGCACACACATGCTCGCGCAGCACTTGTACCTGAATTTTCCCATGCGCCACGTCGTCACATGCTCCGACTCTGGTACAATTTTCTTTTTCTAAGACAAAAAAACGAGGAAAAGTCCCAGATACCCTCAGGTCAATTGCCACTTTAAATACAGTAAAAATCGCTTGTATGCATTGAATCGTCTAAACAGGCTTTTCCCAATTGGCCAGATCGTTGTTGTTACATTGGCCCTTGTCAGCCTCACTCCAAAGAGCCTTATATGATGAGATCCCACAGCACCAAGAAGGCGCATAGCCCGCTCGCCGCGAAAAATGTGTATCGTGCCGCACTCGGTCGCTGCGAAGCCTTTTTAAGCTCCTTGTTGCCGCCGCCGACATTCTCCGTCGTTGAGAGCGAGTCCGTCACCAGCTGCTCAATGTGCGCCGACTGGATCGCCAGGTTGCTGACCAGCATCGATTGCAGCTCCGAGATTTCCACCAGTGATTTCTCCGCCGTCCTGTTTCATGCATCGTTAGCGCGGATCCCCAACACCGTCTGCTCGCACACTCTCCCGGCCACGTACTGTACTTTGGCGAGCGTGCTCTCGTAGTGCTTCATCATGTCCTGGTTACCCTCCTCAAACATTTGTACCTGGTCCTCGGTCAGGCCCTCGTTCCCGGCCCCGTACGCCGCGTCGGCGCTCGACGTCGCCGGTGCCGCCGTCCCCGTCGCCTGCGCAAAGTCGGCAAAGTCGGACGCCGGCGCCGCCAGGAACCCGCGCGACTTCTCCAGCTCCCGCGTCAGCCGCGTCTCCATCATGTCCTGCTGCGTGCGGCAGCACTGCTCCAGGCGCTGCCGCAGGAACCACAGGACGCTGTCGCGGTGCATCTCCGTCTGCCGCCCGCGCGCCTCGGCCGCCGCATGCTCCGCCGACTGGCCCGCCCCCAGCGCGCTGCCGCCAGACGCCCACGAGCCCAGCGCCCCCAGCGCGCTGCCGTACGTCTTGCGCACAATCGCCGCCGCTGTCTCCCGTCGCAGCTGCTCAGCGTCGTCCACCGCCCGGATGCTGGCGTTGAGCTCCCGGATCATCTGCTTGGCGTTGGCGTCGACCTCTTCCCGCTCGCGGTCCGTCAGCACCCGCGGCTGACCCTGCACC
Source organism: Cordyceps militaris CM01 (assembly GCF_000225605.1). Lineage (NCBI taxonomy): Eukaryota > Fungi > Ascomycota > Sordariomycetes > Hypocreales > Cordycipitaceae > Cordyceps > Cordyceps militaris. The sequence goes on from NW_006271972.1 coordinate 1,124,383, forward strand.
GTGCGCGATTGTGTTCGTCGGGGCTGCGCTGTCGAGAGGTAGGCTTGTCGTACATCGCGGAGTTCCTTATGTAATGTGGTAACGTGTGAGTTCTACGGGAGAGCCGACGTTGTCAGCAGCTGTGTACTTGATATTGTCTAAATCATGACGCACAATTCTGTATGCCTCCTTTAGGAAGCCGTCTGCCCTCTCAAGGTCGGGTCGTGCAGTTGCTGGTGCTGCGTTTCGCTTGCGCAGCAGCTCGTTGAATTCGGCCGTCCGGTCGCCCGTTGGCGCCAGTAAAACCTCCATTGTTTGTAGAATGCAGCACGCAAGTGATAGTTTTCGAATCCGAACCCGTGTTGTAGGGCTGTTCAGGGCTGAAACGGCGAAGCTTGCACAGGTCGAGGTTCGGTGGCCTGAACCGTGGATCGCTACCACGTCAGAGGCTCGAAGTAGCTTAGTCATGCGACCAGACGAGTTAAGTTTACATGAGTGACAACTCTGAACTCTCGCAAAAGTGTTAAGGGGATTGAGGTTAGAAAAAATTGTTTAAAAGTAAAAGATGTAGAGTTATGAGATCTTTTCCTAACAAGATACAAGATAGGAAAGCCGACCTATATTCAGCGGTTGTCACCCCTGGGTGTTCCACCAGCTTGTGTGCCTCGTCTAAGTCAAGTCAAGGGAGCTTGAGACTGACGGTAAAAGCATGAGACGTAAGACCTCCCAAAGATTTAGTATTAGGGATTTAATCCGTTCGTTGTTACAAGGGTTTTTTGTTCTCTTCTATTTTGGCCATTAGACTCTCGGGCTGAACCGGTCTTGCGTTGGGTCGCGTGCCACGCTTCCCAGTACGGCGCAGAGTCGCTCTCTGCACCAAAACTGATACATGAGAGATTATGTTTGAGCGGGATTTCAACTACCATAAGTGGTGTCCTGTAAATCGAGATAATAACGTGATGCGATCAATTGACCACAGGCTTCCAGCCCATCCTGGGTACAAACCCACGGACACCTTCGTCACAAAGGATATCAGCGCCGAGACGGCCAGTGACAACACTGCGCTCAAATTCCGTACCGCGAACATAGAAGGGATACGTCAAGCGGGATGAAGAGTCGGATGTGCCAGGATCAAGCGTTTCGGCGGCGCTGGAGCGCTTTGGCTCCCATGTCATACGATCGCTCTTCGACTTTGTGGGTGCGAAGCCAGATAGGTCCCTTTCCAAAGACAAATACCATTTACGCTGGTGAATGCTGCCAATTGAATTGGTTGCGCCTTTGTATGCGTTTGTGCGTCGCACTTCGTCGTCGTCCAACTCCCGCAGCTCCTTTTCCAGCGCCGACAGTGCCGCCGCATCCTTCTGCGGAAGCTGTGAGCTGGTCACAGGGACTAGGTCCGCGTCAGAGTCCCCATACCCGTTTGTCTCACTATTACTGGTTTCTGGATCTTGTGTTGGTGCAGACTTGGCTGCCCGCCGACGCCGACGTCTTGGGCTCTTGGTTGGAGTGGCTTTGGCACGTCCGGCAGCATCCTCTGTCTTGGTGAGACGCATATATATGACATATGGGTCTGGAAGCTTGGTACCGTGGAGGCGAATTTTAATCTTTCGAGCCTGAAAGGCTGCGTGTAGGAGAGACTGCTGCGTGGTGGGTGGTGAGGGCGAAGCTGTTTCACCGTCCGACGCGCCGGAATCCGGATCAAGCGCAGGAGCATATTTGCTGCGACGAGGCAAGATTGAGTACGTGCCTGTATCCCATATCATGAGAGATCCTGTTTCTGGAGAGGCGGTTTCGATCAAATGGTTCTTGGTTGAGTCAGTATTGTAGCCTTGTCCATGGTGCATAGCCGACTCACCCATATCGAGTGGATGCGAGTTTCAGTCGCATTACGGTTTAGTCTCATGCTGTTTGGATCGCCAGGTAAGCCATACATGATGGCCCAGCTGACACTGCTCGTCTCGTTAATCTGTAACCGAAGATCATAGTGGGTTCCGGCGATAGGATGATCATGCTGATGAATGACAAAGTGTGCACCTTGCTCAGAGCCGGCATTGGCGGTATAGATAGCGGCATATTCATCAATCGAGAGCTTGCACAGTATACTATCTTCTCCTGTCCGTTGCCTGACGAATTGAGCTAGATGCTCCGAAAAGTGTTGTAAATGATCATCGATGATGGCAGCCCCGGATTCCACAGCGGGAGCAGTGGGCCTCGGCTCGGGGGCAGAGGAGCCAGGGCCGGCGGTGTAGTCTGTCCGGAGGCCTGGATAGGATTCTCTATCCAATGGCGGGGAGCTTCGGGGGATGGGACCTGGTGCGTTCAAAGTCCATTGTAGATTTTTCTTCTTGATGAAGGGGTTAGATATGAGATGCGGGCTGGGGGGCCGTTTGTGAGAGGGTGTGGTATCCATGGAGCTGGCTATCGTGGCGAACGAGACATGATTGCGAAATTTAATACAGCATTAAGATGGCAGAGAAATTATGAATAAGAGACCTGTGAAACTGTTGGACGAGCCTGGTGGATGGAAAAAGATGAAGACTGGTGGTTCGAAGACAAGTCGGTTACATAATCGAAACGGGGGGTGAGGGGGTTGAAAAATAAACCTCACTACCTTACTATTGATGAATTAATTACAGCAGGCAAATACGAGGGATTACCTCTGGTCGTTGCCCATTGATTAGCCTCAACGAGACCTGCCTACTCCTTCATAATTTATTACGACAAAGCCAACCGATTACGACATGTCATATCGAGAAGCCGTTGGTGCCACCCCCCCCGCCGACAAGGCTCTGGGGTTAAACTGACTAGCAACTGGAAAGGTCTACTCCGTACGATGCTTGAGAAAAATGCGGCTGAAGGGACTTAGCCACCGATACCCGTATCAACTCGAGTCCTACTAACATAGATGTAGCTAAGATAAAACTGTTGGCAAGCGAGATTGATAGGCCAACAGTTCGACGCAACCATGGCACAGGAAAGACAGGTCTATTAGCTGAGGTGATTCTTTGTCGCTGCATCAACCTGCAAGCCACACACCAACTTTTCGAAGCGAATGGAACCTGGTGACAAGAGTAGGAGTGGCCCAGCACAACTTGGTATTGGGGCAGCAGCATCACCAACGCTCCGAGATAATACTGTTGAGCTATTGTTTCCTCCTACAAGACACAGTCACGGATGCTATGAATATTATTAATAACTAGCGCTGTACCTTCGCCCCAGCCTTGATGACAGACGGCTCGGGCCGTGGAACTCACACGACCTGGAACTATCGCAACAGCAGTTAGTGCTGAGCAACTAACAAGACCCCTGTCGTATGTTCTTCGGAAGCCAGCCTTCAACGGGCTTTTTTGCATATGCAGAACACCTGTAATGCATACTCACCGCCTTTGGACTTTTTTACTCCTCTTCAGGTTATTGGAGACTCCATTTACTCCTCAATGTTGGCTGCTAAGTGAGCGGGATCATGGACCAAGATCATGATCCATGATTGCCCCTCCTCCGGATTGCTTGAGTCCCCCGCTCTATTATACTAAAATATCCGGATAAAAGAGGCCTAACACTTGCTTTCCTAAATGCAAGCCTCTCGAGAAGGCTTGAACCAAGCTTGAATGTAACGCAATCGAAGACGGTACAGGACGGGTTGCATCCTTGATACGCTATTTTCCTCTTCACTCCAGCCAGATCTGTGCTCACACGGCACAAAAGACAGACCGCTAGATCTGATATACATCTCTGCAGTCATGGCTAAACAATGGATCCTCGCATTGGCCGTCGTTGGCCCCGTCGTCGTTGCCGCTGACGAGCTGGATGATTTCTCCAACAATCTAGCCACGGACCTGGGCCCTCTTCTTGTCCTTTTCGGCGAGGCCATGACCAAGCAATATCTCAGCGAGTCCACGTCCTTTTTGGATTACTTCATCTTCGCCATGGCCCCCATCGGTGTGCTCACTGCCATGGCCGCTGCCATCCGCGTCTGCGGGTACTCGACGCTTCGCGCCTTCATCGGTCGCTCGCAGGAGGGCCAGGGCACTGTCGAGGCCGAGCTGTGCACCTCGACCGGTCGTGATGTTTGCGAGCTCTTCACCCGTGGCGGCATCACGCGCGCCCTCGGCCGCCCAAGCATTCTCGAACTCGTCCACGTTCCCGGCACCAAAGACGATGACGGAGACAAGGCCGGCGTACACTCCTTCAGACAGTGGGTCGGATCCAACGGCGGAGAGCGATGGCATATGACTAAAGAGAGCAAAGAGAAGCATCAAGAATCGCTTTGGGGTAATGATCTGTTGGCTTCCCACCCCCCCAACATATCCCTCAACGTCGGCATTATAAAACGCCCTAGATGGGTGTTTATAGTGGTGGCCATTACCGGATTTACTCTCCAAGCGGGCCTCGTTGGTCTGGCGGCTGTTGGCGGATGGAAGCTTGGTTGGGCCGTGAACAAGGCTGGAGCCTCGTCGTCGGTAATCTACGCACCCATAATGTATATCATAGGCACCACCCTCATGTCTCTGGGTATGTGGGGTTGCGCAGCCGTCATTGGGCAGACCACACACGAGATACAGTACAAGCGACGACCAGACGAGCTCAAGAAACCACAGACACGCTTGTTCTGGCTTCAGCCTGGTCCTCAGTTCATCGGCGACCAGTGTTTCGATCCGTTCGCGTTTACCGAGGACGAGCCAATGAAAGACTGGACGCTGTCAACTAAAAATGCCCTCCCCAAACTCAGGTTTCGTACCACTCTGGCCGTTGGGGCTACCTTGATCGGTTACATCATGCAGTTCATCGGTCTGCGTGGAATGAAGGCCTGGGTCTCTCTCGCGCAGCTGGCTGCCACCGTTTTGATGAGTATGATCCGTGGTGGGCTTCGCGCACAACGGATCAGCCAGAGCGCCAACCGTTTGGCGGAAAACCGCGAGGTTCCCGATGCGGTTACCGGTCATGAACTTGATTGGATGGCTTTTGAGCTGCTCAAGACTGCATCTGAAGAATGGCCGGCGCCCAAGAAGAAAAATGCGGCCATCGGTAAGAGTATGAGGTGCTGGCAGACGCTACTACTCCTGAAGAAGCTAGCATTCTGGGAAAAGTCAGCTCCCAATGAAAGACCAGCCTCTAAGAAAGAGATACTGTGGCATATTACCGGTCAGTATAAGCAGGCTCTGGGACCAACGGACGACGCCTCTGCATCAAAGCTGTCTTCACCCAGCAAGCATTCGTCGTCCACGGATGCGGACGCCTTGTGGAGCACCGGTAGCCATGATGTGACGCGACTTGGTTCTACCAGTACAGTATCTGTGGAAAAGGAAAATGTGCGTCCAAATTCATCGAGTACGGGTGCAACTGGGATGCTGCAAGACAATACCACGTCCAATCCGCCTCAGAAAGACGGCACGGATCAAACTAGCTGCACAGACTTGCTTCGGACCCGAGCGCGCCTTGCGCATTTGACAGGGCATATTCCATTTGGCGCGACTACCAAGGAGGGCCAACAATGGAAGAATAACCAGGTCAAAGTTCGCACCAAAGCCAACGAAATCTCTTCGGCTATTTGTCAAACAGCTGCTAAGCTGATTCCCTGGAAAGACCGCAACTCGGATATCGTGCTTCAAATTATTGGGTCCACATCAACAATAACCAACACGGGCAACAAGATAAGCAATACCATCAATCATAGCCAGACGCTCGGCATCACCCTCAAACCACCATCAGAGTCGACGTTGGCTGGTTGGCAAATCGACTCAGCACGGGTAGAGGCCATATTAGGACTCTGGATGTGGTCGTTGGTCTCCAACGGCCGCGAGGTTGATCAAGTCTGCTTCCGCAATGAAAAGCTTCCTACCCGGAGCATTGTTTCGGCTGGCCGTAATACACAACAAGAGTTGAGCTTTTGGCTTGGTTCCCAGGGCGTCAAGGTCACGGAAGCCACCCTCCAGATTGGAGAAACTCATATAAATGGCCTTATTGACTTGTGGCGCATTCACGACAAGTCAAGCAGCGAATGCATTTCGAATAAAGCCGATAAGAGCACCTCCGAACCGGGCCAGATTGATATCCTGACAAAGGTAGATGTGAATATCTCGAAGCAAAATGACGTACCATTCAGGCTCTGCGGCTGGAATGCCGTATGCGAAGCACTGGCGCTGGAGAAAACGAGCGACTCGGCGCCACAACAGTGCACAGTCCGTATGTTCCCTACCGCGGGCTCGCTGTTGGACATTTGCGCCCGGGAACTCTTTGCCACGCTGGCAGCGTCGCTTACCGGAATCGCCGAAGTCGTGAAGCCCAATTTCGTTAACCAGCAAGATGATTACATGCTGTTGCAAAGTGAGACAGTCACCATTCTCACGACGGCGGTCATGGAGAACGGCTTGGGGTCACGAGCCGACGCGATTCTGAGCGTCATTCCAGCGCTTGGAGAACAAATTGCCATCCCGATCGATGAAGAAATGATGTCGGCAACCATTGCCATGGCGGACAGCTACCGTCGGCGCGGCGAGTGGCTATGGGCGGAAAGGCTACTGCAATGGTTATGTCACATTTGTTCCTCCTCCAACGGCCAGAAGGCTACGGCGTCAACAACCGGCGGTCGTAGCCAATTCGCACGGGCTCTGCGTGCGACGGGAGAGCTGTATCGCTGGTCTCTTAGAAAAGGCAATTTTGGCTGCGACGAGGCATGCGCGTTTGGCAGAGCTGGCATCGATTGGATGCACCGCACATACCCGTGTACGGATCCAGCGGACGAGACGACACAAATCCTATGCTGCTACAGATATGTGCAGAAAAAATTGGAGACGGATTCCAGGATGACCCCTCTGGAATTGTGCGGTATGCTGGCGCAGGCGGTTGATAACCAGCATGATGAGAACGCGCGTGGTCGTGCTCTGTATTGCTTGTGTTTGGTCGAGAATTGCTCTCATGAATCCTTATCACGGCGGGCAGTGCCATTCGCTGCTCGAAATGGGTGGGACGAGGTGCTGGGATCAATGCTACAATTGGGAGCTAACGTGAATGCCAGTGACGAGCGCAATAGGACGGCACTTTGGTATAGCGCGGAGAGTGGTAATGCTAATAATACCAAGCAATGCATCGATGCAGGCGCTGATACCGAGATTTATTGTGACGGCACGCCACTTTATGTGGCCGTTCAAAATGGGCACGAGGCTATCGTGCAGCAGCTCATTGCTGCGTCCGCCAAAGTCGAAGTCCAACGCTGTTTTAGCGAAGACGGGCCGCTTCACATAGCCGTTCGCAACAGGAACGAAGCAATTGTAGAGAAGCTCATTAGCGCGGGCGCCGAGGTCAACAGGAAGGGAGATCGCGGCCACACGCCACTTCATTTAGCTGCTGAGTGCGGGAACACGGCGATTGCGAAGCGTCTTACTATGGCTGGCGCTTTAGTGGACGCGATTGATCGCGACGGGAACGCGCCGCTTCATATAGCCACTGCGCAGGGGGACAAGGCGATGGTAGATTGTCTCGTTACTGCCGGCGCTAATGTCAATGTGCCGTCCGAAGAAACCTCTTTATACGTTTACAGGACGGTCAACAGAGACGACTGTTCAACCCCCGGCACAGCACCACTTCATATAGCAGCTAGGATGGGACACACGGCGATAGCTGAGTATCTCATGGATGCTGGTGCAGGTTTCGACATGCAGGACCGAGAAGGCCGCACGCCACTCCATTATGCCGCCAGTTTGGTGCTCCCGTCAATGGTGGACTGCCTTCTTCGGGCAGGCGCTTTTCCTGACGCGAGGGATCATGAAAGGAACACGCCGCTTCTTCTGGTGGCTGGTTCTAAGCACACCAAATCGACGTGCCCGGGAGAGAGACGGGCAGTGGCCAAGATGCTCATTGACCGGTTGGCTTACGTAGACGCCGAGGATATGCGTGGCTGTACGCCGCTTCAACTTCACCGCGCTCTTGATTGTCAGGAGGATGATCTTATCGAGTATCTTGTTGAACAAAGCGAAGCTATGGATATAAAGGATGAAAGAGGAAATACGCCACGTCACGACGCCTTGCTCTACATGAGGGCACGTGAGAAGATAGATCTCAAGAACAGTCAGGGTGCTCAGTACAAGTATACAGCCCCTGATAACGTCACGGCCACGGACAGAGTCGCATGGCAGCAGCAATTCAAATCAAGACAGGAAAAAACTCTGGTTTACGGCAGTCAAACACAAGCCGTTGCTAACTACATAGGTACCTAAGGTAGTTAACACTAGCCGAGCCATTTTCCATGTTTCTACCTTTTACCTCGGTATGATAAGTGCAGGAGCCGCCACAGTGATTAGGCTAACCACAACCACAACTCCCGCTAACCAACCTGGGCGAGTCGCAGGCAAATAGGCAGCGGGCAACAGCGCTGCCAGACCAAGCACAAGTCGGTCCGCCCCCAGGTTTTTCTACCCATCGTTTGCTACTGCCAGAGAACCGCAACCCATCAATCTCATAACCCCGTCATCCGCCATCTCTTTTCTTCCCCTTTCCGTCGCCAACTACGATACCCCTTCATCGACGCGACTGTTGTGGCAAATACCATTTGTCGCGGTCCCATCCAGCCGCGAGCGCGCTCTCGGCTTCCATCCTCGGTTTCTCGGTCCTTGCGGCCCCCGCCGTCCTCCACAGGCGCAGCCTACCGAACTCCCTCCAGTTTCCTACCTTTTCCACCCCAGCCAGACTGTGCAGTCCGCGCACCTCAACGCGACTCGCCCGCTCTCTATTTCCGCCGACCTCTTGCTGGCTTCCGCGGCGACCCGTCATTTCATCCGTGAAATATAATTCCGTCATTCTTTCCCCTTGAGCTATGGCCTCTCCGCCCAAGCCCTGGGAGCGCGCTGGAGCCGGTGCTGGCGCTGCAGGTATGTAACACTCGCATTTCGTCTTGGCCGTCATCATCACATGCTAATGGCTTCGCTCCTCCTTGGACAGCCTCGCTACCCGTACCATCAGCCCCTACAATGACACCGACCTCGACATCCACCATCGGCACTTCCACAGCGCCACCACCCGTACCCGCCCTCCCTTCCTCTCTCGCCTCAACAGTCAACCAAAACGCCTCGGCATACAGCCGTCCAATGGGTACCATGGGCGGCATCGGCGCCTCGCCCTACGGAGGCGGATATGGAGGCGGCTACGGAAGTGCATATTCGTCACCCTACTCTCGTTATGGAGGCATGGGCAGCTACGGAGGCGGAATGTACGGTGGCATGGGTGGCATGGGTGGCATGGGCGGCATGGGCGGTTATGGCGGAGGCATGTACGGCGGCGGCATGTACGGCGGTATGGGCGGCGGCATGGGCGGCGGCATGGGCATGAACGATCCCAACAGCTTGACCAACCGCTTCAACAATGGTACCGCCGCCACCTTCCAGATGCTCGAGGGTATTGTTGGGGCCTTTGGCGGTTTCGCACAGATGCTTGAAAGCACCTACATGGCTACACATTCTAGTTTCTTTGGTAAACATCTCTTCTTGATCACTCCTTGCTTCTACTTGCTAACACCCCTGACCCAGCTATGGTTTCCGTCGCCGAACAATTTGGCAACCTCCGCGACACACTCGGCTCCATCCTCGGCATCTTCACCCTCATGCGTTGGATACGTACCCTCCTCGCCAAAATTACCGGCCGGCCCCCGCCCGCAGACGCCACCGCTCTGACACCCGCCGCCTTTGCCCGATTCGAAGGCCGGCCCGGCCCTGACGGCGCGCCTGGCAGCGCCCCCCGCGCCAGCAAGAAACCCCTGCTCTTCTTCCTCCTCGCCGCCTTTGGCCTGCCCTACCTCATGTCCAAGGTGATCCGCTCCGTCGCCGCCAACGCCGAGGAGGAGGAGCGCCGCATGCAAGAGCAGGCCCTCGCCGCCCAGCAACCCATCGACCCCTCCAAGCTCGAGTTTTGCCGCTTGCTCTTTGACTTTGCACCCCAGACCAACAACGGCATGGAGCTCGACGCAAAAAAAGGCGACCTCGTGGCTGTCCTCACCAAGAGCGACCCAGCCGGCCAGCCTAGCGAGTGGTGGCAGTGCCGCGCCCGCGACGGCCGCCAGGGTTACCTCCCGTCCACCTACCTCGAAGTCCTCAAACGCCCCGGCCAGGACGTTAAACAAATCAAGGCCGTCGTCGACAGCACCCGCACAAATTCCCTGACCAGCGCCTCGGAAGAGGGCAAGAAGGACTATGTCACTGCCGGCGGCATGCAAAGGGGGCACTTTTACTCCTAAGGGCTTCATTGCGCTTAGGAAGATGAGGTGAAACTTTGGATAGCTTTCGGTCTCGCATAATAACGCGCTGTATTTTTTTCTGGTTTACAAAAGAAAGACGACATATCTGGGTTGGGCGACTGGCGTTTGGGCTTCTATTTTGACGATACTCTTTTCTAGAGTCATCAGTAATCTACTAAGCAGACTGGCGAACATGACGGGAAATAACGGGAATAAAGACCATAGCAAAAATACACCCGTAAATACCAAGCATCATCAGGCGAGAAAGCTGCATCTTCTTTTTATCACCCGTATGCCCGGCCCGAGGACTTGCCAGACCAGGCGCAACCGTATCACAACCATGGGAACCCCCAATCATGCGTATCCTGCTTCAGGCGGCTCTCATCCTTTTTTCTGCAAAATGCCCACATCCCTTGACCGACCAGACCGGCCGATCTCGCCCACACCTCTTACTCGAGCCGTCGGCCTGTAATTGGCGCGGCAGTCTGGTCGCCCCCACAACTCTCCAACGACGGACAACTGGCGCCGACTTCCCCGAAAAGCAACGAGTGATGGTGGGGGAGCCGGCTGTACATAAAGCGGGGGATTCATACAAAATGGGAACAACTAACGTTTGAAAGCTTGTTCATATACGTGGTTGCGTTTCCCCCGCCCTTCTTTTCGTTCCTATTCGTGCGGATAGGCGGCCGTAATTGGAACCTCTCTGTTCGCAAACGACAAGCTATGTATAAAACCACCGGTCCCGTCCACTTTGTAGTCTGAATACGCATTCCCTTTGGTCTTCCTATTATACCAGCACTCCTCGTCCCACGATAACCCGTCCAGCTACAAAATGAGTCCCTCGGCGAATGGCACCGCCGGCCTCAAGCCCAACATTGGCGTCTACACCAACCCCAAGCACGAGCTCTGGCTGGCCGAGACGGGTCCCAGCGCCGAGAGCGTCCAGTCCGGCGCTGGCCTCCAGGAGGGCCAAGTCACCATTGCCATTCGTAGCACCGGCATTTGCGGGTACGTCGTCTGAACGAAGCCCCCTCGCCCATCGTCGTTCTCCAACCACTCACAGTAAGACAGATCTGACGTGCATTTTTGGCACGCCGGCTGCATCGGTCCCATGGTCGTCACCGGCGACCACATCCTCGGCCACGAGTCGGCCGGGGAGGTGATTGCCGCGCACCCGTCAGTGACGTCGCTCGCCGTCGGGGACCGCGTCGCCATCGAGCCCAATGTCGTGTGCCACGCCTGCGAGCCGTGCCTGACGGGGCGGTACAACGGCTGCGCGCGCGTCGCCTTCCTGTCGACGCCGCCCGTCGACGGCCTGCTGCGGCGCTACGTCCACCACCCGGCCATGTGGTGCCACAAGCTCGACGGCCTGTCGTACGACGAGGGCGCGCTGCTGGAGCCGCTCAGCGTGTCCCTCGCGGCCATTGAGCGCGCCGCGCCGCGCCTCGGCGACCCCGTGCTCGTCTGCGGCGCGGGGCCCATCGGCCTCGTCACGCTGCTGTGCTGCGCCGCCGCCGGCGCGTGCCCGCTCGTCATCACGGACATTTCCGCGCGCCGGCTGGCGTTTGCGAGGGAGGTGTGCCCGCGCGTCATCACGCATCACGTGGCGCCGGGGGTCGGGGCGGAGGCGGCGGGTCGGCAGATTGTCGAGGCCATGGGCGGCGTCGAGCCCGCGCTGACCATGGAGTGCACGGGCGTCGAGAGCAGCATCGCGGCGGCCATCTGGGCGACCAAGTTTGGCGGCAAGGTCTTCATCATCGGCGTCGGCAAGAACGACATCTCCATTCCGTTTATGCGCGCCTCGGTCCGCGAGGTCGACGTCCAGCTGCAGTACCGCTACAGCAACACCTGGCCACGCGCCATCCGCCTGCTGCGGAGCGGCGTCGTTGACCTGTCCAAGCTCGTCACGCACCGCTTCCCGCTCGAGGAGGCCGTCAAGGCATTTGAGACGTCGGCGGACCCTGAGAGCGGCGCCATCAAGGTCCTGATCCAGAGCCTCGATTAAACGTGCATGGCCGAGTTGGGCTGCCAAAGGAGTTTGGGGAGAGTTGCAAGTGGCAAGAAATAATGAAAGATTTGTTTGTCCGTGCGCGGACCTGATACTGGTTGTACATAAATACTACCTAGGTAGCAAACACCACAATTATGCACGTTCACTAATATTCAATTGATAGACTTGGACGTGCAAAGCACATCATAATCTTAACTAGTCTTAGAAAAGAATGCATCGTCCCACTAGTATACAATGAGATTTTTTATTTTATTTTTATTGCAAAAGTCATCATTTTGAGATCCTAAAGCTCAAGTACACGTAGCTGAGGCCCATCAAGTACACTCGTTCTCGGCCAACCAGTACTTTACCGCTTACTGCAGAATGCCGCAGCATTTTCCACCGAATATACACAGAATTAATTACCATCACACAAGGTACATATCTATAATTGGTATTGTTTTCAACATTATTCGGAAGTAATTAGCATTGACATGAACCCAATTGACAGTCGTCTGCGTTGTGTACAGACTACCACCTCCCACCTAAACCAGCTTAGCCTGATAAGCCCTGCCGACCAATCAGAAGCCTCCAATCCAGGAACCGCCGGGGAGCCGCAACGATTCTTCCCGAGCTCTTTTTTTCTCCCTCACCAGCCAGCAATCATCCAACCCATCTCGCCATCTCACGCCATCTCTCACCCCCTCCGAGCGCATCCGTCGGCATCAATTGGCTTTCCTCGTCCGGCCTCTCGATACACCTCCCGGATCACCTCTTCCCTTTCAACGACTTGACTGTCCGTTCCCGATCCAACCGACCGCCCGTCCGTCCCCTTGTCCGACAGAACAACACCGAGCCAAAATGTCTTCCTCGCTCGCTCGCCCCATGCTCCGCGCTCCCATGCGCATCGCCGGCCGCCGCTTCGAGAGCAGCAGCAGCAGCAGCAGCAGTACCACCGCCACCGCCGCCTCCAAGGCCCAGCAGGGTCTGTCCAAGGTCACCAGCGCCGCCGGCCCTGCCATTGCCGGCGCCGCTCGTGGTGTCGGCAATGCCCTCAGCAAGATTGGTGGCCGCACCGGCCGTCTGATCAACTTCGTCCAGGGTGCGTCTCGTCTTTCGGTTGCCACGAGCCAATTGCCTACAGCGGGCGGCACTCGCGGCCCCTTGCATTGCTGTTCGGCCATAAGATAGATAGATGATGGCTAACTCGCGAAATGCAGCCCAGACTCCCTTCGTCACCTACTACGGCAAAGTCGGCCTAGAGCTCTCTAAGCTCGTTTTCCACGGCCAGAAGATGGCTCCTCCGTAAGTTCTTTTCGTCGGCGCTTTCGCGCACAATCACCACGCAAGACGACATTGGGCGACGCCCGACCGATATTGGCATAGCCGGTTCTGACACGCACTCGCAGCTCCTTGACCACCTTCCAGACCACCTACCAAAACCTCTGGTCGAGAATCCAGAGCCGCTCCATCTCGCCCCAGAACATCATCCAGCAGGTCCGCGGCCTCGGAACCCCCCAGCTCGTCGCTGGCAGCGTCATCCTCGCCGAGTGCCTCGGCTTCTTCACCGTCGGCGAGATCATCGGCCGCTTCAAGCTTGTCGGCTACCACGGCGAGGTCGCTCACCACTAAAGAACAAACGCCAAGGCTGCATGGGAGACGCCCCAATGGCAGAAAAGGTGAGGGCAAGGAATCAAGATGACGCCAATGGGCGCGTAGCAGCAACCTAGGCGGCGAAGGAAGTTAGGACCTGCTACGTGTCCGTGCTGCCGGTAATCCGCTTCTTTTCTGCGCCCTCGACTGTTGGATGCTGTTATCTGCTCTTTTAGAGAGCGCAGGAAACACCAAGGATAGAACAAAATACGGGAGGATGATAGACGATTATTTGTGGGCACCCGGATGGAGGAGCTGCGATGCAAGAAATACTTGGCTGTCGCTCCGGGACTCTTTTTTTTTTGGCCATTTACCCTTTCCCTTTGTATCACAAAAGAATCATTGTACATCAGATGGTATAGCTGTAGCACCTGCACAGGCAACGACCGAGTAATAGAAGCTGCCATGGGAAACGGCTACCAATACAAGAAACTTGACAAAAGACCTCTTCCTCCCTGTTGTAATTCCGTGTAACTCTTATGAACATCCATACAGAATGTGGCTCTTTTCCGTCCAGGTTTTGCGGTACGCAGCGCAGATTTGATGGCCGAAGGCCCTTCGAGGTCGTTAAAAGGAACGAACACGAGCCGTACCTAGGCGGGATAAGCCAATGAGCCCGAATCTAGGATATTCTCGATCAGCAAACAGCCAAGCCGCAAGCTAGTATAAGACCTTGTCACAAAGGGTAGACCGCTAGGGAAAATAGCTCCAACAACCAGCTGTAGGGTACGAATAACCAAACGGTTCATGGCGACAGGTTCGTTCGTTCATCAGGCTGCAGGCCATAAGAAGCTTACTATAGTTAAGCCGCATTATACCTTTTCAGGGCTGACGAACCCAGCTGAGAAAGGAACCATCCCGGGCAAGAAGAAGCGCGGACTCCATCGCGGCGCATTACACTCTTCGTTTATTCCCTGCGCGCTCCCTTCTCTTTTGGTATGCGCACTCCCCCACCCTCAGGCTTCCTGCAAGCGCCCCTTTGTCAGACGAAAGCTGACTTGGAGGTGGCCTGCAGATATGGGGTGACGAGACGAACCCAAGGCCCAGAAGGAGGGGGGGGGGGGGGGTCTAGCACAATGCAGGCGAGCAAATACAACGACCAGACCTTTGTCCCTCCCCCCCTCTGCGTGCTTGCATGGTAGTTGTTCTGGAATACGCGCCTGTATTTTTCTTTTGCCGACCTTGCCGCGCGGTC
Source organism: Cordyceps militaris CM01 (assembly GCF_000225605.1). Taxonomy (NCBI): domain Eukaryota; kingdom Fungi; phylum Ascomycota; class Sordariomycetes; order Hypocreales; family Cordycipitaceae; genus Cordyceps; species Cordyceps militaris. Next base: position 1,139,422 of record NW_006271972.1, read on the forward strand.
CCCCCCAAGCCTCGTCGTGAGAGGCCTCACCCCTTTCATCAGAGGCTAGACGAGACGAGACCCCGAGCCTGATCTACTCTTCGCAACTGCAAGGCTTTCGGGTGAAGCACATGGCTCGTATTCCCCACCCCAAGTGCTTCAGTTGAGGTATGCCAAGACAGACGACGCTTGGTGAGAGAATGTACTGCGAATCCGCTCCCACTGCAAGTACAGAATCATCGTACAGTCAGAGAACATCGCCAAGGCCCTTCATTTCTCCATTCTCCGCCTCCGCAGCCTGGTCCGTCACCGCCAGGCCGCCACAGGCGCGCCGGCAATTCCCTTTACGGATCAAGCCAGGCGTTCAGTGTGTCCGAATGTGATGTGGCCTCTGCCCGCCGCTCGAATTCTGCTCCAACCGCGGCATCCCTTGGAGAAGCCAAGATCACATGCTTTGCTCGGGGGGGTGGGGTGGCAAGTCCACGCTGGGGATTCTATCATTTGTGATTACTGTTCGTCCACGTTGCAATGCATCTGCGATGTTGACTCAACTCAACCACTGACCGCCACCGCCACCGGGGCGCACTTTGCTCCGAGAAGCCAAGGAAAAAACAAGAGAGCAGGCTCGGAGAGGGGGGCCAGCTGACTACTTGTCGGTACCGACAGTCTGGTTCGGCGTTCCTATACTTCCAAGACGGTGGGGCGGAGCTCTAGATACAGCCGAAATGGAGGACCGGCGTCATCCGTGATGTTCTTTCTCTTCGCTGCTCCTTTCCGCGGAATCTCAAACTAGCGCGAAGCCCTCGTCGTCGCTGAGTGCGGTCAGAAAACAGGGCTCGGGCGCGCTTCCGCCGCTCTGTCTTGGCCCGCTCAGCTGGATAGACGAGGCTGGCAGACAGGGATACCCCATCCCTAGTGTGAATATCATGCAATGGAACTGCTTCTGTGCCCCCGGCTAATGCTCGCGTCAGGCTACTGGGTTGTGCTGTTGAACAGCGCAGCAATGACATCCCTTCAGGCTAGGCTGCGATACCATGGGCTGCGTTATGACCAGGGATGTCGTGTTTTCTGAAGGCATTGGGCAGAGCATGACTGCATGATTTGGCTGAGCTTTGGAAGAGTTTGAGCAAGGCTTGCAGGCAACACGGGAGATCCTATGCGGCAGGAGAACGGCGAATAGCTGTACGTGATGTGATGGTGACGCTACACTGCCATGTCGCTCGGCCTTTGCTCTCTCTTCGTAGTTTTACCATGTCTCGACGAGGAACGACAGCAAGACAGTCATGAGATCTGCAATAAAGATACACTGCCCCAATGAACTGGGACGACGGTTCCTGGGCCAGCGCTGCTTTGCTTATATTAGCAAATGTAGACTCTCACGTCTTCAGCAGGCCAGTCGCGGAGATGTCCCCGTACCTAAAAAACTGTGGATTTGCAACATGAACTCGCCTCTTCATGTACTAGCCCAGAGAGGGAGAAAACGGATATTCGAATAGAAACGTGACATGGAGTAGATCAGGCTGGCAGGGCATGATATCCCTTCCTTCACCGCCTCCCCGCGTCTTTTGCGTGTGTGCCTGCGGGATGTCTTGCCTGTTGTCATGCATGGCGCTTGGCACAAAGCCAGCAAGGCGTCACCGGCGCAACGACTTGCAGCCGAGACAGTCACTATCCACGTCGGCCATGGGAACCGGACCTCTTCCCGGTGACTGCCGCATACGTCTGAGGAGGCGGGGGGCTTGCTGGGCTGCAGAACAGTCCAACCCGCCTCTGATGCAACCTCTGTATGCGGGCAAATTTTTTTCTTTCTTTTTCGGATACTTGCGTCTTTTTACGGCCGTTTATAGAGGTGGCGGCGGGGGCGGCTTCTCCGAGGTTCTCTTCCGGGTCTGCGAGATGGGCTCTGATAGGGAATGACAAATGGTGGCCGCGCCACGTCGCTGTACGTTGGCAAGGTCTTCAAGTCATGCGAAATAGTGGAAAGCGGTGGGACGGGCCGAGGCATTCGTGATCAAACAGCCATGGACAAATTTCCTGAGTGGTAGATTGAGAGTAGTCTTGTCACCGGGAGGGAGCTGCCAAGGTAGGTCATAACCGTTGCTGTTGCTAGTACTCCGGAGCCTAGTACGGTTATGTGGCATTAGCTTGATCAATTCGGAAGCTTCGCCCGTTGGTACATGGTTCAGACGCGGGCAGGTCCGGCCCATAAGCCTATAAGGTGAGAAGTCACACTTCGTCTATAGACAGACAGAAAGGGCTAAGACCTTTGTACTATAATGCCGAGTCCCACTGGCACTTGAATCGCCGCTAGTTAAATGGAAGCATTCCAGCTGTGATATTGGCTCGCCGTTGAACCACTGGCAGAAGCAATCATGTTCATGTGATACTTGCGAATTCAGAGGTTCCATTCTGGGACGACTTGTTCTTCTGACTCCAGCACAGAGCTTATGACGTTGAATATGGCTCTAGCCGCCTCAATCACCTCGTCACTCATGTGAAACAATGAATTGCGTATAGTCGACCGCCCTCCATGATTCTGCAACGCACTGTACAACGTACTTGGACCTTTTCGAGAGTAATTGGGTAGTTACAGAACCTGGTCGGCTGCAACAAATATTAGTCTATAGGTCACTCGCCTGGGAGCTATCGCCAATCCGGCGCGGTTGCTCTGGCAGTGGAGCGGCCCCGGGGCCTTTTGTGAAGACTAATAAATGGAGTAACTAGTCAGGGAAACCTGACGTTTCCAGCGTCCCATTCGGAGACCCCTTTTACGGCGGCAAACTGTTCCCGGCAACTGTCATTGGCACTCGATGGGTGCGTGGTCAGCGGGCTAGACAATTCTTGTGTCGGTCCAAGTTTCTGACAAGTGCAGTCCGCAAGCCGTGTGGTTGCGTCTCTGGTAGCGCCGCAGCTCAAGCATGGTCCCGCATCAGATGCTTGCCATGAGCCTTGTGGGCACCCAGATGTGGGATATCTCCCTTATAACCTGGGATATATACATGGTTACACCAAACCAGGAGGTTGGTTATATGAGCGATTGGGGGAGAAGTGCCCAAGGGGGAGCGCGCGCCAAACAAAGTGGCCCTATTACGTCGTTGGCTGACAAGCAGGTGGCGCCAGGCAAATGCAACGGGGAACTTACCTAGGAGGGAAACGAGGAAAGAAGGACATATTTTCGATAGGAGGCGAAAACGTGGAGACGGTTTCAGCAGGCACCAGACCTTGATCGCCGCGGAACTGGCAGGGCTGCTGGTATGTACTTGTTGAGCCATACGGCTGGCCCGATTAACCGCCTGCGCGTCGTGGGGTCCAATAAATGGTATTAAAGGACTCGAAAAACAGATTGACAGGGCAAGACGAAGCAAACGCCACCAGACAATGAACAAAACTCGACCAACTGCGTTTTACACACCCCATCAAAGTGACTCAGAGTCGTTTCAAACCCACGCACCCCCTTTCAGCAACAAGTGGCCGCACGTATGCTCTTAACAAGTCGATGTACGATACTACCCGTCGCGTAACCTGACACGACAGATCCACGAGCAGGTGAGGATGTAGGTGTCCGGAGCACAACTAGTGAAGCGACCGGCCGGCCCTAATGGGTGCGCGGTGAGGCCGTTGCTGTACCAAGCAAGCTAATAGATGCTGTCTGGGCCGAGACGGTACGAAGTAGTTACGAGGGCAAGTACGGTCACGGGCGTCGTACGTGTAGCGCCGGCATACCCAACGCCCCCCAGGCGCGCCCCCCGACGCCGAGCGCCACAACACGGAACCGGCATTGGGTTTCTCGCTAGATCAGCCTCCCGCGACAAAGTGTGAAAAAAACAAGGGACATGGAAACGCCACTGCGTATCCCACGTCTCGGTATCCAGCGGCAGCGCCTAAACCAAGGCTCGCGTCATTCAAGACAGTCGCCAATGTATGAAACAGCCGATGCAGTAGACCTGCGGCCAACGGGGAGCACGAGATCGCGCACACGCACCAGTTTGAAAGTACGGGCTGCTTTAGCGGATGCCAAGGTCCAGCGGGGGCCGCGCGATGCAGCTGAAGCGCAAGTAAAATGAAAAGAACGCCCGAGTGACGTAGGAGGGGTTCGTTCGGCTGAAGTGGACTGGGCGCTGGGAGGCGCTCGCCGAGGGCTGGCTGCCCAGGCCATGCTTTTTTTCGTTCTTTCGTTCTTTCTTTTTTGCGGTGCATAACTAGTTATCATACAAATTAGTGGCAATCTGGATTCGACCACAAGAGCCAGCGCCACAGCGGCAACGAGGTGCTCCCGGATGACAGACTAAGACAGTTGGTCAAGACAGCCAGCGAAGTTTGCTAGCGGCAGAGAAAACGAGGCCACCCGCGCGATACTGGTAAAGGCGTCGTGCCAGTTAGTAAGATGTGATGCATGCAGGTCGGGACGGCATGGACCGGACCGCTAATAAGTAAGGGTAGACCACCATCTGGCAGGACGAGACGAGTCCTTGCACATACAACAGGGAGCCGCCATCAAGGAGGGAGTGGAACAGAAAGAACAAACGCCAAACTAGCTGCAATTAGTTACTCCCAGTCGAGGGGCAAAGAGGCAACTGCAAGCACTCTGGCTGCCGACGCCCCAACCCGCTGTCGCCCTGTCGCCCCTCTTCAAGCTACCTCTGGGTGTGTTTCTTTTGGCCCCCCCCGTCGACAAGCAACGGCCGGCTCGTGGGTAAGTATTCAACTAGAATTTGAGAGCCCCCGGCAGGCTCGGCTTTGGGTGGGGGTCGCAACTGATGAGCATATAGTTAGTAATACATAGCCTAATAGGAAGCCTGGAACTGCCTCGACAAGACTAGGTGGAGAGAAAGAAGAGGGAAGAGCCGTGCGATGGAAACTTCTTTTTCTTCTTGTGTGGGGGCAACTGGGGGAATCAGGCTCTGATGAAGAGACACGGCGGCTTTCCGTTCCATCATCACACGCCCCCTTTTTAGAAACGACTGTGGCGGCGCTCTTCAGTGTTCTTCACTCCCCTCGGCCGCCCCTTTTGCGTCATCTGCGTGCGAGTCCATCCTTGCAGTATTACTTTAGAGTACCAGTACTCTAGAGTTTCATGGATGCTCTTGTTCTAGCCTTGCCTTGTTCTTCTCGTTGCTTACTCGTTCTCCCACGCACAGGTTATGGGGCAACTCGAGTGACCAGGTCGACAAACAGGGAGCGACTGACCGAGGGAAAAAGAAAGTAGTGTGCGCTCGAGGACAATGACTTATTCATATATTCCATTCCCTCTTCGCGTTGCCTCTGCCGGGTATAGTCCGCATGGATTGAGTGCGTGCTTCGCCATCGTTGCAATCACCCGGACCGAGATGCCTGTTCGTTGCGACTCGCGAGGCGAGCTATTGGAGCGCATCAACCTCGCGCATGTTGATGCGCCTTTTGGGTCCCCTCCCAGCCTTGCGCCTCTTTGGAGGGCTGCATTGTCGGCCACGTAGATTTCTAGGCTGCAGCGGTGATCCATCGCCGGGATTGCCCACCTCGGGCGCTCCATACTGGTCTTGGAAGCTCACAACAGAAAGTGGTTGTTGATTGCTGCATAACACGCCTGCCCCCCCTGGGCGGCTTGACTCCCGTCATTGTGCATATTTCGACACTGCAGGGACCATTTTCTATCCGTTCTGATTCTGCGTATGATATTATATGATATTTCCAGATGTGACTGCTCTTCTGTCTCAATTCACAAAACTCGTGGCGGCTTTTTGTGGCTTTGTGGCTTCAGGGCGGTGACTGCGGCAGCAGTTTGTACCCAACTTCGTATTGTATGCACAACATGGATAGCGACGCGGCGCATCATCTTCATCCGATTTCTTTGCCCGTGGTTGTTGATTTCACTTGACATATCTGCACAACCTAACTAGTTTTATTAGTTTGCTTCAGGTTGTTAATTATCCGCTATACAGAGGTACGATCGGCCTCGGCGTGCCCGCTTGCCTCTTACACTGATCATTTTAGTCAGAGGAGGCAACGGCGGCTACCGTCGCCGCATTCGTTGTGCTCGCTGCGGGAGAAGAAATAACATTTCGCTTGGGCGCTCGCTTCCGTTGTGGGTGAGAGTCGCGGCCAGACTCGCACAAGACGTATGCCGTGGTAGCTGTTGCGTTCCCAGTTCCCAACTGCATGTCTGTTTTTTCGCCCCCAAGGCCCTCCACTAGGGAAGGGCGTGTCATCGCAAGGAACAAGGGCGGCGTGGCGCTGTGTCGTTGGGGTGGTGGTGTGTGGCTACCAGTACCGTATGTACGGAGTACTACAAGTAGTAATGCGGCATTGGTAATATTACCTATTGACTTGGCTCGGTTTCCTTTCTCAGTCAATTGTACGAATAGAGGCTCGGTAGAAGAGGACGGCACATTGACCGATGACTTGCCTGTGACAACTCTTGCTCGATGCTCTGGGCCAGCCCCTCTTGTTGCACCCGTCATATGTCTATTGTTTCTCCGTATAAGGGCGATACAAGTACACACCTGCAGCCCCAGTCAAGAAAAAAACGACACTTTCTCTGGCTGAAGCTAAATACAGGCACAGGTCGAGCTGTTGTGCGACGCTTGGCAGCTGGCGGGATGGCTGCCACGCAGCAATGCAGCAATGGTGTTGACTAGTTGGGAATCATGCGCAGGTTGTGATCATATTGCACTGTATTGGTGATTGTGATTTCTTTTCGATGCAGGCACTGCAGAGGAATGGCCACGTGGGAGGAAGACTCTGCGAGCGCTGCTGGCGACAAGGAAGGAGGATGACAGAAGGGAGGAGGCTGGCCGTCGTGGTAGCCGACTGGGTGGTGATGAATCGAGGGAGGCATCAATTGTGTCCGGTATTTTGGCTGCATTATTTTGTCCGTGACTGTTTCCTTTCCCACCCAGGTATCCGTAGTTAGTTACTGATGGACTGGACTGATGGCCTGCGCCGATGATTTTTACCAACAAGACACGGCCCACGCCCACCCATCAGCAAACGGCCACACACCCCCTTCTCCGTGTCGTCACATCTCCCCTCTTTTCACTCGCCCACCTCCCACCTCTCCCACCTTCCACCTCTCTCTCCCACCTTGCTCCCTTGCTCCCCTCTGCCCGGTCCCCCTCCCTCTACATAGTTACCACCATCCACCCACCAGTTCCACCACCACCACCACCCACAACAACTCCATCAACTCCATCCAACCTAGTTACCGCCTGCCCGCCTCTGTCTCGCCTCTACTCCAATCTCGGGCTTGTTTGTGTCCCTGCTTCCCTGCTTGTGGAGTAGGAGGCTGCAGAGACACAGACGGTATTACCACTGGCTGCCCACACGCCCCCAACACGCTACTGAGCACTAGGCCAAACTTTCCAGGGCCGTCGTCAACGGAAGATGGAAACCTAGCCAGCCTGTCTTTGGTCTGTTCTGGGGGACTGCTTATTATTAGCCCCAGCCCAGCCTTCCGCGCTCAACGGACGACTAGCCTTGTCGTGCCTGTCTGTCTCTACATCGTCTTTCGTCTTTGCGCCGCGCCACCGTCTCCAGAGACTCGTCAGCCCCTTTCAAGTACAGCTCGTTTCTCTCCTCGTCTCGCCCCAATCTTGGGCGCGGGCTTTGTCGCGCGCGCGTACAGGAGCCAGCTACCAGGCTCCCGCCTAGTCCTAGCCAGGTAGTAGAGGACAGCCCGAGAAACATTGCAAGGGCTCGGGGTCTCAGCTCAGACGAACAATCAGATCAACGCTATACGGTAGCCGCCGGAAGCGAAATCAAGAGACAAGAAACCTCTTCTTACATCGGCAACATACACGCTATATCCGGAAGCTACAGGACAAAGCAAGTATAACTCATGCAACCACTATGGTACGTTCAAGACCCGTCACGCACCTCCTTGTACTGCCTCGACGGCCCCCACGCCCAATGCCCCCTCTCATCCCTAGCATTTTATTTTATTTTTTTCGCCGTCTCTGATGCCAGGCGGATATGGCCTTGTTCAACCCGCTCTCGAATACACGAGGCCAGACCGGATCAAGAGGCCAGGCAGAGACCTACCTGCTGGCCGGACGAGACCAGGCCGCCTTCCCAAGGCGTGGCTGCAGACCAAACAAAAAACAACACACGCCGCGGCTCCACGCTTGGAAAGCAGTCTTGACCAGCCCGTCATGCCCACAACCGCGTCTTAGTAGCTACTTTGTATTGCCCAGTCGGGACTGCTGCTGCTGAGCTGGCTGACGGGCGGCGCTGTGCTGACGAGGCGGGAATCCAAGGGATATAGCCTTCCTAGCCTGCCCGACGGCATTCACGCCACGCCTGTTGCTGTCCATGATAGACCACATGGCGCTGTTTACCCTTCAACCACACCATCGCCATAGCCCTGCTTGGCTTGGCTGGGCTGGATTTGGCTGTCAGATCCCCTGTCCACTTTCTCGCCTTGGCCGCCTCGCGTTTCGCTTTTGGTTCTCCTCGTTAGCGCTGCTTGAGTCTGTCTCTGGCCGTTGTCTTTGCTTGTCTAGCCCGCTCCTGAGATATCGACCAAACAAAAACAAACTCCTGGTCGACTATTAAGACCAGGTCTTTTCCTTTCTGTTTCTTCTCCTCTTCTTCCATGAGCATACCTCGCTTCCCCCCGATGCTGCAGCTCGTACTTGTCTTATTAACGCCTTTGCACGTTTGCGCCAGGTTCATGACATGTCGTTGAGAGCTTCATTTCTTTTAACTCCTCTCGGCCCTTGTTCTTTTTGACCTGCATTCTCTACCGTTCCACCTCAGTAGCAGATCTTGTTGGCTCTTGCCTGCGTTTCGTTGTCACATTTGACATGATAGTCGGGCTTCTTTAGCCTATACAAGTTGCACATCATCTCTTTCCATCAATCTAGCGAACCGACGACGATTGGCTGCCGTTCTTCCCTTTACCGATACAAGTCAACCGCTCGACTCCACTGTCGACGGTCCCCGTTATCAACAACCCGACAACGTTGGCTCATAGCACACTTGGTATTATCTAGCCATTTGTGGCGTGGTCAGTGTGTCAGTGTGCAAACTGCCCAGTCGGGTAACATCATTCGCACCGGGGACATCAAGAGTCTAACTGACAAAGAGTAGCACATCAGCAGCCCGGTTCCCCGTTCGTCACCTTGGTACCACGCAGACTACCTATCTATCCGCAGCGTAATCAACTGTTGGCACCCGAGTACCGTCGACGGCGGCACCACCATTTTGAGACGCCAGAGAGAAAGTGGGTGCATATGCGGGTGCATTGGTGCAGTGTGGTGCGCAACCAAACTGTCAAGTCGAAAAATCTCCACCGCCACATTGCCAGTCCTCCTCCTGTAAGTAATAGCGTCAGTCCAGCCATCCTCATTCCCTGTCGGTCTACCCGTCTTCCGGTCTTCGCCTTCTCTTCACCTCTGTTTCCCATCCCCCCCCACCACCTCACGCCCGCCTCTACTGTCCTTGCAGATTACCGAACTGTCATCTGCCATCACCATACAAATTTGCTTTGCGGCCTTGACTTGCTCCATATTCCCGCTTGGTTGCACCCCCCCCCTCCTCCCAAACTTACCTCACATCGCCATCCCAACAGTTGTCAACCTGCAGCCCGCTCCCGGCTTACACTTGCTGCCTCGATTTAACCCATTGCCGGCCCTCCAGTCTCCCGCTGAATGGTACTCCTGCCAGGCATCTCTCGTGGCCCCTGTATATCATTGTTTTTCTCCACTCTGCAGCGCAGATGCCTTCTGCGACTTCCCCAGCACACTTCCTCGTGTATTTGTCAGGGCTGACACTCCATTGCGTTGCTCTCCAGGAGAGACCTGCACGCTTGACTCGGCAACGTTCCTCACATTAGAAGCATTATCACTCGTCGCAAGCCGCCTTGTCAAGAGTTGTTGGTATCATCGACACTTTGAGGACCCATCCGGCTCGAAAGCTGTACAACTCTTATGCTCTTCCTGCTAGGCAACTGCCCCCATTACCTGGTATATATATTGCTTCTTGGACTGTACCTTCTAACTCGTGCCGATACGCTTGCAGCCCATCGTCGAATCTAGCTACCTGAAATCTGACCGAGAGGGGCGAACACGTCTTGTTTCTTTAACTAGCATCTTCGCGAGTCCACAATACAACGCCGTGTGGTAGCTGCAACTATCCCCCATTCTCGACAGGTTGCATAGAAAGAACGCCAGTTAAAGCAACCCAATGGCGGGTAGAATCTCGTCAGTTTCCTACCCACGCTATTTTATGCTGCTGGATGGCGACTAACTGATAAGCAGAGACGGACCTGAGTACAAGCAGGGCTGCTGGAAGCACGGACGATTCTACGGAAATTGGAGACCTGATAAATACCTTTTTCCCATTGACAGGGTACGAGATTGTCACCCTCCCTCCTCTCACAATATCGGTGGCCGCATGTATCTGATCCTCGACAACAGGAAGAAACGGATCGCTGTGATACGTTCCACAAGTTCTTTCAGTTGGCTCGCAAAAATCAAGTATTCTCATATCCTATTCTTAGGGGCAACGCCCGTGTATTGGACCTCGGTACCGGCACTGGTATCTGGGCCATAGACGTGGCGGAAAAGTAAGTATCGCTGTGACAAGATTCTCAGTCATCGCTGACAATCAATCTAGCTATTTGAAATGGGCACATGTCATGGCTGTCGATCTGAACAAAATCCAACCAGCTCTGTGTGCAGAATTTCCAAACTACCCATGTTGTTATGCTGTCAGCTAACTCGATCCCAGAATCCCCCCCAACGTGGAAATGGTACAGTTCGATATCGAAGAGGCTTCCTGGGAACCACTGTTGAAAGACTGCGATCTGGTGCATATGAGACTGCTGCTGGGCTCCATCCACAACACATTGTGGCCGAATATCTATCGCAACGCCTATGCGTATGTTCCATCTCAGGATCGCCAAAGCCGGGCTCAAAATCAAAATACTGACTCGTGGCAGGCACACAACCCCTGGCGGCTACATTGAGCAGGTCGAAATTCATTGGCTACCCTCGTGGGAGGGAATCGAACCAGCGGTGTCAGACTTCAAGAATTGGGCGGAGTTTTTCCTGCAGGGCATGGATAATTTCGAGCGAAGCGCAAGAGTGGACACCAAGGGTGTGAAAAAAATGATGGAGGCAGCAGGCTACGTCAACTTTGAGGAGCGCACCATGCGTTGCTATGTGAATCCTTGGCGCGCTGACCCTGACGAGAACAAGGTGGCCTCATGGTTCAACTATTGTCTTATTGAGGGGTTGCAAGCAATGAGCCTGGAACCCTTGATTGGGAATTTGCGCAAGTCACATGAAGAGGTCGATAAGCTTCTTGGTAATGTCAAGCAGGAATGCTGTCTGCTACGTTACCACGCGTACTGTGTCATGTAAGTAGATGCCTTGCTATGTGTGACAGGCCTTCTGGCGGCGGAAGACTAAATGCGCTGACTAGGCACATCTGGACGGCGAGGCGGCCGATGCACTAGGGTGCGATTTAATGATTTCGTCAAGACTATGGGATCAACGGTTCCAATTGATATCTTGGGCAGGGCTAGAGGCATAGCGTTGGCAACATTGGGCGGAGTTATTTTTGGGCATGGCATCATCAACTTGGGTTATGCAGGGCAAAAGAGGTCAGCACGCCAGTGCCCATTCGCAGCAAGACGACGACTCCAACTTGCTTGCTCGTTTTATGTTTGATACAGTTTTAGTACCGCGGCAATACCTTGAAAAGCCTACATTTACTCTTCCCCTGTCCCTCGTACCTGGTGAGGAGCGAATTCGGAGGTTCTCAGTTTTGTGTCTAGATGCGTGGTCTTGCAGGGAGCCGCAGCCAGGATTGGTGCCAACAACGTTGAACGAGGAACAACTGACTGGAAGGCCACTAGGGCAGTCATGAATCATGAAAAACATACTTTTGTGGATGCGACAGCAGCCATTCTATTGGATGTCTGGAGCCTAGGTTGTGCTATGGCTGAGCTGTCATTGGCTGGCCGGGATAGGCGTACCAGACTGTCGGGTCGGCCCCATGGCTATCATACACCACCTGACATTGAGCTACGTCCGGCTTGGCATGGGTCTTATCAGAGGAGCGTAAAACAGGTCTGAGGCTCGCCAAAGCGCGGGACATGACACGGACACGACATGATGTGTCTTTGGGAGTGTATGCGCCCATGCATGGTCGTGATTCTGGAGCCCATCTCGACGAGGAAGAGTCGAGGGAAGGGCCCGGAAAGTGTCTACAGCCTCTGGCGAGCATCCCATAAGGTCACCATGTCTCTCAGACCACCCGAGACTACGCATGGACGCGGAGAATGGAATTGGCGCCGATGGAGGCTCTCGATAGAACTCGACAACGCGCCCACCAGAGCCTTGCCGCGAGATCTATTGCCCAGAACAAGACACCACGACAGAGCCTCTTTTCATTTGATTTTCACGACCGTTGCCACGTTCTGCGCCCAATCCTAGCAATCAGAGAAGATGGAGCCAAAGAAACCAGCTTGGCATTTGTGACGACAGCCCACGTGTTGAAGCCGTTGTGGCGGTGTTGAGACCATGAGGCCCCAGGGACAAGGACGGGGTTTCTTGAACTGGACAAGTTGCACTTTTTTTTTTGTCATGTTCCCGTCTGCCAGCAGAGAGAGAGGGAAGGGGGGGGGGGGAGACCGGCTTCGTTTTGTAGACTATCTTCTGGGACAATGTATTTTCGTTCTATGGCAAGGCACTATTTTCATGGATTATTCGGCGCGCGTTTTCCCTCTGTTCGCGCCGCGCCATGGTCCCGGGGGCAGCAGGACTTGGTGACGGCGCGGCGCCCGCGCGGACTCGGCCACTTCTTGTCCATGGGGGGTGAGTAGATAGCTATATGAAAGGTGGGCAATGTAGTTTGACGATCAAAAAAGTGTATTTTTATGCACGACTTGAACGCTGGCTGTGGCCATGTTTGTCTTGTCAATCATGCTTCTCATCTTCTAGGTACTACCCAACACTACCTACGCAAGACATGGCAGGTGGCAGAAACTAAATACCAAGGACCAAACTAAGATTGAAAGCACGGCAGAAGCGTATTTTTTATTTTTTTTAGTAAAAAGATGTTGACATTGCAACCATCTTTGACCCACGCCCCATTGATTTTCCGCGTCGAGCTCTTTGCATGTCGACTTTATAGCAATCCGAGAAGAAGGAACAAGAAGAAAAACAGGTCAAGATTTACCAAACTCCAGTGTGTTTCCTGCCTCCCGATTTCGCGCGTAATTCATGTGTAACCAAAGAAAAAGAAAAAGCAAACGTATATGAGGAGAAGCCTCTTTTAAGAGGAAGTCTGCCGACGAGTCGTTTTATCGAGCATGGTGTAAGTGTCCTGTTTATAAACAGAGGTTTACCACTCATATTCACCAGTGGCCTTGTGGAAGACGTACTCCTTGCCATTCACAGTAAGAACGCCGTCTTTAAGTGTGCACTTCCTGTTCATGGCGTTAGTCCAACTTGCTCTAGGTTCTTGGCTGCTGCTCCAAAGTGACGGGTGTATGCTTACCACTTGTTCTTGACTCGTTGGACTTTGTCATACATGCACAGCATAATGTGACCGAGGCCCTCATCGTCGACTTCATCCTCTTCATGATCCTCATCGGGGTCGTCGAGATCCGAGTTGATGGCATCCTCATCCTCTTCCTCGTCATCGTCGTCCCCGCCATCATAAGCGCCCACCCCTTTGCCCTTGCGGCTTCTTGAACCTGTGTGCTTGTTCTTAACGGCCTCTTTCAGGGGCAGCATCAAGCCACCGCCTTCCATGCTGCGCGCCTGAGCAGCCATCCGGGCGTGGAGCATGCGGTCAATGTCCACTCGGCCGAGCTCATCTAGAGTGCCGGCCTCACTTCGTCGAAGAAGCACGCCTTCGAAGTCGTCCTCGTCGGCGTCGCCAGCGCCATCCGTCTGGTGGTTCTGGACCTGCTGGCCGACTGGTGGCTTGGGGTTTTGCTGCTGCGCATGACCAGCTGCTGCCGCGGGCTGCGATGTTTGGCCCGATTGCTGGGGCTGTTGGCCCATGCGATCTTGGATGGCGTTGATTGAGCCCGCGGCGCGGATTCCGTACTGAGCTTGCAGCTGCTGCGCTGCTCGGTTGGCGGCGACGCTGCCGCCACTGTCGAGGCTGTTGTAGGCAGGGTACTGGGGAACTCCCGTGACTTGTGTGCCAGGCTCTTCCTTAATGACAACACCAGGCTCGTCCTTGATATAAGCACCGCCACCGTTATGAATCGCCGAAGGGGGCTGAGGAGCATATGTCGGAGCAGGATCCGGCACAGCGGGTGTAGGTTCCGGTCTCGGGTCCCAGGGGAATCGAGCAACATCAAGCTGCGTCAATTTCTGCTGCCAGCCCTGTAATATTGATTAGCACCAGGATCACTATGTTCATTCAGTTGTCTCAGTGTAATCGAGGCATCGAAATGCACCTTCACGTGATCGCAGTGACAAAGATGGAGGGGCGCCGAATCGGCCAATCAGGCAGCGATGGCGCTAGGCAGCACAGGAGGGCTGGGTCCTTCTGGTTTAAAAAGGCCCAAATACCAGCAGGCCGCCGCCCCCTCTTCTGCGTCAGTGAGCATCCCCTCGGTTCCATCGCCTCCTTCCCACAGGCAGCCCAGCGCAGACAGACTTGCTCGTCACGGTCCGTCTCCTCACCACTCAACGTCAAATAATGATGCGATAAATTTATTCTTTTGGCAAGGACGAGGCCCTTGAACGCGGTGCATTCCAAGATGCCCAAGTCCCCGTCGCGACCCGAAACAAATTGGCAGGTTGGCAGGGAGAACGGAAAGTAGGCTCACCTTGCGCAGTTCTTCCAACGCCGACTCCTCCACGCCGCTTTCTTCAAAGTCGACACGAGAGCTGTTGATCACCTCATCAATGATTGTCTGGTAGACGTTGCCGACTGCCTGGTTCGACATGATGTCTCGTAACTCGCAATCAATCGGAAGGCTCCGTTTGTTTGAGGGTCGCTCCCTAGCTAGCCACGAAATGTTTCTCGGCCGGGCTGTTGGCGATGCAGCAACGAAGTCGCTGTCCGGTGGTTCGAAATAGTGGCCCAAACTGTAGCTTACTGGCACCGAAATCTCGTGGGTAGAGATGCGAATTCCGGATTGGTCGACAATTCGATGCTTGCGATCTCAACCAAGGCTCCCAGCAGTCATGCAATCTCCCAGCGTTCAAGGGATCGTGGAGCCGCGTTCCGTCAATAGCGTCGCTATGGAGTTGTGCTTCTTGAGTGGGATGAATAAAGAATCGTAGCGGGCTTCGAGATAATTACCCACGGGCTCTTCTGCGATGGCTTATTGAAGAACAAGCCAGTGCGTTTATTGGGTGGTGTGCACTGGGGAGAGTTGTCAAGCACCCAGTGAACTTACACTTTCTAGGATGGTCGCATTAGTCATCTCCAGTGGCCAACGCCACCGCTGGCAGCCATCCGCCAGTGCACTGTATTATTGTGCAAGCCGCTAAAAATCGCGACAGACCGTTATACCAAGGTAGGAGGCAAGGTAGGTATGTAGGTACACACTCGGCAATGCAGGTCAAAGACAATGCATCGAGTTAGTATGCTGGGCAATACAGCCCATCGTTTATGCCCAGACACTGAGTTGCTCTGGCAAGCACTGCTCTGTCAAGCAAGTCTCTTTTGGCTCTGCGCGTTGTGCATCTCTCAAGTCTAAACTGACGAGCAAGTCTGGCCAAGTTTTAAAAATCAGAATACAATTTCCGTTAAAATGTACTATCCTAGACCCTAGAAATATATCGAAAAAAAATGACCATTCTTGAGGTCTCATTCTGTCGTTGCATTTCGTCCCAGACCATCGCACTCATTCATCGTGGAGAAGCGCTTTCAAACCACGTGCAGAAGGGCAGACAATAACTCCCCAACGCCGTTGAAAATAGAACAAGCCCAGCCCACGAGACTATCGTCTGTGAAGAGGGAAAAATGCATACCTACCGTGCGACTGTAAGAACACTTTGCTTATCGAATGGTCATAGACTTGGCCATCTCCGCCTTGCTAGACGAGCCCGAGGCGCCAATGCCGGCCGACGAGCCAGCCTTCTTCTCGAAAATCTTCCAGAACTTCAAGCTCTCATCCGCAGCAGCGGTGGCAAGCATCTGGCCGTCGGGGCTTAGGCAGCTGTGGAGAACGCGGCTTTCGTGAGCAGGGATCTCGACATTGCGCACCAGGGTGGGATAGCTCCAGACGCTCAGAGAGTTGTCAGGGAAGCCGGAGGAGCTGACAATCTCGCGGTAATGAGGACTCCAGCGGAGCGAGGTTACCTGAGAGCCAGTATCAATGCTGTTGACACGAGCACCAGATGTCGAGTTCCAGAAATGAATATGGCGATCGTAGGAGCCGCCACCGGTAGCCAAAAGGTTCATGTTCCATGGGCACCAGGCAAGCGCCTTGACAGCAGCCTTGTGATTGGTCTTGGTGAACTTGGGAACAGATAGAGATCGGGCGTCCCAGATGGAAACAAGATTGTCGTTGCCGCCAGTGGCGAGCTGGGCGCCATCGGAGCGCCATTCGAGGCCGCAAACCTCGGAGGTGTGAGAAACAAGCTCGGCAACCTTGTGCTCAGCAATACGCACATCGTGGTTGAAGACGAGACCACTGCGAGCGCCAGTGGAAAGAAGATGCTTGCTCCAGCCCATGACACCGACACGGGTATCATGGCCAAACATGCTGCGAATCTTTTGCCCCTCCGAAACATCCCAAATCTGGACCTCACCCGTACCGAGACCAACACCAACATAGGCGCCATCATCGGACCACTTGACGCTGCTGACATATGTATCAGGGCCGGTCTCGAGCAAGCAGTTAACATTGCCCTCATCAGCCGACCACACATAGACATTACGTTCAAGGCCAATGGCCACTTGGTTGCCCGAGCTCCAGTCGAGAAGGTTCAGGTAGTAATCATCGATTAACCCAGGCGCATCAAGAACGCGCTCAGGGGCAGTAGCGATGCGCCTGCGAATCTGAGCCGAACTGACGCCGACGGGCTTGAGAGGTCTGTTGTATTGTTGGCGAAGGTCGATAGGCTTGGAAGACTCCGGGGGAGCAGGCTTGAACTCCAGAATGCGGGTGTTCAGCTTGACGCCACAAGCGTCGGCAAGCGAGTCTTGGTAAGCCACAGTATTTGGCGAAGGCTTGGTGTAGGTATCGACCTCGTCACCATTGATTTCCAGTCGCTCGAAGGCGGCGGCGGCATCGTCTGCCGCGGAGGCCAGGGCTGACGAGCCACTAGTGCTCGACTTGGGCCGTTGTCTCTCGGAGAGGTCGAGTTTGCTAGAACCTGCGTTCGCAATCGCGGAGCTGGAGGTGCGGTTGGGGATGAAGCGGTCACCACCGTAGTTGATGGTTGTCTTGCTAGGCTTTATGCGGAGGGAGCCTTTCTTGGACTTTGTGCTGGCGGGGGTCTTGGGGACACCAGTCCCTGTCAAGGTGTAATCAGAGACGCCGAGCTCAAAGGCCTTGCGAGGTGTTTGCGCACCAAGGGCAATATTTGACTTGGGGGACCCGCGGCTAGAGGCCATGGATACGGACCGCGACAGGTGTGACATGAGGTTGCCACCGTAAGTTGACTTTGAGCTTTTGGCCGCACGGCCATCTTTTTTCCCCGATCCATCGGGGGTGTACGGAGACGAGTCAAGGTTCACGGGGATGGTCGTTGTTTTAGACTGCTGGTGGGGAGATGGTGTAAGTGGCATACGTCCCCCAGCGGTGCGTGAGGAGAACAGCCCCTTGTGGGACTTGACAGGTGTTGAGATCGCGGCGGTCGACATTTTGAATTGAAGGAAGTTTTTTTTCTTCTTTTTTTTTCTTTTCCGGTGAAAACTTGTTGGGGAGAAATAGGTCGGACTGTGCAGGATTTCAATATAGAAGACGTAGGATGTGTTGAGACCAAATCAAGTATCCACGTAATCAAACAAGCTCCAAGACGCTCTAGTAAAAGGCTCCTGGTTCTCTGGCACTTGATTCTGCGAAGAAAAAAAGTGACGGATTTCGATCAAACCGAGGATGCCTTGCTTAACCAGACAAGGCGTGTCGGAACGTTGAACGTGGAAAGCGACTCGGACGTAATAATTTTCGAAACGATTTCGGAACTTTTGTGTGCAAAAAGCAGAATGTAGAGGTGTGCAAGTAAGCTATAAAAGCTTTAAACTGAACGTGCAAAGGATATAGATGGGATCTTTGGTATGAAGGTGAATATTGGTGGAATGGCATGTCGACCAGATGGTGCCGATACGCAGTTCGCTTTTATTTACTTTGGGCCCCACTTGGTTTCTGGCCAGGCAACGGGCCAAGGCCCTTGTCGGGACCGGATGATTACGGAACAAGGATAGTCCGGTTCTGCTTCGACGGTCTCAACTCTGGGGCTAGTCGGAACAAGGATTAACGTGGACCCGCCGATACAGAGCCCTGCATGGCATTCTGCTGTCACTTGCTACTTTGTACACTCGTACTCTGTGCCGACCGGGACGCTTGTCGTCATAACTTATTAAGCGCTTGCAACATTTTGTGCTCCTCGTTTGCCATCCAGATATCAGGTGCAGACTGATTGTCAGCATTGTCTCACTCAAGGACTCCTCACGGCAGGCTCAGATTTGCATGCACCGCTGCGCCACAGGTCCCACACCACCCGCCTTCGTCGATGAAGGCGGATAATTTGACAACAGCATCTGGTCAATTGACAGTCAAGCCAGATTCATTATGGCAGCCTCATACAAGATAAATACGACAAGTAGAACAAATACAATAAGTATGATAAATCTGTATGATAAATAGAATAAATACCTATGGCAAAGTGATTCTGCTGCCAAATTTGGTTGAAACTGCAGGGGTCTATCCCAATCTGGCTTAGCTTGTTGTCAATTGACCAGATGCTGTTATCAAACTTGTCATGAGCCTTCTGCGAAAATAGCTGTTCTCATGGCGCAACCGTCCACTCCGGCCACCCAACCACTGAACTCCATTTTGGTGTTGGTGACAGTCTCTTGCTGCCCGACGCATCGAGCCACCAGTCTTCGGTGACACCATCCATCATGGCCGCTCCTACGCCCCCGCCCGCTCTCCCCGACTCCAACAACACCTACATCATGGCCAATTCCCCCGCCAAGGCCCGCCCCTCGGTCGATGGCTACAGGCCCAAGGTCACTCGCACTCTCGGCCAGCGGCCGGCGTGTCTGGTGAATGCGTCCGTCACCTACTGCGGCAACAATCAGATTTATGCTTTTGGTGGCTTCGATCAGTATACTGACGAGGTGTACAACCATGTCTTGCGACTCGATCTTGTTAGCCACCAATGGAGCCTGGTCGATAACTATGGTGACATCCCGGGTGTACGCATGGGTTAGTGTCACCGTTCCGTCACACGCACAACAGCTTCCTGCTAACTCTGCGACAAGGACACACTGCAACCCTTTACCAAGGCGACAAACTGCTGATATTCGGCGGCGAAAACGAACATCGCACGTACCTCTCCGATTTGATCATCTTCGACCTCAAGACTGCACACTGGACCCAACCAACAGTCACTGGCCCAGTACCAAAAGGGAGAGCCAGACATGCCGCGACGCTGCACGAAGATAAACTGTTCATTATTGGTGGAATCACGGGAGCAAATAACTATGTCCTGGATGACCTTTGCTACCTCGACTTGAAAACACTTACATGGTCCAAAACCTGGCGCTTCATTGGCCGGTTCGATCATTCCGCCTACATCTGGGGAGAGCGTCTCTGGGTGTTTGGCGGACTCAGCGAGCACATGGACAAGGTCAGCGATATGTGGTGGCTAGATCTGAAGGGTGTACCTGCGTTCGACTCGCGACCTCAAATTGGTGTCTATGATCGACCGCCCAGCGGAAGCCGCACCGACTCGCCTCGGCCACTGCACTCAATGGGACACAGCCCTGCAGTTGGAACGACCGGATACGCTGCCAATTCGCGCACTGCTCAGGTGAACCCTCCCTCGGTGCAGTTGAAGGCTTATGCCCCGACGGCCCCTGGAGCGATATCTGCGCTGAAATTTACTTCAGGCCCTTACAGCCCGTCACAAGGCTCCGGGATTCACTTCCACATCTATTCCTCAGGCACCTTGCTTGACTTTGTGTCCCCAGCTGCCACAATTACCCATCGAGAATGTTCTCTGTCGGCACTAGACTTGACCACATTACGATGGCAAAGACTGGCGGATGGTCATGAAATGTTCAAATCAGGTTATCGATGGCACTATTGTACTATGAATGAGGACGGCACGAAAGCTTGGTTGCTTGGCTGTCCTCTTGACCCTGTCGGGCCAGAGTTCGGCCCCGGGGGCTACGAGCTATATCTTAGGTGAGTCTGAGCCTCACCCTCACACACTCACTATTTGTCTCCGGCTAACATCATGTAGCGATGTTATGGAAGTTGACCTTCGGCGGTACGGCCTTCTTGGAAATAAACTGGCACCACAACCCAATGTGGAAACCCGACCTTCAGTCTTGGCCCGGCCGCTCGACCAGCCGTCGCATGGCCTGGGCGCGGACTTGGCAAAGACGTTTGATCAACCGGGCAGCGGTACCGACTTTGTCATCACAGCACTTGCGGACGGCGCGCAAGACGACGAGATCCTCAGCGCCGGTCTGATCTGCAGCGCGGAAGAGACGACCGAGAACTGGCTTGCGCCTGATGCCACCACATCCAGGCCCATCTACGTGCACAAGCTGATTCTGCTCGCGCGCTGGGCGCACTTTGCGCGACTCTACAATGCGCAAATGGCCGAGTTCCACACCAAAAAGATGCACATTCCCGAACCGTACCCCGTCGTGCGCGCGTTCCTGCTGTACCTGTACACGGACAGCATCCACAGCACCGCCGACGACGACGACGACGCCAGCGGCAGCGCGTCGTCGTCGACGGCCACGGGCATTGACGAGGTCACCGGCCTGCTGGTCCTGGCCAACATGTACGGCATCCCGCACCTGCGGCTGCTGTGCGTCAACCGCCTCGCCAAGGAGCTCGACGTGGACAATGCCTGCCTCGTGTGGTACTCGGCCGGCCTCGCCGACGAGGAGTGGCTGCGCAAGCGCGCAGCCGGCCTCTGCATGACGCACTGGGGTCGCATCGTCCGCACCCGCGGCTTCCTCCGCCTGCCCCGCCACGCCCTCGTCGAGCTCTCCCAGGAGATTGACATGGAGGGCCGCGTCGTCGCCGGCGAGGAGCTCGAGTGGTCCGGCATGGGAGGCGGTGCCGGCCGCAAGGGCAGCGTCGGAAGCACACAGCTCGCCGAGTCGGAGGCGGATGAGGATGACGGCATGGAGATCAATTAAAGCGGTGCTGCCCTCCGCCATCGCCTCGCCCATCGTTCTGTTTCGTGACAACCTCGGACCGGAAGCCCAGCGCCAAAGGGAGGGGGTCGTCAACGTAGGCAACTTCTAACAGGACAACGTTTGTGGGTTTTCCGTGCCATTTTACCGTTCATAAATGGATGGACTTGTTTCTCTGGCGCGCCTATGAAGCCGAGCCGTGGACATCTTGACTCGTCTCGTTTGGCTCGTTTTCCTTCGCACCTTTTTTGCATTTGCAGCATTGTTACTGGCGTTTTTGGCGAGCTAGTTACTCATCGGGTCAACATTGTACGATTATGTCTATCTGATTTTACTCACGTTTCTAAGCCTACATGAATCAAGAATCACGAATCACGTTGCTTATCATAATTCTCGCTACAGCGTCCTAACTCGCATGTCTAGTAACAGCATCGAAAGACATCAATTGATATTTATAACGAAGAAACCAAAGTCCAAAAAAAAAGCACTACCCTGAATTCTTTTGTGTAAACCATTCTCCGCTGATAAAATCAAACCAACAAACAACAAAATCAAACCAAACAGAAAAATAAAAATACCAGTCGAGGTAAGAAACCAACATCCTAAACGGTCAAAAGTGCAAACCAGTAATCCAGCAACACCATTTTTTTCTTTTATGACCCTACTCTTTCAGGCATCGTATATAGAAGCGAAAGTCTTGTCGTCTTTTGTATATCTGGAAGCAGAACAGATTGTGGTCTGGCTGTTTCCTCGCGTATGATGATGGATGGGTTGGGCGACAAGTCCGGGGGTGTTACCATCAGAATTAGTCCCAACGGGCCTAGGGAGCTCCGACAAGTCGGTTCAATCCATAACTCGAAGCACGCAGAGACAAGGCGCTTTGCCCTGTTGCTGTAAAAAAAGAAGGAAAGCGTAGAAGTGGTCTCGGTACAAATAAAGACCAAGGTAGCAAGACGCCGAAGTGTGCGGGTGCTCTGTATCCTTTGTCAACCTGTACGGCAGGTTGCAGGGCGACACCTTCCATTAAGAGTCAAGTCGATAGCATCGGCAGGCAAGCCAAGTTGCACTATCACGGGATAGAAAGCGATGTCTGTTTCTTGGCGCGAGAGCTGGGTGAGTATTGTTGGAGGGGATGGCCGTCCAGAGCTCTCTGCAGAAGGATCGGCACGGGGCAAACTGGCCTTTTGGGAATCGTGGGAATTAAGTAAGGAAAAGAAAGCCCTTGAGGTACTTTCGGGCCCTGCCAATATGGCGAGGATCCGTATTGAGCGTCACCGCCAGACCAGGGGGCGATAAACAAAGTGCAAGAAACGCCATTGCAATGAACCGTGAACCGTCAACCAAAAAGAGGATACCTAGAAGCCGTGAAAACACTTTTGTAGACCAAGATGAAAGGCCAGCCTTTTGGGGCCTGCCCCCAGAATAATGCCCAGCTCGCCAGACCGTCAACGGCTGAACAAGGTCGGGTTACATATATTGCAGCTTTGCATGTATAGACGCATGGGGCCAGCATGCGAATTTGTACCGGTAGCGGCGTCTCAGACACCACACAAAATGTGATCAGCCACGTCACGAAGGGGGGACATCTTCAGTAATTCCAGGCAAGTTCAGCCCAGCAGCCATGGCCTGCATTTTGAATTCGGGGTTGCAGGGCAGCGAATGCGCCTTGTGCTGTGAATATGTTAATATGTGTATGAAGCGTTGTACGGCGTCGTCTGACAGGTATAAACGTACGTATTTGAGACCGTTGAGGTTCTTGTACCGCTTGCCGCAAGTGTCGCAGTTGAAAGGCTTCTCTTTCTCCATACCAAGAGTTCCGGGATATGGCGCACTAGTTTCGGGATTCACGATGGAAAATGTACCGTCTCCGTTCTCGTGTAGCTGTTGAGTCTGATGGCCGTGGGCTTTGTGATATCTGGAGCGAATTGTTAGTCATGACCGTGGCAGAAGTAAGGGAAGAGTCACATACTTGAGACCGTTTTGGTTCTTATAGGCCTTTTCGCAGCCTACCACTGGACACTTGAACGGCTTGTGTTCCTCGGGCATCATCATGGTCTGCAAGCGCTGGAGCAATATTTTGTTCGTCTCTGGGTCGGCAAACTGGCCCTGGGTAAGACCAAGCTGGGCGAGTTGGGCCTGGATGGTGCGGTTACCGCCGGGTGGGAAAGCGCCGTTGGGGCTGAACAGATGCTTGCCAGGATCATTGATGCAGAAATTCGAGTCTTCGTCGTCAGGGTTACCGTTGGAAAAGTCCATATCGCCAAGCGAATTCATGTTGCCGCCCATGGGCATGCCGGGCAAATCACCCTCCATTTCGTCCATGTCATCCATATGCGTACCCCCTTGGGAGAGTTGATGTTGCTGCTGGGTAGTGAGGGTGGGAGTATTGACGGAGGAGACGGTTGGATTATTCTGCAAGCCAAAGCTAGCTACGGCCGGCGTAGTCGGTTGGGAGGTGCGCAGGGCCTGAGGGAAGCCGGCATGCGACATGTCGAGCTGAGGTCGCTGTTGCTGGCCGAACATCTGTCGAGTATGCGTCATTCGCGAGCTGTCATCAAGCTCCATGGGGCCTACTGCATCGTCCATTTCCATGTCTGCGACGGCATCCATGTCATCGTGCATGTTGGCGTTGAGGGCATTCATCTGGACAACGTCAAGACCGCCCTGTTGCTGGCCAGGCTGCTGGCCAAGGCCTTGCATGTTGCCTGGGACGGGCGTCGGGGTAGTCCTAGAGCTTGACATTTGCGAACTGCCTTGCATGCCCATCTGGGCGCCAAACTGGCCGAAAGCATTGTTGCGAGCCGTATTGGGGCTGGGCTGGGTATGCGCTTCTTCGTAGTGATGGAGCAAATCGTGTAGGTTAGGAAGGGTCTTGCCGCAGCATGTGAAGTCGCGCATGAAGTTGGCTTCGAGCTTGGGCAGATAAGACGAGGAGTGGAAGGATGAGGAAGGCTGAGCACCGGCATTACCAACTGCGGGGGAGGTGCCTGTCATCATGAGGCTGGTAATTAGGAGAAGAGGTGTTAGTCATGGTGATACAATGAGTCGGTTGCGACAACTGGAGTGGCACCCCGCAGCCTAAAAAAAAAAGTGACATGATGCCCGACAGGGAAGTGCAAATGGGTGTTGGGGGTAGCGGGTAGGCAGTGGGCGGTCGCAAGGGCGAGCGACACTGGAAGAGGGGTAATGGAGGACAAATGCAAGTGCAGTCATGATTGGTGAAGGTATCACGGGTTGTTTGCAGGACGTCGGGGGCCGAGTTGGTGGTTGTTGGGTGAGGGGCATTTTACTTACTCATCGCGGACGAAGCTGCCGAAGGACATTCCACCCCAGCTCGCGCCGCCCATGAGGCTGCCGGCGAGCGACTCTCTGCGATTGCGGTTGACGCTGTCGCGGTTCTGGTTGTTGACTGAGATGGGCTTGGGGCCGGTGCTCACAAAGGAGTCCTGCCGTGAGCGGCCCATGGGACCGGTCGTCATATCTGTGTCGGGGCGCTTGAAAGCGGCCAAGGGAATATCGTCGTCACGGGGGTAGGAGTCGAAGAGAGGGGCGGGTAAATTAGAGTCGTGCTCAGGCGAGGGTGAGAAATAATGGGATCGGATAGGCAGGTCGAACGAGTTGGGAAAAGGTTGTAAATGGGAAGGCGAGTCGGGGGGGGTGGCGGGTTGGGAGGATGGTGAGGGAGTCGAGGATGTGGAGAGGAGAGAGATGGGCGAGTTGGTGGAAGTTGACGAGTTGTCAGCAGCAGAGGCACCGGCAGCAGCACCACGGCCACCGCGGCCACCACGTCCACCACGTCCACCACGTCCACCACGGCCACCACGTCCACGTCCAGGGCCTGTCGGCTGCTGCAACAAGGCCTGGGTATCCGCTTCAGCGCGGAACAAGGTGCTGAGGAGTCCAGGAGCGGGCGTTCCAGGGGCTGTTCCAGGGGCCGTATCGAGGCCACTTACTCTTACAGGTACCTCCTGGGGAGATGTGCCGCCTCTGCCTCTGCCTGTATTACCTCTGCCTCTGCCTGTACCTCTGCCTCTCCCTGTACCTCTGCCTCTACCTCTGCCTCTGCCTCTGCCTCTGCCTCTGCCAACAGTCGCCTTCCTCGTACTCCCGCAGCTTGCTCCGTAATAGCAGCTGCTGTCGCTGCAGCCATGCGATTCCGAATCCCCAGATTCCGAATCCCCGTCCGGTAGTCCGTGTCTGTCGCTGCTGCATCCAGCTAATCTAGATATAGCTGCATCGCTTTCCGCGGCCTTTTTGGCTTGCTTGGCCGGCTGGTGCTGATGCTCCTCTGGTAGCTCCTCTGCGGTGCCTGCGGTGCTGGCACCCCCGAGCCACTGTAGAGCCCGCTTCATCGCTTTCTCGCTTGCTGTGGCTGCGCTGCGCCTTGTTTGCGCTGCCGCTCAATGCTCCAAGATGTATGCCGCTTCTGTGCATACGCCTTTCAATAGATTATTGTTGCTCACTGTCGTAATACCTGTCTGTAGTCTTGTTGCCTTAATTTATATCTTGCACATGTATACTTGATAATTTCCGCGGGCTTTGTTCGTCCAAATTTACTCGGACACGTTGCTGGTGATCCGAATCGTGCGAGAGTGCTGAGTGCTGCCCCAGAAGTGAGAACCCACGGGGGACAGCGGTAAGAAATACGGTCAGGGTGGAGTGATTATGGAAGTCCCTCCCCCCAGAAATCCCCGGGAGAATCGCAAGACCAACACGGCTGCCGACGTATTATTCTGCTGTATACAGTGTCATTGTACCAGGTGTCTGCCTTGGTTTGGGCCTGGGCTTGGTTCGGCCGCACTTGGTTGACTGGTGTCACAGCCCGGTCGAGTACCTAAGAGGTAGTCTTGTTGAAGGAGACGCTAGCTATCCGCAACCTCGTCGATGCGCCCGCACTCGGGGCTATTTATTGAATATGCGTGTAATAGAAGCAAAGTCTGGGGGGTCCTATAACTAGGGACTGATGAGGTCCACTCGCCTTGTTGAACGATTGTCCGGCTGGCTCTGGCAATGCGCGATGACTTGCCGGCGTCGACGCTGTGTAAGTCGAGTCTGGATGTGTGACGCGGATATGGGGGGGGGACGGCCCCTGGCGTGGTTGGTTGGCTCGATACTAAATCGTGGCGGCGGTGAGTCAAACAAAGAGTAGGAAGCGAACTCCAACTATCACTCGCGCTTGTATATCTCGACAGTCGGTAGTTTCTCGACCAGCGAGGCTGCCGTCAAAGATGTAATCCAGATACCTGGGTGGCGGCTGAGTGGCGAGGCTGCTGATAGGTTTAGTGTAGATAGATAGGAGGTAGGTACCTAAGTAGATACCTGGGTAATGCGCTGCCGAGTGGCGATAGTTCGATGCGCCCAGAAAGATCGTGGCAGTGATTATTCAACCTCGCAAGGCTCTATCAAAGACATGCATAGGTAGGTATGCAGCGGATAACAAATAGGTGGCTTGTTTTCTCTGCGACACCGACTTGCACCATGCACCAGCAAACGGATCACTTTGCGTTGCCGTGCATGTCGGCTGCTTGTTCGCTCTCGCCATTTTATCTACTTACTGTCTACGGGGTTGGCAGGCAGCAAGTCACAGTAAGCATGGCTTCGTTCGTGTTTTTTTTTGTGTGTGTGTGTCCTTTTTCCTTCTCCTTCTTCGCATCCCGTCAGACGACGCCCGCAGCCATCTAGCCACTTCTCAGCATCTCCAGGCCAGGTTCATCGGAATACATACACCAGCTAACTGCTCCGTAGATTTCATGCACTTGAGCGACATGTACTTGGTACATCTACGACCTACCTACCTAAAGATAGGCTAGTCGCCAGCCATCCACCACACCAGTTGCGGCCACCGCAAACCTACCAATTCGGCGGGCGCTCTCTTGATGCTAACTACCTAGTTTGACTAGTCCTCATACCGCGCCAGCCGCAGCCGCATCACTGTTGGTTGGCGACGCCCAGAAGGCTAAGCCAGGGTCGTATGTATGGCAAACTTCTTTAAAGGGTCGGGACAGAAATAGTCATCCGACCATGCCGTGGTTTGTGGCAGCCATCAACTTACCTCGCTACACTTTGACTAGGTAATTACTGTATACCTACGCAGATGGTACCCTACCTGCGTGCTATGTGACGAATCCCCGTCAGTTACTCAGTAATATACATATACAGTCAAAACTCCAGATCTCGCTTGTCGGAGCAGTGTAAATGGTCCTTTCGTTATGCTCCGTCCGAGACTTTGCCCACATTTACCAAGGGGAACTCCAAGAGTCTAGGTACGCCAGATTCAACGTTTCATACAACTTATTGGTAACTAGGCGTGCGCCGCTTCCAAACTGTTGTTTCTGGTACAGCCAGCCAGCCATCTAGCCTCGCTAGGTACCCCGAATGACTCTTGCTTTGGGCCTGGCCAACACACTAAGCCTGAATGAGCAGAGACCTCAATACTCCCAGTGTACTCTGTACATGCAAGGAGACTCTAGCAGCAATCTCGAGACCAGGCGCTTTCGGACTGAATGAACATGATTGGCCAAGTATGTAATCAACATCAACCAACGATGCGTCTCCCTAATACATACACACTTTACCTCATGCTTCTTTTCGAGGGAGCTCGAGTGCAGCCTTGAAGTGTCTGTTGAGTGGAGACGTGATACGTGCACATCCGTCCCAGTATGTACAACGTTGCACCTCATTAAATGATTTATTAATAACAATAAGTTGAACCCGGTAAGTTACTGAAGAATCGGGCAGGAGTTGTGGTAGGCCGAGAATCAACAGGCTCAAGGGACAAATACAGCCTTACAGCCTGTACCTCTGCTTCTGCTTTGTCTAACCGGGACGGAGACCTAGCAGCCTAAGTATTTTGGTGCTTGAAATAACGGAATGGACCAAGACCTGGCAAGCAATGGCATGTCCATGCAATCCTCACCTTTCCTGCTGGCAGCTACCTCGAGCATATCGTTCTCATACTATTACAGCTCTCGCTTCGGGCTCTGTGTTGTGCTGCACGTTACTTTGTGGCTGCTGCAAGACAGCATGGATATTCATGCGTGTCTGTCACCGCCCACTTCCCGGGCAAGGGTGATGTTACTTGGAGCCTGGCGGGCGACGATTCCCGCTGGCTCAGAAAGTCCTAGACATGCAGCTAGGTGTGGTCTGATGCTTCCACCACCAGCCTCGAATCAGCTCACGGGCGTGCTTGATCTCCTGCGCCACCAACTCGTTGAAGCAGGAGCCGAGTGATACGCAGTGGTGAAACCCCTTTCTACCCGCCTCCTAACTACCAGGTAGGTATTGATGATCTGGGAAGCACAAGCTAATACACAGTACTACGGTGCAACCTTGTAGCAGTTACCCCGAGAGCAACACGTACAATAACGATGGTGTTGCGGATGCAGCGTAAAAAGATTAGGTGCTGGCGGAACGCGGCCACCACCGGAATCAGCGGTCTGTTCTAGCCTGCACTAAGCGTTTATAGCGCCGGGCCAGATGTATGTTGACTTAGCTGCTGCATTCCGCACGTCGTTATTTTTCGCGAGAGCAAGTGGCAGTGCTCTTGGATCTGCGTTACGGTAGGAGGTATTTTAGAGGCTCACAAACCCCTCGATAACTAGGACCTCTGTTGTGAGCCCATCGTGAATGCTCTGAGATGCCTGATGCCCATGAACCAAATCCTCGTTGCCACATGGGTGACCCTGTTTTAAATATGGGTGGGCTGTAATGGCGCTGTCTTGGCCAAGGCCACCTGAGTCATACACTGAAGACACTGAAGTCCACTAATAATGATTAAAGTACCAGCAGGTGCCTGTATTCGGCGGCGACATGGACAGACTGGTGACACTCGGCGAGAAATTCAACCAGAGGGACAGGCCCAACCACCAGGTACCTAGGTAGGTAGGTACCTAGGTATTTAGATATCGGCCTATGAGTATTTGTTGGTCGCGATCCGACTCGTACGTCTTTTACTGCATGTGCGCTGAGTGTCCTGGTCAGCCGCCGAGAATTAGACTCGACGCCACCACGTTTCGCTGTCACGCCGATCAACCGCAGGGCCCCGATAGTTAGCGAACGCCTCAGCTCCGGGAGCCTCAAAGACTGCTAGAGAGCGTCTCGCCCGCGTGATGGCGCAGATTGACTTTGCCTATTTACAGGGGCAACAAGTCTCGTCATCCCTTGCCACTAGGTACTGCAGAATATCATTAGGTAATTATATCGATGCTGCCGACTCTGAAGCGTAAGAATTCGGTCAACCTGTTACTAGGTCTGCCCTTTGTCGTGATGGGCGTCTCAATGTTTGCCACTGCGTGATGAGGGACCTGCATGGAACGAATGGGGTCGTTCCAGAAGCCTTCTATCATTTATTACAGAGGCGCTCCGCTGTGGCCACTAGGAGGTAGGTACCTACAGTATGGTTGTAGGGGTTGTAGGGTTCCTTGCCACTTTGTTCCATCGGAACAGCCATCGAGTCGCTCATCTTCTCTCATAAAGTGGTCCACAGCCCCGAAACTAATTAACTGGAGCCTGGTTTCTGTGGATAACTATTCGTAACGAATGATTATTTGAACTAACTATTACAGTACTAGGTACTAAGTTATGTAGTTACAGGCTCGCCGCTCTTGACCAGGGCGAAAGCGCGGTCCGCTGGGTTTTCTTTTTTGTCTTGCACAAAGCGACCCCATCCAAACCTGTCGCGTGAGAGCACCATCAATCAGCACAGCACGGTATTCACGATTGGACCCTTGGTTAAACTAGGTTTCATCGAGTGCAATTGAATCGTGGGCTTTTAGCCCTCGGGCATACAAGGATCTGGCCCCTCCTCGGAAACCAACCCTGCTGAATCTAGCAACTGAATCAACAACTGTGGTCATGATGCCCTGTCCCAAAGTCCCGGGTATGCGCACCCAGACGCCGACCGCGACGGCAATTGCCCGCCGTCGTCAACGAAGACGCATCTGACAAGAACCGGCCGCCCAGGTTTCACCGCCTGTGTCACCTTTTTTTGTAAATAAGTGACAGCTAATTATAGAGACACAATTATACGCTGGCCTCTAAGTGCTTTGCTGCTATTTTTCTCTTTCGATGAAACATGTGGCGGATCAAGACCCTATTTCGTGCAACTTGCATGCAACTCGCCATGTTCTTCGCTTGGTGACCAACTAGTTGCTGGTACGCGCAATGCACATGCTTGGCTTGGCCAGCAATATCTAATACTACCTAGGTGGGAGCTACAATAACGAGGAAGGCACTAATAATGAAAATCGGCCCTGAGCCTCCATGTCTGTTCGGTGTCACCGGCCTCCCCCACCTCTGCCGAGGCTGCGCCCGCGCACAATCTCCATCCTTTTGTTCTCTTTGTTGTTCTTTTGCGCTAACTATTAGTTACTGAACTTGCCTGGTTCCTGGAGAGGGTACCAGTACAAGTGCAACATGCGCGGTATTCGCGGCAGCTTCCGAGAGACCCACGCGCCGCGGCCGCATGCAGACGTTATTTGGCCCCTATTCATAGTATTAATAGTATCACTTATTTACGCATCGATGCATTGCAGGGACACCCATCGTATGGACGCATGTTCCTGTATTAGCCGCACTCTGGATCGCCCCTCGTTCGCCCGACCTTGGGGCGCGTGGCCTGTACGCTGGCATTGGCCGCATGTTGAGATTTCATTTAGTTATCACGAGGTCCGTAAGAGCCTGGTCCTTGTCGAGGAGGCACTGTGCCCGTATCCATGTACGTCGTTGTATGAACGCGGCTCTTGTCCGCCGAGAGCGGACAAGTCATTGGCTGGTATTATTACGCATCTGACTCTATTGCCACTGACGAGTCACTCACCCTGCTGAGGGTGTATTTATCGTTGGTAGCCGCGTTCGTGTTCGTTACTACATTGTTGAACAAGGTCATTTACTTACTGACCTCGCCGGAATTCATTCAAGAGCTTGCGTAGCCGATTTCCTCGTTCAATTGATCGCAGACGTCCTCTCAGGACGTGTAGCCGCAGCTCGTACTCAACCAAAGAAGGCAGGCCTACCCGGCGTTGGCCAGTCCGCGTATGACATGCAATTTGGTTCATGAACACCCGTATCTGTAGATGCCAGAGGCCATCTACTACAGTAGTTTACCGGGATACCGTGTAGCTGCCATGCTGGGGGGGAGTTACTGTACTACATGATGACATCTCGACAAACGAGGACGTTACGCGCCGTTGCCCAGCTCGTTGCGCAGTGGCAGCTACTACAAAGAATTGAAAAAGAACCCTATCATCTAGGCATAGTACAATTTACCAATTGCTTACTAAAGTAACCTCCCAATCGTTTGCGACAGGGCTTCCTCAGAAAGCATCAGTGCTATATAAGCCCCCACGGTCATTCGGTCGAGCCTGCTTTCGCATATCGCTCGTCCTTCTCATAATATTTTTTTTACTTTCCCCGTCCCACGGACTCTTCTGGTGCTTTTGGGTCTTTCTATGTTTGCTTTTTGCCCTTTTATCATCTCTTCATGCTGGCCTTCGACCGACCCCATGCTGTTCTTCGCAGTTGATCATTTGGACGTTGTCGCGGGCGATGAGTATAGGACAATTTGTCAATTCGTCGAGTCTGACACACTTTATAATTCCTCGGATTATATTGTACATTGGCTCTGAGAGTCATGATACATTCAACTCGCTGCCACTGTGACCAGCGCACGCGGAATGTTCTATGGAGCTCCCACTTCCCTACAACTCATAAGGCATAAAGGCAGGTGTAGCTGAGGATAAGAGATCTTGTTGGGTATCTATATCTTTATAATTTATTACTCTATCTACAGGACTGACTCTTTAAATGGAAACGCGTTATCGCTTGAGGCAGCTAGAATCTGAGAAACCACCAGCTATCCTCGAAGCCTTTGGACCTGAGTGTTCTGCACTTGCACAATTTCTAGGGAATAATATCGATTGAGTCATAAGTGCACAGCAATGGCGAGGGAGGTTTTGATCTGCCAATCGTCACTTGACTATCAGGCAATTTATTGACGGACTTCTCGATGTGATGGTGAGCAGGGGGTCGAGGATGCAATAGAGCTTGTGCTAACAGCACAACGAGTTCCTCTACTCCAGATCTGAAGCCCGCAATACACTTATTTTTACACACTTGTGGCTGGTATTAGTGTATGCCAAGCGATGAGCCGTGAGTGACACGGGCCGGTGAGGTACGGCCCTGGCGTCGTGCAAGCGATCAAGAGATGATGGGTTGGTTGGCCGATGTATCGCGCTCGCGCAAGGGCAAAATAAAACCCGAAAGAACACATGTATCCTTTCCGGTTACGCACAATGACCAATTTATTTCCATGAGCATCGACGACTGTCCACCACGGAGATGCACTTTTTCAGCTACATATGACGCAGCGTTTCGGGGCACTCTCGGGGGGTCTCGGCAAGTTATTTTTTTCGGCTCGGTGGCCCGGATGGCAACCGGCTTCGGGTTGCCCATTATCGTACGAGTTTCTTCCGGCACGCCATGTCATTCTCCCGCGATATATGAACAAGAGCGTGCCCGAAAAAATCCTACTCGCCAGTCTTGCAAGTTTCAGCGGCTATATTTAATTCGCATAGCATCACCAGAGTCTTTCGGCTTGAAAGTGGCCATCTTCAGTGCGTAGCTTTCAGACACCCAACCAGACCAGGCCCACTAAATTCCAGCTGGCAACAGCGTCATTTCTGATTCCGGCAATCTCATCATCAACGCATCATCGCAGCACACGCAGCTCACCCTGCGATACATCTTTCCTCGAGAGATTGATACAGCATCTTTCGCCCTCGCCGACTTCAATTGTCCATTGTCCGGCCGATCCAGTGAATCCAACCGACCGCCAGACACCCCTTCCCCCCCGCACACACCACGCAAAGATGAAGATTCTCAGCAAGGAAGAAGAGGCCGCGCACTACAAGGTCGTCGTCAACAGCGGCCTCATCGGCGGCGGCGCCGGTCTGGCCATTGGCCTCGGCGGCGTCGTTCTCGCGTCGCGCCGCTACCCTGCCTTTCGCGGCCTGACGCTCCCCTTCCGCTCCTTCCTCGTCACCTCGTCAGCCACCTTTTGCGCCATCGTCAACGCCGACCGGCGCTCGACGCAGTTCCAGCGCTCGCAGGACCCCATGTGGGGGTACCAGGACAAGAGCCAGCGCGCCGCCCAGCTGGCCCGCGACAACGAGACCACCTACCAGCGCTTCATGGCCTGGGGTAAGGAGAACCGCTACAGCATCGTCTTCACCAGCTGGCTGGCCTCGATGGCCGTCGCCCTCGCCCTCGTCGGCCGCGCCCCCGTTAGCACAGCCCAGAAGCTCGTCCAGGCCCGTGTCTACGCCCAGGGCCTGACCCTCGCCGTCCTCATCGTCTCGGCCGCCTTTGAGGTCAACGACGCCAAGTCGGGCAGCGGTCGCTGGGAGACGGTCCTGGTCCTCGACCCCAACGACCCGGAGCACAAGCACCTCATCGAGAAGCGCGTCCACAAGGAGGAGTACGAGGGCCAGGACCTCTGGATGGGTAAGAGACACCCCCCCTCTGAAAGTAGCCACCGCCCTCGCTGAGGGGGCTTGCGGGGAAACAGATGGCTAACAGTTTGTAGACATGGTCGAGGCCGAGGAGAAGCGCATTGCTGAGCGCAAGGCCAATCAAGCTTCCAAAAAGAACGACAGCAAGCCCGCTGAGGAGACTTTGGAAAAGTCTGAAAAGGCTGAGCAGTCCGAAAAGACCGACGTCAAGGCGTAAATGCTCTGTCAACGCCCACGAATCACAAGCAGCTGGCCAGCCGGCCGCCGCATTAAAAACAACAAATCTCCCGACATACACTGAGCACTTGGCTTGGCAC
The DNA here is from genome assembly GCF_000225605.1 of Cordyceps militaris CM01. Lineage (NCBI taxonomy): Eukaryota > Fungi > Ascomycota > Sordariomycetes > Hypocreales > Cordycipitaceae > Cordyceps > Cordyceps militaris. Next base: position 1,173,518 of record NW_006271972.1, read on the forward strand.
TGTAAAAATATACACTGTAGCTTGCGGAAAAGCTGCGCAATTATAAAAACCCCAACGAAGACACATGACATTTGGGTGGAAAGGAGGTCCATGAATTAGACTTTGCATAGATGACCCAACAGGGCGAAATTGACCTTCATTCAGCTAGTCACAGCCTAGCTTTCTGTACGATATAGCATACATAAAATCACAATTACTGCAAATATTCGAGATCTCATTATGTCATGTACATGTTTCATTATCCTCCAGCCATCCACGTATCCTATGTTATCTGCTGTCCTCGTCCCTGCGTTTACACCTCAATTGTGAAATGGCTTATCTGCGAATAGTACGCGTGCACCGCCAGCTCCAAAATATGAACATCGCCAAACACGTCGCTCCCGTCAAAGCCGCCGACCACCAGCAGCCGGCTGTCATGCAGCACGGTGCCGTGGTAGCCGCGGCCGGTCGGGCTCTGGCCGTAGACGCGGCGCTTGTCCCACGCCATGGTGACGAGGTTGAGCAGCAGCACGTCCTGGCAGTACTCGCTGCCGTCGTGGCCGCCAATGACGAACAGGTAGGAGCCGACAATGGTGGCCGTGTGCGAGAGCCGCCGAAACGTGACGGGGATGGACACCGCTTTCCACACGTGCGTCTCGACGTCGTACACCCACACGTCGTCGAAGCACTCGCCGCCGTCGGAGCCCCCGTAGATGATGAGCTTGCTGCCGACCATGTTGGCCGTGTGGTAGCCGCGCGCCTTGGGTCGTCGCGGCGGCTGGTCCTTGGCGGCGCCGGCGCCACTACCGCTCGGCATTTCAGGGCCCGAGATGAGCCGCCACGTCATCTTGGTCATGTCGCTGACGTCGAGCCGCCAAATGTCATTGAGCGCGCGCACACCGTCGCCGCCACCAAACACGTAGATGCCATTCTTGTACAGGCAGGCCGTGTGCGCGCGCCGCTTGGACGGTACGCGGTCGCCTGCCACCTTGGGCTTGCTCCAGCGAAAGTTGAGCGTGTCGAGCACGTAGACGTCGTTGTAGTAGGCCGGGCCGTCGCCGCCGCCAAAGACGACGAGCTTGCGGCCGACGGCGGTGCACGTCATGGCGCGCAGCGGCGCGGGGATGTCGCCGACGACGTACGGTACCGACCAGTAAAAGGCGTCGGCGTCGAGCACGTACATGGTGTTGAAGCACGTCCGCGCGTCGCAGCCGCCAAAGACGTAGACGTTGGAGCCGACGAGCGTCGTCGTGTGCGCGCGCAGGTGAGAGTGCGCCGCTCCCGATACGGGCGCCCGCGACCAGTACATGCCCGAAGCCGGCGCCGGCGCCATTTCGAGCGCGTCCTTGGGGTCCTGCAGCGGCGGGAATGCCACGTGCTCGCCCGGGGGCGGCTGGGGCTGGGGCTGGGGCGGCGGCACCACCTGCGAGAGCGCCGCCGCCGACGTGCTCTGCGACGACGCCGTATTGGGTTTGGAGGTCAACACCGCCGTTGTACGCGCGTAGCCCCGTTTTTTCTCGTCCCGATCGTGGCCGTCGGCTGTCAGTGGCGGCGGCGGCGGTTGCTGCTGCTGCTTGGGGTAGCTCTTGCTACTGCTGCTACTGCTGGGGCCGGCCGTCGCGGGCCGCGGGGGCAACTGAGATGTAGACTGCGAGCGCTGGCGGATGGCCAGCTCGGCGGCCTGCTTGGTGGCGGCGGCGACCGCGCTTCGGTCGTTGACGCTCTTGCTGGCGAGATGGCCGGGCGTGTGGCTTCTGGGCAGTGCCTGGTGGGACGTCGGCGGCGGCTGCGGCGGCTTGGCATCATCGTCGTCGTCGTCGTCGTCATCGTCGTCGTCGTCGTCTTCGTCCGAGCCGCCTTCATCGTCCGAGTCTTCGTAAATATTGGTCCGCTCGGGCTGGGAGCTGACGAGGCTCTTGTGCGAGCGGTGCGCGACGATCGAGGGGGTGGTGGATTGTGCGCTGCTCACGGCGCGCGGGCGGGCCGACTTGCCCAGGTCTACCATGGCCGTCGAAAGATGGTGGGCGGGTCAGGTATTCGGCATGACCCCCTGCCCAAAACGTCGTGCAATTGAGTGGGGGATGATGTCGCGTTGGAGTTGCTGCTTGTACTTGGGAGGTTGTGGTCTGGACGCGAGCGCCCGCCCCGCGACGTTTGAAGGTGGGGAGTTGGTAGCTTAGATCCGATTTCATTGCCGCTTTGGCTTGCCGCAACCACGGTTAGGAAAACGACGGCAATCCCAATCAAGGTATATCTTGGATCATTTAAATTGGACAGGTATAGTTGGGTTTTGTCGTCAATCAGCTGATTTGGCCGTGCTATTGAATGTGCTTCTTGAGGTTCCGTGCCAGCCGACAGCACTACAAAAGTATGCAAAGGGAGCGGCTTTGGCCGTTCGTTACCAAAATTTGTGAAACCACGAACTAGGCAAGTGATTTAATATACCTCCTGTCGTACGCCCCTCCAGACGTCTTGGGCTTGGAGTTGTGAAAGGATGGCGGTTCGAGAGGCGCTGTGTAAGCCCATTGGCTGCGCTAACTAGCGGCTGCGGCTGCGAGCCCGCCGTCGAAATTTTATCGCCTGCGTTCGTTCAACAGCACCAACATCCTCTCTACAATCTCACTTACATCACCAGCCGTATTTTATTTCCACTCAAAGCTGATCTTTCACTATTCTGGATACTATCAATTGGAATATAGTAGCCTCTAGGTACCCGGTGGTCTACACCTCGTTCTTGGCCAACCGCCTCACTGAGATACTCATCATTTGCTGCAAACACAACGATCGCTCAACATGACGGACCAGGTCGCGCAAAACGCTACTTCTGATCAGTCCACCAACGGGCGACCAGTCTCCCCGATTGAGGAACCTGCCGCCAAAAGACAAAGGGTCGAAGAGTCGACGACAGCTGAAGCTCCGGTTGATCAAAACGTCACCGCTCAGAATGGTGCTGCTACACAAGACAACGGCTCTATAAAAAAGCTGGATGATAGAGACAATAGAGATAAGGGATATGCCCCCATTAAGAAAGAGTATGATTTCCACCTTATCCAAAAGACTGTCAATGATAACTGACCCGCGCCGCGCTTTAGGTATCTGATTGACGCCGCTGATCTTCGCGGTCAGGCAGAAGAGGCCCCTGCCGACGATGACGCCGCCGAGGGTCGTGAAGGCGGAGACGACAGGGACGGCGGCGGCAAGCGTGGAAAGAAGAAAAAGGCCAAGGGTCAAAACACGGAGCGTTCCTTTGGCAAGTTTGACGACGCTTTGCCCCTCTGCAACAGCCGCGCCTTTTCCCCCGAGTTTTCACCCCGCGAGTGCCGCTTCGGCGACCGCTGCCGCCTGTGCCACGACATCCGCCAGTATCTCGCCGAGGGTCGCCGCGGCGACGTCGAGACCTTTGAGGGCAAGTGCCCCGTGTTTTCCCAGCACGGCCGATGCCCGTCTGGCTGGAAGTGCCGCTTCGTGCGCAGCCACATGGAGGAGATTACGCGTGCCGACGGCCGCAAAGAGCTGGTCCTGGTGGATAAGTCGGGCCGCGACGGCGAGACCAACGAGGACGGCGGTGCTGATGTCGACGACGCGCGACCCGACGTCGTGAACATTGTACCCATGTCGGTCAAGATCGACATGAACCGCAAGCGCCTCGACTTTGGCGATGCTGAAAAGTACATTGCCTGGATGGACGCCGAGTCCAAAATCAATCAAAAGAACCATCACCGGCGCAAGGACGAAGCAGGCGAAGAAGAAACGGCCACCGCCGAGGACAACCGCGCACAGTATGTCGACCCGCCGTTTTTGCCGTCCGAGAAGCGGCGCCTGTACTTTGGCCGCGAGACGCCGACGCTCGCGCCGCTGACGACGCAAGGCAACCTGCCGTTTCGGCGGCTGTGCGTCGAGCTGGGGTGCCAGCTGACGTACTCGGAGATGGCGCTGGGCATGCCGCTACTGCAGGGCGTCAAGGCGGACTGGACACTCATGAAGGCGCACACGTCGGAGACGGTACCGCCCACCTACACGAGCACGGTGCCCCTGTACGATCACGCGCGCGACCTTCGCTTTGGCGCGCAAATCTCGGGCAGCGCGCACTGGGTCACGACCAAGGCGGCCAGCGCGCTCGCGCGCTTCTGCCCGCACCTACGCCTCATCGACCTCAACTGCGGCTGCCCGATTGACATGGTGTACAAGTCAGGCGGCGGGTCCGCGCTGCTCGAGTCCCACGGCAAGCTGGAGCGCATGATTCGCGGCATGAACGCCGTCTCGGGCGAGGTGCCCATCACCGCCAAGATCCGCACCGGCGTGCGCAGCTCCCGTCCGACGGCGCCCACCGTCATTGACCGGCTCGCCTTCGGCTCCAAGGAGCACCGCGCGCGCCTCGGCGCCCCCGGCTGTGCCGCCATCACTCTCCACGGCCGCAGCCGCGAGCAGCGCTACACCAAGCTCGCCGACTGGGGCTACATTGGCGAGTGCGCGGCGCTCATCCGCGCGCACAACGCGACGCGCGACGCCCTCGCCGACACGGCCGCTGAGCCCGACGCCCGCACGCAGGCCGCCGCCGGCCGCCTCTTCTTCCTCGGCAACGGCGACTGCTACTCGCACGTCGACTACCACCGCAACATTGACGAGGCGCGCGTCGACACCGTCATGATTGGCCGCGGCGCCCTCGTCAAGCCCTGGCTCTTTGAGGAGATTGAAAAGGGCCAGTACCTCGACAAGTCGGCGTCGGAGCGCCTCGCGTACATAGAAAAGTTTGCCCGCTACGGCCTCGAGGCCTGGGGCTCCGACGAGCTCGGACTAGGCTTCACACGGCGCTTCCTGCTCGAGTGGCTGAGCTTTGCCCACCGCTACGTGCCGATTGGCTTGCTCGAGCGGCTGCCGCCGAGCATCAATGAGCGGCCGCCCGCGTACCGCGGTCGCAACGACCTCGAGACGCTCTTGGCATCGCCCAACTACAAGGACTGGATCAAGATTTCGTAAGTCGTCCCCCCCCCGTGCAAAGTGCGATGCACTGTGTCGTAGATGTAATGCCAAACTAACGATTCCGCGCAGAGAAATGTTCCTCGGTCCTTGCCATCCTGGGTTCCAGTTTATGCCCAAGCACAAGTCCAACTCGTACGAGGCCGAGGGTTAAACACGGGGATGTCGGATGGTAGTCGCGAGCGGGAACATGCATGGAAGAGGAGTTTGCCAGATGTACTTGAACAGAAACAAAAAAGACATGGTGTATTTGGAAATGGTTGTACTTGATTGGATTGGATTTGGCCGATTATCGTATCATGGCAAAATAGATTCTGGTCCCTCATCACAAGTTGAATTTTGATGCAAATAAGACGGAAATAAGAAACCCACCACACATCGGCGCCCAGATTGAGTAACGGAGAAAGAGTAGATAACAACTGTAGACTAGATGAAATATAGACTAGAAAACAAGTAAACTAAATGACAAGTAGACGAAACATGTAGAAGTTAGATAAAGTATAGACCAGATAATAAATGTGATTAGATGATGAACGGACAACCAGCAGCCAAAATCCCTGATCCGTGGAGCGGGACTGGCGTTCCCATGTGATAACTATTTTATGTCCCGTTGTCACAGACAGAAGAACGGACTCAAATACGATCTTTATCGCACGAGAAGAAAAAAAAGACCAAAATTATATATCCCACTGCTCTTTTGATGTGAGCAGATGAAGCACGCCTCTAGAGTGCAAGCTAAAGCAAAGGCTCCGTCCACGCCCGTTCCGAGCGACTCTCTCCATCAAGCAACCCGGTAACGAGCGCGGACCATTTTCCCTGGTCGCACAAGCATCGTGGGGGCCGAAAACGAACGTTGATATATATGTACGTATAAAGAAGAGGCCGACAAAGAGCGGATTGACAAGAACCACATCAGAACAAGGGACGCCGGCGGGCAGCGCCACCGATCGGTGATGTGTTTGGAGCGCCACCGTCTTGGCCCGCCGATCAATGCGCAGAAAGAAACCGCCAACGAAATATGAAAAAAGGGCATTCGATTTAACTAGGCGTCCCCCGTACGGATTACTTCTCGCGCAATGGCAAATAAAGTTTCTTGCCCTCGACACCCAACCGGCCTTGTTGATTCTTACTGGTCGTTTCGTATTCGGCTGGCGCTGCACGGACGCCAACTTCCCCATCTGTGCGCCGCTGCTCAGCTCCTCTCCCCAGCCCGTATTTGTTTTCCGCTGTGCACAGTCGTCACAATTGCGGGGGGAGGGAGGACCATTGTTGGGATGCTTGCCTTTGGACTCAAAAATGCATCCAGGGAGAGCAATCAGAGTAACTAGTGGGCTGATGAGAAGCGAGTCGTACGAGGCAAGCGGGTGGGGAGCACATTCAAACAATGTTCCAGGGCTTGTCTGCCGTGCCATACAATAGCGCCAGAACAAGGGCTTCGCGGATGCGTCTACAAAGAGGCAAGAGGCTACACAAATTGGATATCGAATGCATAGCACGGCAAAATTAGTCAAGTTGGCTGTACTGTTGCTGTATTGCTGCTGGCACGAGGCGTCGCCGTGATTGCTGCGTTAAAAAGTTCATGTAACTTCTCTCCCACCACACTCGGGGGTCGTATGCTTTGCCCTCCAATATGCTAATCCATACAGCTTCTGCCAAAAAAAAAAAAGAAAAAAAGAGAGAGCTGCGTCGTGGCACAACAGCGTGAGTTGATAGTGTCGCCCAACAATGACATCGTTCCTCTCCATAAAGAAAGAAATGGCATTCCCGCCAGCGAAAACGCCGAAGAAAGGGTGCCGTGAAACTGGCTTGTTGTCGAGCGATTCGAGTATAATTGATGATTGTTGTGAGTCATGACAAGAAAGTTCCGTTGTGAAAAGACAAGGCGATGCATGCACCGTTCCTCTCGTGTTCAATGGCCATGTCTAGGCAGGTGATGGTCATGTCCAAGAGGGACCAAGTACCGCGTCATATTCGCATCTTGAGACGTCTTACACACGCAGGAACGGCGCCGTGAATTTTGTGTGAGCATGCTCCTCTGCTGATTCGAGGCGGCAGAGGGCAGGACCGGGTTACGCTTCACTCGCCGACCGAGATGACGACGTCGCCCTTGCACGTTCCATAGGAGCAGCATGCCGAGGGGTCGAGTTGGCCGTTGAGGATGGCATCGACCTTGTACTGGACGACGAAAGATTTGTTAGTATTTTGGGCGTGTGAAGGGCAGGTTGGCCCTGAGCAACTCACGTCTGGGCAGGGGCCGCTGGGGCCGATGGGGGCGGCGAAGATGGGCGAGACCATGATGGCGGCGAGGGCAAGAGTCAACGATTTCATCGCGACGATTGGTGTATATCGGTGCATGTGTTGTCAATTGGCTGGCTGTTGTGTGGTTGATACTGGTAGTGGCCTCGTGTTGATGGCGGGGGTATCGAGTGTGGCTTGTGTATGTCAAGCTCCGAGTCCAAGATGATATCGAGATGACGAGAAAAACACTATCGAGGGTGCGGACAAGTGTCGAGTGATGTGCCAAGCTGAGTATTTTATATAAGAGGAGGCGGGTGCGTCTCTGTGGAGGCGTAGAGAGGAAAACAGAGGCAATGTGGAATTGCGGTCGGGTCAGACAAGAAACAAGTAAGGATCGGGCGCATCGATGGCTGGGCGGCAACTTTTAAGGCAGTGTGACAGTCATGAACCAGAAGCAGCCGATGGTTGCATTCCCATTGCGAGGAAACAAGAGAGGAAGGAGGGAGGGGGTGGTGTGGTGTGGCAGGCCGGGGGGACAAGACGATGTTTTCGGCGCAGAGCATGGATCGATATGTATGTACATGAGTGGTGGGCAGAAGGTAGGTACATATAGAATACCTACCGAGTATAGGGACCTGGCATGCGTGAATAAAATGGACGAGAGAAGCCGGTGTCCGTGTGTATTTTTATTTTATTTAGTCTGTTATTTTTACTTTTATTGACCATGACGAAATAGGATTTCTGGGCTGAAGCTGTACGAGGAGGGGGCTGCGGGCTGAAGGCAAGCCGAGGTGTGCTGACGGGAGGAACTAACAGAAAGGCAAGGCAGGCAGACCCTGACACTACTAACTTGTGTACTAAGGTAGTAAGGATGGACGGGTTGGGTCTAGGGAAAGCCTCGGAGAGCCTTGAGGGTGTTGGGCCATGACGCCAGAAGAAGGTTACGAGCCGCTGGCAGACCAGTATTCCAGCCACGGGCCAGACAAAAGGTTACTGAAAGATTAGCGTTTGTAGGGCTCGTGTTCACGACGCCATCATCTCTCACCCAAGATGAAAGCGCTGTGAGGTACCTAACTAATTTGTACAGGTAGCACGGAAAAAACGCTAGTTCATCCTGCTGGAGCACAGTGGCTTGCTTTTTCATTGCTTGCGGCTGGCCCTCTCTTCTCTCCGCCATGACGCATGGTGCCGGAGCAATACAACCAACTGAACGAGACAGGGAAGCACATTCCAGCACACCGACGATTCACCCCGGAAACAGTGAAACATGAAACGGGACGGCTTGAGCAAAAGATGAGGTCAGACGGGTAACCAGCAAGATGAAGAGAAAAAAATACTATTACTAACTAATAATCCTAATAATCCTAATAATCCTAGACATGCAAATTCAATTCATTCTTCAACGATTCCCCGCTCCAAACCCACTACTGTCGAAAGCAAACCCACTGGGGGTACCACTGTAAAAACCACGCGCGACAGGGGGCACCGCGATCAATTTTGCCCTACGCATAGTTGGGAAGCTTGGCCTATATTACGCGCCCGGTTGGCATCTCCGGTCATGTCCACAGTGCCAAGCGTGGATGCGGAATTGATTTTTGAGTTTTTTTTTTTTTGTTTTTGGTTCGGCCACTTTTTTACTGCTTGTGAAGAAGAAAGGAGGCTGGTACAAATTAATACTGACAAGTTCCCAACTACCTGCGGGGACAGCCCTGCAGGGCGACGGTCCGCCAAGATATACTGTACTTCTGTGTGTGATGAGTCTCTCCTCGCCCTCTGAACAAAGACGGCACGGAATCAGCTTCAAAAAAGACTAGTGAGAAATGCCACGGACGCCGCCTCAGAGTCATCGCTTGCATTTGGATCCCGGTTGCCCGGACCATTCGTATCCCGCCACTTGTTTGGACTACTGCAGCTTGTTCCCCCAGCTTCACACATGCACAATACACACGCTCTCACACGGCACGCTGCCCGACGAACCAGCTCATCATTCCTCCCCAGACCATATGTTATCATATAGCCCAGGGACAGCCTATACCCTACAAATCTGCTCTGCGAATCAATTCAGCTCGTGCCATTCAAGTACCAAATCCGGCCCTTCCGCTGGCTTCCGCCTCTGGAATGCCCTGCCCCTCCTCCCTTGCTGGCCAGGCTGGCAGCCTCGTTTCTCCCTTGGATGCGTGAAATTGGTTGAATGCAAAAGAGCCCAAATCCACACACACACAACACGCTGACTTGTTTTTTCGGTTCCTGACGCTAAACTATAACCACAACTAGTGTCCCGCCCTACCATTTCGCCGGCCATCCGACCAACCCAACTGGCCAACAATTCCCCGGCTCACGGCCTGTCTTTTTCTTCTTCCCCTTCCTTTTGACAATCTGCCTTGCTCAGCCCTTTTTCCTTTTCATGCAAGGACATGGGTGTCCGAGCCGAGAGACAAGGGCACAGCGAAACAGCATCGCACCATGACGCCTCTCCCCTCCTCAGCTGAACTCTTGCATGGACAAAATGACTTGTATTATTTTCTTGTCTCGTAGCCTTTTTATCTTTTCATGTACGCAACATCTTATTGTTCCATTTTCTCTATCCATGTCTATTTTGAGCGCTTATCCTCCGTAGTATCCTGTAAAGTCCCATCATGATCGCATGTCTTATGCTCGTCCCTCCTCAACACCAAGCTTGCCTCTCTTCGCTCCAGCCGCCCAACCTTGCCTCTCCTCACTCCAGCCGCCAGACCTCCAGCCCAACACCCGCCACCATGACCCGTGGTCTTCTCGCATCTTCCTCCTCGCCCCTCGCCAGCGTGACCACATCCCCCGCGTCCGCCACGCCGCTGTACGCCTCGCCCAGCAGCCGCATCCCGCCCTCGCCCAACCGCCACGTCCTCACCCACTGATCGTTGCTCACGCTCACGCACCTCACCTCTCCATGCATCTCCACGAGCGCGACCCCCGTCACGGCCGCCGCGTGCGCCCTCTCCACCATCGCGCCGAGCCCCGCCCGGAAGCCGCCCTCTTCGTTCCGCAGCCGCAGCAGCGTCCACGCCAGCGCATTGTCGTCGCCGCCCGTCGCCACCCCGTACCCATCCGCGAGCCGCACCATATCCAGGCTCTTGACGCTGCTCTGGTGCACCCGGAGCGTCTGCACCAGCTCATACGTCCTCGTGCTGCTGCTGCCTCGCCAGAGCGCCAAGTGTCCGTCCGTCGACGCCGTCACCACCTGCAGCAACCCACCGCTCGTCTCCAGATGCCGCACCTGCGTGAGGCAGACCCCGGTGTACCGGCCCGCGCAGACGAGCGCAAAGCCCGACGCTGCCGTGTAGCGGTACGTACGGAGCGCCGAGTCGGACCGCGCCATGGTCAGGAGCATGCCACCGCCGCTGTCGGGGGACGCGTCAAAGTCCATGATGCGGAGGTCCTCGCGCGCGCTCTTGTCCGCAAAGACGCCCTCGCACACCACGGCCACGCGCCCCGCGTACGCCGAGTCGAGCGCGCGCACGCGCCACGCAAACAGCTCCTCGTTGCCGCCGCTCGACAAGAGGTACGCGGCGCCGCCGTCCGCCGTGGCCCACTGCACCTTTTGCAGGCCGGCCACGTGCCGCTTCATACACGCAAGAGGCCGCAGCGCGCCACCACGCCCCGGGCACGCCCACAGCCGGATCGTCGTGTCCTCGGCGCCCGTAGCCACGTAGTAGCCCCCTGCTCTGCCGGCCGCCGCCAGCGACCGCACCTCGCGCCCGTGACCGCCCCGCCGCACCGGCTCGTAGGACGACCCCCGCTGCGCGTGCACCGCGAGGCGCGAGGTCCGCGTAAAGGCGACCCGCACGCCGCCGCCGCCGCCGTCCCGCGCCAGGCGAAAGGTGCGGTGCGCGCCGCCGCAGTCCCACGCCGCCAGCGCCTCGCGCCGCGTCTCGTTCCACACCACAAAGTCGGTGCTGCGGAAGCCGTACAGGACCAGCTCCGCGTCGGCCGTGAACCACGCGCCCTCGATCCACGGCCCAAACGGCGGCGCCGTCTCGTGCAGCAGCGTCATCCGCGCGCCCGCGACAACGTCGAGCTGGAAGATGCGGTAGGCGCCGTCGCGGCTCGTCGTCAGCACGTACTTGGTCTGGCGGCTGCCCGCGCTCGCAGGCAGCGGCACAATGGCCGTCACGGCGTCGCTGCTAGTTGGCGGCCGCTCCAGGATCGGCCGCAGCGTGCCGGTACCGTCTTGTCGTCGTAGGAGCGCGATCCAGCCGTGCCGCGAGCCGACGGCGATCACGTCGTCGATGCGCGCGGCGCACATGGCCACGAAGCGGCTGTCGAGCCCGGTCAGCGTCTCCTGGCTGCTGACCGCGCCCGTGGCCCGGTCCAGCGTGAGCAGCACCGAGGCGGCGTCGCGGTGCAAGTGGATGAGGGCCTCGACGTCCCCCGTCGCACCGCGTCGCGCCGTCTCCGACAGCGCGCTGATTTCCACCACGCGGCCGGCGAGGCCGGCCACCGGGACCACGTGCCGGTCGCGCAGCCCAACGTAGTACACGCCGCCCGTGACGCACCCCAGCAGCGCGCCGCCGTAGCAGATCGTCCTGAGTGCGTACACGTGGCCCATGTCCGCGCGCGCAGTCTCATCCTCCACCACGAGCTCCTCCCACGTAGCCCGAGCACCTGTAAATGTGCCCAGCAGCACCCGGCCCGTGCTGGTCACGGCGAGCAGCACGTCGGGCGTGATAAAGTCGTAGCGGCCGATGAGTTCCTTGCGGGGCTTGCCCGCGGCCGGCGCCGGCGCCGGCCGTCCCATGGCCGACAGAATATCGTGCATGTCCCACGTATCCGCGCCGCTGTACTCGCAGCCGCCCACCGGGTCTGCCGTCTCCGTGACCAGTGTAATCTTGCTGTCCGCGCCACCGGCCAGGACGCGGGTCGTCGGCACGCCGTCCTCGACGCGGCAGAGGAGAGCCCGCGACCAAAGGTGCTTGCCGTCGTGCAGCGTGTACGTCTTGTCGTGGACAAGGCCGCCCGTCTCCCGCAGGGCAGCGGCCACGTCGACGCGCCATTTCTGCGCCGTCGCGTCCTCGCCAAATGAGTACACGGACAGTAGACCGTCCGCGCCACCCCAGACCCGGCGCTCGGCGTCTGTGAGTGCGGGCTCGTTAGGCAAGCCGAATTGTACACCCCAGATGCGTGAGGCGTGGCCCATGGCCGTCGCAATGGGCTTGACATCGGCGCGGCCCTGCCCTCTACCGCCGCCATACACGGCGGGCGCGCATCGAAACCCCGTATCTGACACCTCCGACGTCGCTGCCGCAGTATCGCCCAATGTGTCCGCCCCTTGTTGTTCCCCACCCTCGCCCTCTGTAATATTCCAGATGCGAAGCGTGCGGTCATCGCTGCAGCTCGCCAGTAGCCGCACCGGGCTCGCCTCGCCGGGCAGCTCGAGCAGCGGCGACACGTGCACGCCAAAGATGGAGCCCTCGTGCCCAGACAGCGCATACAGCATCCTCGGCGCGCCGCCGCCGAGAGTGTACGTCCAGACCAGGATGTCGCCAAAGACGGTGCCGGCCGCGACGAGCACCTCGTCATCGGCAGTCCAGCACACGTGGGCCGCGTACAGCATAGGCCGCGACGGCGAGACCAGGGCCGACGCGATGCGCGCCGCGCCCCCGTCGAGCCGCACCGTGACGACCTCGTTGTGCGCCGTGACGAGCACCGCGAGGTCGTCGTCTGCCGGACACACGGCGCCGTCGTATATCCAGTCCGGTGCCTGCACGTGTGCCAAGCGCGGTGGCGGTGTGTCGGCTGCCTGTCCGCCGAGGGGCAGGTCGGCGAGCGGGAGCAGGGCGACGGACGAGCCGCCCCAGAGCAGCAGGCGGCCGGCGGGCTGCTGCTGCACGCGGATACCGTGGATGGGCTGCGCGTGGAGGATACGTAGGCGCGCCACGGGGGTGCGCAGGCCATGCCGCGTGGAGGAGGCGTCGGGCCCGGAGACGCGGTAGATGACGAGGTCGGTGTCCTCGCCGGCGAGCACGTAGAGAGCGCCGGTGGCGGGGTCGCGGTAAAAGGCGACGGCGGTGATGGGCACTTGCGCGAGCTCTCTTTGGAGCTTCACAGCGCCGTGCGTCTGGATAGTGTCAGCGTCTTGGCCTGAGTCGTAGAGAGTCATGTGAAGTGGCTTGAGATGATGCGTGGTGTTGGGCTAGGCGGCCTGTGGTGCTTCAACGTACCGCCATGATGGAGGGGCGCAAGTGCTCAAACTGTGCGGTCGCGGGACTGCGCCGGCGGACGCATGCAACAGGTTTTTAGTCCGGATATTGATATGCATATAATGTCTATTAATTCACGATTGTCCGCCGTCAGGTTGCAAAGCCGTTTTGTCGTGTGATGTTGTACAGAGCTCAAAAATTTGCTCCACAGGTCAATTTTGGAGGTGCAAGTATTGGTGGCTCCAGAATGCTACGCCATGCTCACGAAACCGTCTTATTAGTCTACAAATGTACAATTCACACATTCAGCACTTCATTCTTGCAGTTGGTCTGATATTGTTCGTTATATTGTCGTAGCGTATAAGAATACTAGTACGGGCGTTGCCCACTATCTATGCGCATAAATATATGATGTCCGTAATCATGAGCACCGCCAAACAGCGCGTGCTGTGTCCCAAAACGCCAGTCTAAGCTACCATTTTCGCTCACAAACAAGGACAAAGGAAAAAGGACAAGCGGCGAAAGGCCTGCTTATGCGCGATGAGAGTAAGGCTCATAGGCCAGGTCGGAGCGGCCGTTGCCAGCGGGGTGGCGAGCCGGCTGGCCATTGAAGTAGGCGCTGTTGTTGTAGCCGGTGTGCTGCGGGGCATGCTGCTGCTGGAATCCCGTCATTTCGTGGTCAGTGCCAAGAGGGGCGTAATTGCGCGAGGGCATGAGCTTTTCGCCATCGCCGTAGCTGTCGCGGTTGCGCACGCTGCGGGCGCGGCCGTGGTCGGGCTTGCAGCAGCAAATGGTAAAGACCCAGAAGAGGTTGGCACCGAGCGCAAAGGCGGCACCGATCCATACGGCGGCCAGGAAGCTGGTTTGGATACCGCCCTTGACGCCGTACACTTTGGCAGTGGCCTCGACGGCGCCGACGACAGCGGCCGACACTCCCGTGGCCAAACCGGCGGCGGCGAATACAACAACTGTGGTAATGCAGGAAAGGAGCCAGGTGAGGCACGAGACGACGCGCGAGCAGCTTGCGAGGATGCCAATCAGCAGCTCGACACCGAGCATGATGTTGGCAGCAATGAAGACAATCTCGGTCACCTTCATCATGGTGCGAAAGGCCTTGATGGATCCCTGGATTTCCTTGGGCAGGGGAATGGTGACGCCGGCCTCGGTACCAAAGTTCTTGAGGTAGGTGTCGTTGAGGGTGCTCGAAGCCCAGTCAAACTGGGCCTTGGTGCAGTTGCGCTTGCTGTCCTTGGTGTAGCAAAAGCCCCAGAGGTCGACCTCGAAGACGTAGTCAAGGTTGAGCTCCTTGGCTGTGACATTTGTGCCGCCTGTCGCCTTGTTAAGCAGGCTGTCAATGTCGACGCCGAGGTCCTTGCCGATGCTGCTAACGTCGACGCCGGCGCTCTTGGCAATGTTCTCGATGCCCTGTCTGTCGAGCGTCAGGTTGGTGGTGTCGAGCTTGAACATGAAGGTGTTATGGTGGGCGACGCCGGCGAGGGTGGCGTAGAGGAGGGCAGCCAGCGAGGCGATCGTTAATAGGAGCGGCAGAGCCACGCAGAGGGCGCGACCAACGGCCATGGCTGCTGTTGTGGAGGGTTGTTTGAGTTGTTGGGTGTGTTGTGGTTGGCCAGACGAGGCGTTGTGATTGTTGAGTGATTGTTGATCTCGGTGCGTGTTCAACGCAGATCGCAAGAGAAGAATCGGCCGGGTTCGTAGGGTAGAAGGACACTTGCAGCTTATAGTAGACCAAGGCTATTATGCAAAATGGAGAGACAGGATGCAAATACACGAAAGAGATACGATGAGGGAAGAGGAAGAAAACGAGTGGGAGGATGACGACTCGTTTATAACAAGGCCGTGAGGCGGCATAATAACAGTACATAGCAACAAGGGCAGGGCAGTTAATCAGAGTCAGGCTGTCAGTCTGCGCTGCTTTTTTAGCGGGGAATTGGGGGCTTGCGCCGGCCAAGGGGTGGTGGCGCAGCTGCTTCGTGGCAGCGCAGCACCAGCACGTACCACTCAAAGAGGCGATGCGGTGCGGGATAACGATGCGGGATGAAGCAAAAATAGGTCAAACATGGCAGACAAAGCCCAGCCTGCTTTATGGGCCGTGACTTTTTTCCTGATTTTTTTTTTTTCGTCTGCAAGACAAGGAGAGAGCTGCATCCCCAGCCTAGTTGGGAGAACAGTTTCGGCTCAAGCTTATTCTTATGCCAACACCCACTGCACTTTGCTTACGAGTTTGAGACCCTTTTCAGCGGGGTCCCCAGCACCGCCAAGTGTTCTACTTGCCTCTTTGCCTCTCTGCCTCTCTGCCTTGTCTCCTCAGTCCACTAATTAATAAAAAATCAAATAGTACACATACAGGCATATGGACACAACCAGGCTCCTGACGCCCGAAACAGGTATAACAGTCTGACTATCATTTGCGCAAGTTTTGCGGGTAGGCACATTCTTACATGGCAATGCAGACTTGCAGGAGCCGTGTTATTATTAGAAGCCCAGCCTCCGTAAACTACGGATAGAGACATGTTCATTCTTCATAGGTAACAAACATCTTACATGCCCACGTTGGTTGGGTCGCCAGCTGAGGCTGACATGACCACACCACCACCTCAGCCTGGTTCTCCCGCATTTCAGTGAATGATCCCATGCAGCTTTACAATATTTACGCCATTATAAAACAATCTTCAAGCTCTTCTGCGCTTATCAGAATTCAATTCGCCTGTGCTCTCAGTATTCTAAACAGCAACCAGACTAATAGTTATCAATTACTAACTGCGCACCTCCATATCTAGTGGCCTGCCAACTCCCCAACTCTAATCCGGCCCACTCATTAGCCCATGCCGCAGATAGATGAACAACAACCAACATCAACCGCCACGCACGCAAGCCCCTCAACCCCTCCATCGTTCGTATCATCCCAACCACGCAGGCCTTTCTTCTGCAGCAACTTCCGATCTGCATCCGTTGCCGCGTCAGCAATAACAAACCAAACTTTCTTCTCTCCCTCCCCACCGCATCGCCCAGTCCATCGAATGCAACCTTGATCGCCGCCTCCTCCCCCCACCCGACCATGGTAGCCAGCAAGAAGCGCAACCTGTTGCTCTGCTTCGACGCCTTTGGCACCCTGTTCCGCCCCAAGGGTTCCGTGGTCCAGCAGTACGCCCATGTCGCGCGGCAGTGCGGCATCACTGGCTTCTCCGAGGACCAGCTGGCGACGCACCTGACGGCCGCGATTCGCCATGAACGCGCGGAGAACCCCAACTACGGCAAGGCCACCGGCCTAGGTGCCACGCGGTGGTGGACAAATGTATCCGAAAAGCCCCTGTGTAGAGCCTTCGCGCGTTGTAGTCCTTCGGAATCCATGCTAACAGCTACTTTTCCTTGTTTCTTTGTTTCCGACGGATAGGTTATCCACAACACCTTTACGCCGCTGATTCCAGAACAGCAGCCATTTCCGCCGGCGCTCGTCCCCGCGCTGATGCATCGCTTCGCCTCGAACGAGGGCTACGATGCGCAGCCCGACCTTGTCTCTGCACTGCGGGCCTTGCGCCGCCCCGGCGCGTGGCACGCCCTAGACGAAGTCGTCGTCGGTGTCGTGACCAACTCAGACGACCGCGTCCCCAGCATCCTGTCCTCGTTGGGCTTGCGCGTGAGCCCGCTGCGCTACAGCGACGACGCGCACGCCGTACCGCCCCCGCAGGAGGCGTACGACGTCGACTTTCACTGCATGTCCTACGACGTGGGGTGCGAGAAGCCCGACGTGCGCATCTTCCGAGCCGCCGAGTCCATGCTGACCCGTATTGTCGCAGCTCGTGAGGGGCCGGTGCCGGCGGCGGAGAGCTGGTACAAGGTCTACGTCGGCGACGAGCACGCCAAGGACGTCATCGGGGCTACCGGCGCCGGTTGGTTCCCCATCCTGCTGGATGCCGACACGGAGGCCTCCGCGGTGGCTAAACTCGAGGACTTGCCCGACCGGTCCATCTCTGCTGTGGTTCGACGTCATCCCGTTGTACGCGTGCCGTCGATACCAGCGCTGGCGTCGTGGCTGTCAGGGCCCCAATGGGCTTCCGATCAGCATCCCTGATGGAGTATTAGACTTTTTTCCTTTCCTCTTTAATGCAACTGCCGGATGAGATAGACCGATTGCGGTCCTCGCGACGATGCATTATTCGTCAGCTGACATGGCACATGCTGCCAGCTGTTGTGCGACCCTCTCGCGTGTATCCGAGCCGCAGCAGCTTTGGTGCTATATATATATCACTCTCCGCGATACACTGCCGCTAGGTACACAAGCCATGTCGAATAGCGTTAGCTTTGGTCCGCGAAGGAATGTGATGGCCAAGCTTTTATATGCGAAGGTCGGTGGCGCTTCCAAACTCTCTTGGCTTGTAACACAGCAGATGCAACGCATATGGCTGTCAAAACTCTACTTGACGACTGGAAAGCTTAGACTGAAAAGCTCAGACCGTATTCTCCACATTGTTCTGCTACACAATGCTCGTCGATGTGCGTCATTGAGCAGAGGATCGGCTCATTCATTGTACGGAACACGTTACAGCGCGCTCCCAAGTGCACACCCAGTGATGGACATGCTGTAGCCACATCGGGAGACAAAGTTCCTCTCAAAAATTGAAACTTACATAGATAAACCCTGCACATCTGTCATGTGCCCCGCGTTTTGATTCGGTTGTAGAAGCACGGCAGTGTCGATCGCGGTTCTGTCCCAAGTCTAGTCACAAACACCCCGGTGCTTAATGACCAGATCCACGTAGATATCCAGTTTCAGAAATCCAGGCGATAGGTTCTAATAGACATAGACCTTTGTGAGTGCATTTCCTTGATCATTCTGATACTTGTTGGATAAACTAGATCATAGTTGTGGCGCGAGAATGACGTGCGTCGCCAGGTACAGCAGCACCGCCACCATTTAGGCGGAGCGTCTAAATTTAGAAGCCACCTGCTAACTATTAGGACCAGGTAATTTGTAACTAGTTAGTTACGCTACGCTTCGGTGAGCGCAATCTGCAATGACGAATAACGGTTCATCGCAACAGCATCTGTGAAAATTTGGTAAAACGTTCTAGAATATTGATGGCTGTAGACTAGCAGGCATACAAAGCGAGTGCCTGCCATTGACTTGGCACAAACGCGAGGACATGTAATAGTTAGTAAGTATCTCGGTAGTGAGGTGTGGTGTTGGTGTCGTTACTCGATTGATCTTGTCCTCAATGTGTCGGCTTCTACGCGGAATTATTCGGTCTTAAAAAAACGAGGTAAACGCTGGGAAAAAATGACGATCCGGAAACGTCGGAGATACGGGCGTCGAGCCTTCACACTCAACTACCACGACAGTTACTTAGTAGAGCTCGGAGGCACGCGGGTTGGGGCGCGTCGAAATTATTATGCTGAAGGAACATATTATGTGTCGGGCAGCAGACTTGCAGCAATAGTTGCAGAAAGCGTGCACTAGACAGAGATATAACCATTAGCACGGCGGCCCAATGCCATCCCCTGCTCAATGGCCGCTAAAACTTGGGCGCCAATGAAATTACATTTGGCTGCCCGAAGTCGATAGCCCGGCCGCGCCTGTCATGAGGCAATCTTGATGTGGCAGCGGTCAACGAGGTTGCAGGGCTCGTCGACGCCCGCAGAAATGTGCCCGGCATGGGCACGCCCGCGGCGACATCACGCGGTGCGTCGGAGAAGTGCGACTCCAAAACCAGCGACGAGGGCCCAAGATGGTCGCGTCCGAAGGGATGTGCACGTCCGACTCCGTTGACGGCGACGGACGGCGATGGTGGACGCTGGAGGGACAAGGTGGCGCCGATTCCCTGGGTCCGGTGCGCGGGCGGGCGCAGGCCGGGCGGGGAAAGGGAGAGCACAAAGCGTATCGGTCAGGGGGGCCAAGAGGCCCTAGCACGCGCGACAAAGCTGTCGGTCAAGCGACGGGAGATGGCAAGTGGCTGGCAAATGGCAGAGTAGAGCCGAAAGAACTGGCAGAGACCAGAGATGGCGGCGCCGTGGGACGACGGAAGAAGGCTTCAGCTGTCGCGGTGTGCCGGGAGCAGGCTTGCCAGTGGTGGGAGCGCGCGGGCAGGCGTGGGGCGCATCCCTGGCTAGTGTGGCACGCCCGCTGCAAAGAGCGCCGCGTCCGGACAGCTGGAGCATTGCTGGAGGGCGGTAGCGGCAGGCTAATGGCCGGATGACCTGCGTGGACAGATGGCGTTGTGTTCGAGACCCAAGTTGTGAAGCAGAGTGACAAGGTTGTGATGGTTGGTGAGAAGAGAGGCGGAAGCTGAAGATGGTGACGATAGGGCGGGTTTGGGAAGCCGGAATATGTAGGAGGGATGTTTTGGCGAGGAAAGAGTGGAAAGAATTGAAACGAGAGGCGTGAGAGCTGGGAGTTGGCAGTTGGCAGTTGGCAGTTGGCAGTTGGCAGTTGGCAGTTGGCAGTTGGCAGTTGGCAGTTGGCAGTTGGCAGCTGGCAGCTGGCAGCTGGCAGGTGTTTGTTTGCAATTAAAGCTGTAATAAAGCAGGTCCCTGAAATTCCCTAAACGCCTCGCTGTAGCAGCCACCACAGGGCTTTCCGTACGCGCTATGCCCGCTGTGCTTGAACACTGACCGCAGCCGCCAGACGGCTTGTCGTAGGGCTGGTTGCCTCTCTCGCTGGCCTCTGGCAACTCTGGGAAGGGGTCGTTTGGTCGCCTGGCCTCGCCGTTTGTCGTTTTTGCCGCTGTCTCTTGACCTGAATTGGTCCGCGTCAACACCACGTAAAATAAGCTGCCACAATCTCGCCCTCCTCAAACGCAGCCATCTCCTCTTCTACCTGCGATCGCCATCTTACCCGTCATCTCCCGCATCACACGCAAGGGTTCTCCAGCTCCCGTCTCGACGACTTCTTGGCCGCGCACAGCTCTTGTCTATCCCCCAGCCGGCGCTGCCGCGCACCCCACCGCCACCTCAGCCTGGTGCTGGCCTCTACGGTGCTACGGCCCTCACTCTGTGGCCCGCGACACCCAACACTGACAGAAAAACCACCTACCTGTTGACTGCCTGCCTACGTGCGCCTCCGGCTCGCCAATACCGCTGCTGTTCAAGACTCGACTTGGATTCATTGTCCGCCGTCCTCGCTCGCCCCTCGCTAGGCAGTTCCGACGAACAGAACCACCCAAGCACCACCACACTGTGCTGTGCCAGAAACCTTAATAATCGCTGTCGCCGCTTTTCGCCCCCCCTCCTCCTCCACCCCATATCGCGCCAAAAAGCTCCCAAAGTCATAGATTCTTGTCACAAATCTCACACATTTCACACCACTTGGCGCTTTCTTCTTCCATTGTCAGCCTCTGTCGCCCTTTCTCTTCCATAGGTCCTCTGTCGATTAGCCGCGCTTGGTAAGTTGTGCGTCATTGTCTTGCGCTCACATGCACGCCTCACTCGCTGTTGGGTCATCGGCTTGTCTACCTCTCTTGCGCTTCACATTCACCAAGCTCGCTTCGTTCCCGCCGTCCTCTTGCCTCTGCCAGTCACGACGTCTGGCATCTTCCCATTGACTCCTGTCCCCCTCTTTTAATCGCCAACTCCCCGTCTCTCAGCTTCGTCTCCTGCTTCTGTCTCACCCCTCTCCCTCTCTGTTGGTGTTTGTCGCTATTCCCGCCGCGGTCCCGGACAGCTGCTTCGAGACATTGCCCCATGCCCTTTGAGACTCTATGACGACCTGCCAAACCGTTATCTTTGGCTGCTGTGTCGCTGTCGCTGCAGGTACATTGACACGGCTTTATGTCGTTGCATTGCTCACGCTAGCTCTGTCTTGCTTCACTTAGCTCTGTCTATACGTCTCCCCTCGTCGCGCGGGCCGCAGTTTTACTCTGCTGTCCCTGTCGCAGTTTCTGCACGCCGCGCCCGTGCTTTCTTCTATTGTTGTCGCTCCTCACTCCACCTACCCATTTGCCTGCATATTGCATGAGATGTCTCTGCTGACATGAACCTGTTGCTCTACAATAGTTTCCCGCCATTCCCGGTCCCTGTCGATAACTGCCCGCCTCGGCACCGAACCCTCAACCCTGCCCTGCAGGCTCCTTTGCAATCCCACGGGCCACTCGACGTCATCATTGCTACCATATCGCTGCCGAAAATTGCTTTTTCTGTCCCTTCGCTGCTCTGCGACCGAATCCCCGTCTCTCGCCCGGCGACTCACATTTCACCATTCAGGACAGATTTAACGCCGATCGCTCTCTCCCGTACCGCCGCGCTGCTGCGACAACAAAATCTCTACCAACCAAAACAAACCCCTCAGACTTGGCATCTTTCCTCTCCCCAGGTTCTGGCTTCGTCTTGGCAGTTTTTATTGTCGTCCGCTGACGGCCAAGCGGCGCCTGAGACAGCTACACCAGACCCTGTCGTCACACGACCATCATCGCGGTCATGGGCAATCAGAGCTCCAAGCCCGATGGCGGTTCGCCCAAGTCCGGCTCCGCTGATGGAAATCTCCAGTCATATCCCTCCATTAGCAGAAGCGACACCAAAGAATCTTCCCGATCATTTCGCTCGCTGAGGTCTAAAATCCCTGGGACTTCCAAAACTGACAGCCCGAGAAACTCTACGCTGTTGAGCAATGGCGATTCCGACAAGGGTCCTGATGCCGCCTCTGTCCGATCCGGCAAAAGCGGTCGCTCAAGTGCCTCGCGTGGCAGTCGCGGCGAAAACACGCTCAAGCACAGCTCTACCGACATGTCGATTGCCGACTCTATGCTCTCAAATGAACAACCACCGCCATCGCCCGTCCAGTCCAGCGCCTCTAAGAGTGCCGGTGGTCTTCATGACGTGAGCGCCGCCCAGGCCAGCGGTGAGGTCGACCATGTTTCCGACCAACCCCCTTCGGCAGCCGCTGCCAGCGCCAACACCCACCTGCAGTCTCCTGGACAGTCAATTCTGGTTCGTCGCGACACTAGCAGCAGCCAAGTGGTACACAAGACACCCTCGACCGAGTCCGCCAAAGCTGACAGCAATTCCAACGTCGCCATGGCCGACATCAAAGAAATGGATCTCGACGATTATATCAAGCGTCTTTTGGATGCTGGCTATGCCGGCAAGGTCACGAAGAGCGTGTGCCTCAAGAATGCCGAGATCGTCGCCATCTGCCAGCGCGCGCGCGAGGTACTTCTCTCGCAGCCCGCTCTGCTCGAGCTTAGTGCGCCTGTCAAGGTCGTTGGTGATGTCCATGGGCAATACACTGATCTTATCCGGATGTTCGAAATGTGCGGCTTCCCTCCGATGGCCAACTATCTCTTCCTTGGCGACTACGTCGATCGCGGAAAGCAGTCCCTGGAGACTATTCTTTTACTGTTATGCTACAAGCTCAAATTCCCTGAGAATTTCTTTTTGTTGCGGGGAAATCACGAATGTGCCAACGTAACCCGAGTGTATGGATTCTATGACGAGTGCAAGCGAAGGTGCAACGTCAAGATTTGGAAGACATTCATCGACTGCTTCAACACCCTACCCATTGCTGCCATTGTTGCTGGCAAGATTTTCTGTGTCCACGGTGGTCTCTCGCCGGCGCTCAGCCACATGGACGACATTCGAAACATCGCCCGTCCCACTGACGTTCCCGACTACGGCCTACTCAATGACTTGCTCTGGTCGGACCCTGCAGATATGGAACAAGACTGGGAAGCGAATGAAAGAGGGGTGAGCTACTGTTTCGGCAAGAGAGTTATAACGGACTTCCTTGCCGCCCACGACTTTGATCTTATCTGCCGTGCACATATGGTGGTGGAAGACGGCTACGAATTCTTCACCGATCGCGTTTTAGTTACTGTGTTCAGTGCGCCGAACGTAAGTTTCGCCCTGTGGTTTGTGAGAGCTACGCTAACTCGATGCAGTATTGCGGCGAATTCGACAATTGGGGAGCCGTAATGTCCGTCAATGCCGAACTATTGTGCAGTTTCGAGCTGCTCAAGCCCCTCGACTCAAGTGCCCTCAAGAGCCATATCAAAAAGGGCCGCAACAAGAGACAACACATGCTCAACAGTCCTGTGAGTACTACGGCCACTACTGCAATTTCGGCACTAACAAAAACAGCCCGCAAGCGTCTATCCCCAAAGCGTATAGTGAAGCCTGTAACGTTCTTTACAAATTGTTTCACGCATTTACAACTATCATGACAATGTGCATGGTAGTTTTCATGCAGGCGTGATGATTTTTCAGAGTCGCGACTCACACTGCCGCCGGGCATTAGCTCCCCAGCGCCCGTCATGACAACGACAGGCGCCGCGAATAGAGTCGGCATCTACTGATACCGTGCACCAGAGCCGCACGAGTACATTACTGCGGCTTCCGTGGATACATATCTACACCAGGCCCCCGTGGCCGACTATGACTGGCGTTGGATTTCAATCGACGCAGGTTGTTGATTGACTAGGCGTTTTGCTTTTTTTTTTTCTTTTGCCGTTCAAAATGCTTGGGAAGATGTGTTGTATAGTGTTTGGCCTTTTCAGAACTGTGCTATTAGGGTCCGTCCGTGACACATGCGGCGTGGCCATGTCGGGATGTTGTATTACGAAGTGGTTGGAATATACGATACTGCACGTTGGCATAGAGATGGTGGCAGGCGCGTAGGCCGATGTGGTGGGTCATTTAGCATACTCCCTTTCAATCTCCTTAATATAAGAATCACTACCAGTGAAATTAAATAGTACATCAGTTCCAAGGGCCGTTTTGTAGTTTTTTGAAATCTTCAGACCAAGGCTCCAAAGCGTACGTGTGCACTGAGGTTGCTGCTTAGTCACCACAAACAACCCCCTGCGAAGAAAATTGGTGTAAAAGGAGAGGTCTAGAATTTCAGACGCCAGCAGTTTACACACAAGCTCTCACACGCACACACACACGCACCATGAGCACATCGACATTTCGTTCGCTGGTCTGCTCACGCGGCCGGCCAGAGCTCCTCAAGACGGGCCAGGCTCTCAAGACTTACTTTCGCGACTTTTCCACAACCCAATCGCTCGCCGCCGACGATGCCACCACATCGCCGAGTCACAGCAGCAACGACAGTCCGGGACGAGGAAGCTATGCCCGTCAGCGCGGACGCGCCGCGGCGTCCGCCATCAATACCATGGTGAGGGACCGTGCGCCCTACGGTGACGGGCCTGCCGGTGGTGCTCCGACCGACGCGGGAGAGGGTGGTGGCCCCAAGGTCCTCGACGTTCGCAGCTTGCCCCGGGGCCTGGAGCGTGGGCGAGGCGGCTTCCGCGGCCGTGGCGACTTTCAGGGCCGCGGCGACTATCAGAGCCGTGGTGGCTTCCGGGGTCGCGGTGACTTCCAGGGCCGCGGTGACTTCCAGGGTCGAGGTGACTTCCAGGGCCGCGGTGACTATCAGAGCCGTGGCGGCTTCCGGGGTCGCGGTGACTTCCAGGGTCGAGGTGACTTCCAGGGTCGAGGTGACTTCCAGAGCCGAGGTGGCTACCGGGGTCGCGGTGACTTCCAGGGTCGCGGTGACTTCCAGAGCCGAGGTGGCTTCCGGGGTCGCGGTGACTTCCAGGGCCGCGGTGACTTCCAGGGTCGCGGCGGCTTCCGCGGCCGTGGCGGCTTTTCTGCGGCCGAGGGCTCCAACCGGTTCGTCCAGGGCGGTCGAGGCGGGCGCGGCCGAGGCGGCTTCAGAGGGGGCCGCGGTGGCGGCGAGAAAAGGGAGCCTCGTGGCGGCGGTGGCGGGCGCGGCGGTAGGTCCTCAGTTGACCCGTACGAGATCATGGACGAGGCGGAGACAGCGCTCGATGCGGCGGTGCGCTTCCGCCAGCCGGCGCAGTACACGCCCGACCTCGACGTGCCCACGCTGCTCGAACACGCGCCCGCTGTGCCCACGAGCACGAGCGGCCGCCGCGCCGCTGTTCTAGAGAGCCTGCAGGCCATGGGCGGCGGCACGGGCGATCTGGTCGGCGCGGCCAGCGGATACCTGCCGGACGCGGTCGAGGGCCGGGTGCAGCAGGACGGGCTTGCTTTCTTCGCCACGGCAGAGTCGCGCGCCTGGGCAGAGGACCAGCTGCAAGCCAAGCAAAGTGAGGCGGCAGTAGCAGGCGAGCAAAGTGAGGCGGCAGTAGCAGGCGAGGAGGCCAAGGCGGACGAGGTGACACCCGTCTTCTCATCTGCCGGCGACGCCGTGCAGAAAGCGGTCCTCGACGCGGCCGTGGCCGGCGTGCACGAAACACCCACCTTCGCGAGCGACGTGCACGGCATCGTGCGCGCGCAACACCTGCGCGCCGGCACCTACGGGCCCGCCGCTACAGACATGTTTGAGGAGAAGCTGGAGAGCCTAGTTGGAGCCCCCAAGCCTTCTGTGGTCGCTACAGACGCTACGCCGGCCAACACTGAAGCAGAGGCCAAGAGTGAAGCAGAGGCCAAGAATGAAACAGAGGCCAAGGATGAAGCAGAGGCCAAGAATGAAGCAGAGGCCAAGAATGAAGCAGCAGAGGTCAAGGAAGCAAAGGCTTAAGAGTGTGCCTGTAGTCTCAGTTACGCAGGCGTGTACAATATAGTGGTGTCGTCGGAAACTGTTCGGACAGAGCGAGTCTACGGTGGAAAAAGGTTCATTGGGAGCAGAGATTTTTTATGGGAAATAGAGAAGGCTGGTGTATCATTACGGCTTGGGCAAAACAGCCTGTTATTTTAATGCTCTCATCAATGTACATGTACAATAGTATACTAGAAAATCCAAGACACAAAAGCATCTTCTGTTCACTTTTTACATCGCGATGTCCGTCACCCATGGGCGGTCTAGTTTCTGCTAACCTGTTTGACGCTCTGCGCCTCCAGGGTGTCAATCTCCTTCATCTTTCTGTCCTGCAGCTTCTGCACCTCCTTTTCCACCTTTTTCAGCGCGTCCGGTAGTAGCAGGCCGTTTTTCCGCGCCTCCTTCAACGCCTTCTCGTGCTTGGTCCGCGCCTGCCGCACGCGCTCCCGCCACGCCTGCGTGGCCTCCTTGACACGCCGGACGAGCTCTTCGGGGCGTTCCATCTCGACGCGGAGCAGCAGCTCCAGCTCATTGTCCTCTGCGCGCTGCGGCTGCTGGTTGAATTCGGGGCTGGCCTGCACGGCCGACATGATGGGCTTGATGTACGTCTTGTCGTTGACGAGCAGCGAGACGGTGCGGCCGCCGCGCGGGACCACCTGCGCGAGCTCGCGCAGCGGGAACAGCTCCGCCGCCGCCTCGCCGCCGCCGCCGTGACCGTCGGGCTTGACGCTCACAGCGAGCGCGCCGAGCTGGTCCGGGTTGAAGCGCCCGCCGTGTAGCACGTTTTGGATTTGTGTCTGGAAGTGCACATCGACTTCGGCAAAGGCTGCCTCGACGGGGTCGAGGTCGAGAGGATCAAAGTCGCCGCTGCTGCTGCCAGCCGCAGTGCCCTTGCCTTTGTTCGACGGCGCGGGAGCAGACGGGGGAGACGATTTCGAGGGGGCGTCAGGCTTGCGCTTCTTGAGGAGGGAGGGTGATGTGCTGAACGGCTGTGCGTTGTGGGCAAGCGCCAGTGCCGTGGCTCGTGTCGAAGCGATGGTGGTAGCTCTGCGGGTTTCAGCTAGTTAGACGCCTTGCTCTTGAAAGTCAGGATCGCGCGAGCTTTGGAAGCAACGGCCGAGGAGGAGGGAGGCAAGTCGTACCGTTGACTACGTCCACCTGCGTACAAGCTGCGGACAGCCGGGCGAGCAACACGTACAAAATACATAGTCGAATAGTTTTCTTCGATGGGTTGAGTGTCCTGTATACGTGGTGGAAGAAGGTAGAGCACGGACAAATCAATTATAGCGTATGACGGGGAATACCATGCAGGAAACGGATTTGGCAGCGCCGAAGCTGTTGCAACTGACAGGCGGCGAGCTGGTAATTTTTGCGGGGCTGTCAAGGTAGCTTGGTTTGAAGAGGACGAACAGTTCTCCTTCTTCATTTTCCCTCTTATCAAATTTCCAACAGAGTATTTCCTATTGATATTTTTAGGGCAGGCAACAACATTGCTTCTAGAATTTGAAAGCCATATCCGCGTGATTATAACCGATGTATGAAATCAGTAAAAAGGTAACGAAGAGCAAAAAATGATCGTGGCAGGGTTCGAACCTGCGACCTTTTCGGATGGAGGTGATAACTGTAAACGAAACGCGATAACCACTACGCTACACGACCTCGGAAATCGGCCATCTAATCATGTATACAAAGGCTAAAAATTATCAGACGTCCCTTCAAGAGCGGAATGAGTTAATGAGGATGGATTCTGTGCCATTTTTTCCCGAGCTTTGGGGTTTATTGCATAAAGGGTCGTCATTTTTGTAGATACGAGCTCCCTCGGTTTGTGGTACGGTTGCGAATGTTGCACTGTACAACGGAAGAAGCAGGTTATAGATTCCGCCTGCGCTGGTCGGTTCAATCACTGCGTCTCGGTCGACGATGTCCTGAACTAGCTTCAGTTGATCAACAAAGCTCTTCATCTTTTTCTCGAAATCATTTTCCTCGTAGTCTCATGCTGGGGAATAAACTGCCTGTCTGCAGCGAAAGGTAAGCAGTCACCCTACGGATACCTTGAAGGTGGTTCAATGCTTGGACAAGTAGCTACGCTGTCCGGTCTCAACTCTCCCAGCTTCCTGTTCGTGGGTACTCTCTGTTGGTACTAATTCTGTTAGTTGACGGTGTCCTTCTCCTTCATTTTATAAATTGGCTCGTCCTCTCAAATGTTAAGCGTTTGCGACTGAACTGTTCGGAGTAAATACCACAAGACTACCCCGGTTACTCCACAGGTGCTCGCACGCCGCACTCCGCGGAACTTGCAGCGGGGACCAAGCCTTACAAGCTCCCCCACAGCGCCCTCCCACGGCGGAGAGCGTCCTGGAGCACAGAGGCAGAAACCCCGCGCTGGGGGACCGACGGATACCCGCGGCCGGCATTCCCTCCGATCTCGCGGCGCGAAACAAGCTCCCACAACAACTTCCGCCCCAGGAAACCCCAAGTTTTGCTTTCTGCATCTCCACGACAGTCAATCCCCAGAAGCCCGAGCATAATAGCCTCGCGTGGTGGAATTTGGTGTACAGTCAAAGCAACAACAACAGCCGGCTGCAGTTGATTGTAGGTTCAGATCCACCAGAGCTATTTCCTACCTGCGCCGGCGCCTTCATCTGCGTCATGGCGACATCAGAAATAACGTAGCTAATCCTGGGCAAAAACAGCTTCTCGCAACAGCTCACAGCAGCTTCTCGCACCTCCATCACTGCTTGCCTTTCCTATAATGGCCCTTTTGCAACGAATCGCAGCTCAATCAACTCTCCGCTTCGTTCCGGCTGTTTCTCTGACACTGGCCCGCAACGCTTCCACAATGGCACCCAAGGTACTCCTCTACAAACGATGGCCGTTCCGCCCGCCTTAACAGAACCAGCTAACAGGCGCGCAGCTCAACGACCCCTCGCTTCTAAAGCAAAATGTTAACTATATTAACGGCCAATTCGTGCCATCCATCTCCGGCAAGACCTTCAAGGTCACTGGTATGCAGCTTATCCCGCCATCCCCCCCCGGTAGCCTCGGCACAGCGTACCTAACACGTTTTGCAAGATCCCTCGACCGGCGAGCTCGTCGGCACCAGCGCCGAAGCCGATGTCGACGACACGCGGAGCGCCATCGAGGCAGCCTCCGAGGCCTTCAAGACGTTTCGCAAGCAGACAGGCCGCGAGCGCGCCAAGCTGCTGCGCAAGTGGTTCGACCTCATGAACGAGAACGCCGACGACATTGCCAAGCTCATCACCTGGGAGAATGGCAAGCCCTTTGCCGACGCCAAGGGCGAGACCGCCTACGCCGCCAACTTCTTCGAGTGGTTCAGCGAGGAGGCGCCCAGGATCTACGGCGACACCATTCCCAGCTCGCTGGCCGCCAACCGCGTGTGGACCGTCAAGGAGCCCGTGGGCGTCTGTGGTCTCATCACTCCGTAAGCCATTTGTTGTCGGCTATTCCATTCGTTTTCACTGACCATCATATGTAGCTGGAACTTCCCCGCCGCCATGATTACCAGAAAGATTGGTCCCGCCCTGGCCGCCGGCTGCACCGTCGTCTGCAAAGCCCCCGGCGAGACGCCCTTTACCGCGTTTGCGCTTGCCGAGCTCGCCCACCGTGCAGGCATCCCCAAGGGCGTCGTCAACATCATCGCCTCGCTCGAGAACACACCCGCCGTCGGCAAGGAGCTGACAACGTCGCCCATTGTCAAGAAAGTGTCCTTTACCGGCTCCACCGGCGTCGGCAAGCTGCTCATGAACCAGTCCTCCAGCACGCTCAAGAAGCTCTCCCTCGAGCTCGGCGGCAACGCACCCTTCATCGTCTTTGACGACGCCGACCTCGACGCCGCCGTCACCGGCGCCATCACCTCCAAGTTCCGCTCCTCGGGCCAGACGTGCGTCTGTGCCAATCGCATCTACGTGCAGCGCGGCATCTACGACGACTTTGTCGCGCGCTTCGTCGAGAAAGTCAAGGCCTTCAAGGTCGGCAACGGCTTTGCCGACGGTGTCACGCATGGCCCGCTCATTCACGACCGCGCCGTCACCAAGGTCCGCAGCCACGTTGACGATGCCGTCGCCAAGGGCGCCAAGCTCCTGGTCGGCGGCCAGGCTGTGCCTGAGCTCGGCGCCAACTTTTTCCAGCCCACCGTCCTCCGCGATATGACTGTCGACATGGCCGTCGCCACCGAG
Source organism: Cordyceps militaris CM01 (assembly GCF_000225605.1). Lineage (NCBI taxonomy): Eukaryota > Fungi > Ascomycota > Sordariomycetes > Hypocreales > Cordycipitaceae > Cordyceps > Cordyceps militaris. The sequence continues at coordinate 1,203,595 of NW_006271972.1, forward strand.
GAGACATTTGGCCCCCTCGCGGGCCTGTTCCCCTTTGAGACCGAGGCCGATGTGGTCGCCATGGCCAACAATTCCGACGTCGGCCTGGCCGGCTACTTTTTCTCGCGCGACCTCGAGCGTGTGTACCGCGTCGCCGAGAGCCTCGAGGTGGGCATGGTCGGTGTCAACACGGGCATCATCTCGGACGTGGCCTCGCCGTTTGGCGGCGTCAAGGAGAGCGGCTTCGGCCGCGAGGGCTCCAAGTACGGCATCGGCGAGTACCAGGTCACCAAGATGATTACGTTTGGCGGCATGGGCAAGCCCCTGCAGAGCTGAGCTCGTGTGCCAGTACGTAGTTGAAAGAGAAGAGCCTAGTTAGGTGATGTAAAGCCAGTTGTATTTTCAAATGCAAGCTATCCAAATGCGACGTGAATTCGTCCGGGTATTATTATCGATGTTGTTGTTGTGCCATCTCTGATACCTGCTCCAAACAAAAATATCAATCTCTCAACTACATTGGTCATAGATGGTCACTTCCTGTCCGTCATGTGCTCCAAGAATCAATCTCTCAGCACCATTACTTGTAGGGGTTCGCCTGCTGGCGCAGGGGGAGCTTTCTGTCTAGAGTGTGGAAAGCCTGCGTGCGAGGCGTAAAGGGCATCGAGGTAAAAGCCTGCATCTCGGTATCCTTGATGTTCGGGGTGCTGTGGATCGATTCAACGTCGGACTCGTCCTCGAAGCGGTTACCCTTGTTCGGCAGCATGGCGAAAATGGCAAATCCAAGATTGAGAAGGTACAAGATACTAGGAATAGCATGTTAGCGAGAAACTGTGACATTGGTATACACCGGAGTCGTTGGGGGGAAATATACTGCATGTAAAAGGTGGCACCGAGAGAGCCCTGAGCTATCTGGCAGGACTTGTACGCGCCGTAGGGCTTGGCGAGGCCGCAGCCCTGGCGAAAGTACCACGCGGCGGGCGAGGGATGGCGCGGGTCGGCGTAGTCGGGGCCAATCTGGCCGTAGACGCTGACGGTGTAGAGGGCCAGGAGCGCCAAGTTGACAAAGATAGCAATGATGGGGAACCACAGCTTCATAATGAAGGCGATGAGCTTGGCCAGGAGGAAGAAAAGAGAGATGACGGAGATGGCGACGTTGAAGTTGGTCAGGCTACATACAGAATTCGAGTCAGCAACGAGTAAGCATACAAGTCATCAGATCCGCCGGTGATTGGGGAGCGTACGTGGAGGACCAGATGAGCGGCACGTTGGGCAACGGCTTAAAGTTGGCATAGGCGTAGAGAATCATATTGGGGTTAGAGTTTAGCCCATGGTCGAATCCAATCTGCCACATCTTGGAACGGTAGAGGTCGGGCTGCGCGATGCCGTAAATGACGAGCACGGCGATGAGGCCGGCGAGCTCGAGCGGCATCAGCCAGATGGTGGCTTTGCGCGAGATCTTGGGCCACTTGCGGTGGAGAATGCGGTAGGATCGCGCGCCATTTGAAAAGATGCCCATGATGGCGGATTGTTTCCTGTTCCTGCGTGAACGAATGGTTCGTGGCCCGGTTTGCGGGATGGATGGTCGGCTGAGAGCGTTGAAGGGGGGTCACGTTCAAAGTGAATTGCGTGACTTTGCTGGTGAGGGTGAGATCGTGCCCTCGGATATTTGTCGATACGCGAGGCCACACAGGCAGGCGTTGAGAAAACCAGACCAGCTGCTTTCAAATCTTGTCGGTGCGCTGTTTCGTCGCAAGAGATGAAGGAAACACCAAGATGGTGGTGCGAGAGGAGGGAGAGAGGGGCGGGTTTAAAAACCCAGCGCAAGCTGGCCAGCTAGGCGCCTATGTCGATGAGGGTGCCGGCATGAGGAGGGGGCCTCTGCAGTGTGCGGGAGGATGGGCACATCACCAGCCAGTGGTGAAGCTGCTGTAAGCGCCTGGATCGGACTGGGGGGGGGCGATTGGACGGGTGCCGTAGAGGACCAGGCCAATGAGAGGCGAGCACCAGCTGTGCTCTAGCCTCTTTCTGGTTGGTGGAGATGGCGGGAGGCTGGTTGATGAATGGAGCTGCGGTCGGGAACTAACTATCAGAATGGATACATAACTAAGTCTGTACAGTGAAGCCATCTAGAGCGAAAAAAAAAAAATTTGGGTGCATTGCCCGTTTGTCTCCGTTTGTCTCTAGCTAGAACGAGCGAGAACAGCCATAGCTAGTGGGTTTTTCGATAGGGCTTCAGCTTACCAATTGTCGTTGTCATTCTCGGCGTCCCTCGATTCAGCCTCTTCAAAGACACACAGCTGAACAGTCTCGTACAAACGGTATCCGTACAACTCATCGCTTGACTTCTTGCAGTGTTCTGCCGGCGCATTATGTGAGCCCGCGGGTCCCGACTTGTAGCTAGGCATGCAGTTGGCTGTTTTGCAATAGTTACTCCGAATGAACAAGGCCCTGAAAACTCATGGCGGGGGGGGGCGCTGTAATAAGCCACAGGACAGATCAAGGTAAGCCATGTTACAGATAGAGGCCTCTCAAGCCAAGGAGAAACACGCATGCATTGTCGTGGCGTTGCAGCTGCCTCCGATGGTCATAGGCAACATTGGTACCCTACAGCCCTTTGACAGCCGCCGCTACGGCCTTTTTTAGCTCGCCGCTACAGCACGCCAACACCGTGGGTGAACCGGCGGAACGCGCGGGCTCCTGGCCGGCTAGAACGTTGGTGCGGCCTCCCTCCGGTGTTAGTTGATGGGACAGTTGTTCAGTGAGTCAGTATTATCTGTGCTCTGTACATCAAGTTGCGCGGATATGCAGAAGGAAGAAGGAGGATTTAACATTTAACAACCGAAAGAGAGAGGTGAATAATTTGTAGAGAAGCCAGGGATCCTTGGCGACACGTCGCAATGTCTTAGGCAATTGATGGTGCCTTTGCGGGGTGGTCTGGACTGGTCCATGGTGGGTGATCAACGTCGGGACAGTGGCGCAACGGCTGAAGACAGGTTCTTTGCGCCGGCATACCTACCTAGATACCCAGGTAGGTAGTAAGGTACCTAACTAGTACCAGTAGTTCGCGAGGGCCTGCGTTGATGGGTGCGAATTAGTGGGAGACGGGACCGAGGTCTGGCGGTGACTGTTGCCGATGTATTGACAAGTTGACAATGATAGGACTGCCACCCCAGCGACGTCGCGGATGGACCGGGTCCCTGGCTAGCATGGAAAAAACATTGACTGGAAAAATTAGCAGCACCAACCAGGCTCGAGATTGTGAGATTCATACCCACTGCGCTGCGGACAGGCTGCGCCTTGGGGCTTGGCCAGTGCTGAGAGAAATCAGAGCATTCTGGCACTTGTCACATCTCGCATGCATTTCCGGACAGGGAACACAGAGGGAAACTAACGAGCAGCAGTTCATGGCGGATGCACGAAGCCTGACTTAGCTGTAATTCTACGGATCTGTTGTTTGTAGCTAGAGCGAGTTGGGTGCCCGCCAGCTGGTGGGTGCTCAGATAAGCGAGAGGGATCGAACAATAGGTACCTACAGGGAGACGACGAACGGGCAATGGCAATGCATTGCGCATAGCCGAGTCGTGAGTAAACAATATAGCCATACAGATATAGACTTCTCAGAACAATTAATAAAGGAGAAAGTAGAGGAATAAGCCATGTCAAAAGCGTAAATACAACTATGTACCTAGACATCAAGAGATAATACATACGGAGAAAAGATCACAAGAATTCCTACCCGGTAGTTTTCGGTGGCCACACGCCAACAAGGTCTACCACACTCAAACCTTCTCTCAGCTTGGCAGCCCCCAGTCTTTTGCAGGCATGTCCTCATCGGCTTCCTTCCGAACCGTTGCCCTTGTACATAACTAATCAATTATCAATTGCCAGCATCTCCTCCATCCGCTGTTGGGCTTGGTGTGCCAGGCCGCATTCGACGCCTGGCACAGCTGGTCCCCGTCATGACTGCGACCACGGCTGCAGCCTCGCACGACACAACTCGATGCTGACACTGCACGATGGCGATGGCGTCTTCAAAGTCCAAACTCTCCGACGAGTCCGCCCCGGGTCTCGACCTTCCGCCAGCCGGCTGTCTCGGCCGGGCGTGGCCCCGTCTTTCGTCTTTCGTCTTTGGTCTTTGCACCACCGTCGCGCAACATTTCCACTCTCCGTCTAAAACCGCCACCCTCGTGCAGATAGACATCCATGATAATCCCTCCGGTACCTTATTTTGCCAGCTGCGGTCCACCTCGCTGGCATCGCGATCTTCCGCTGTCGTTGCCTAACTAAATTATCAGAGGCTGCCTAGCTACAACCTGAACCACAGGTCCAGACCAGGCCCAGACCCAAAACACCCAAGACCGCCGCCCCTAAGCCACCCGCACCGCAACAAACAAATATTGCACGCCCTATTAATTGCAACTGTTCTTCACCTTTTATTTGTCTCGCTTTTTTCCTTTCTCTTCAAACAGACCACTCAGTCAACTACGGAGTAACTACCTAGACTTTTTGGCTTGTGGAGGGCTCCAGCAACGCCTGTCTGACAACCCCCACTGCAATGCGGACCACCCTGCCTTGTCTTTCTACGTGCTCACCATCGACTGCAGTCTTTCTTTTCTCTCAAGACGCAACATCTTTTGTGAAACTCCGAAAACCCCTTGATGCGTAAAGTCCAGCCTCTATACACTAATCCTCCCGACGATTCGACCTTGCGCCCCATCGCCGACACTCGTTCAACATCGTCCCCGCTCGGAGCGACCGACCGCCGGCACCCGCACACACCAGTGATAGCTTCACCCGGCCTTGCTGCCTGTGAATGTTGTGTCGCCTCTACCAAACTTAAGTCAATACTGCCAACATCTGCACCCCAAGTCGCCCAGCCGGCCCTCGCCCGCGGCGATATTATCCAATCCTCGCCGGATCATGCCTCTCGTCAACCGGCGCTATCTGTGCAATCTGGTCACCCAAACACCACCTTCTCTACTACTCTGCTTGCTGGCGCCTCAATTCTGCAGCAACAGTGCCTCACCCTGCCAGACGCTGTAGCCTCGGCCCAAATTCTACAGCCTCTCGGTAAGCGATCGTCTTGGCTCGCCCAGCTCGAACCGGCCATGACGTCTGGGCCGCCCAAGAAGCTTCGGACAGGCTCTTCACCTTCGAGGCGATTTGAGTTACCTTCTGCAGCCACCGCCCCTCTTACGAGAGCCTCAGCAAGAGCCTTTAGAGAACCTGTCTCCTCTCCGCTCTTTTTCTCTAACTCGCCTACCCGCCATGCAAGTCGCCCATCAGTCGACTCAACATCTGAACTCGCTGCGGGCATGCTCTCTCCCATTGGTGAAGATTCCTACGAGTCCGTAACGACTCTCAAGCTTCCTAGAGCTAGCGTCAGCACAGTCACTCCCGCGCCTTCTGGAAGTACGCCGGGCAGTATGGCATCCTCCTTAGACGTCTCGGGATCCTCTACGAGCCCCGACAGCATTGCTGTCCCTAGCAACTTACAAATAATCCGATCCATTGGTATTCTAGAACTTCTAGAAAACGATATACGGCCTACCTTCATGATTGATCTTCAACAACCATCTAATACGACCCAATCTCACCTCCCTATACAATACTCTAATCCTTCCCTTCGCGCCTGCTACGATATACATCCTCTAGTATACGCCGGCTTCGAGAGCAACCCGACGACTCCCGAGTTCGAGCACTTCAAGGAATGGGCGATGTGTTCGACGCAAAAAGCCGAACGGCCAGAACTTGGTTTTCCGTCCTGCGAGTATGGTCGCGTCAACTGGACCAAGTCAACCGTCAGGCGACGATTTCGCTTCATCTCTGGCACCATCAATCTCCGCGAGTCACCCGACTGTTCTGATCCTGGGGCCACCAGCGCAGATGCTCCCGAACGCATGGATGACGAAGCCATCCCATTGAAGCTCGGGGCGCAGGAAGACATTGCCGAAGCTGCTGGGGAACCGATGGACTACTTCGGGGATGCCGCTGCGGAGACATCCGATGACTACCATGCTAATAGCTTTGAGAGAGCTTTGATCGACCAAGCCAAAAATACACAACCTGGGCATCCTGATGAATTCACCAACCAAGTACTTCAATCCAAAGAGTCGAGACCCTTCTTCGACTGGACTAGAATACCTATGAGCGATTCTCTCCCTGAGCACATCAAGCTCGCAAAAACAACTGACTGGGCCTCTACACCGCTCGGTTCCATCGAGGAATGGCCGCATGAGTTGAGAATGCTTTCAAATCTCGTCATGGGCAGCCCGCACCCTGCTACTCTGTACTGGGGGCCTGAATACATTTGCCTGTATAATGCCGCGTATATCGAAATTGCTGGCAAGAAGCATCCCGGCATTATGGGAATGAGAAACTTTGACGCCTGGGAGGAACTTTCCGATAAAATCGAGCCTATTTTTCGCAGTGCTTGGGAATCCGGCCAAGCAACTATGAAGCATGATAACCACCTCTTCCTGCGGCGAGACGGGTATCTCGAGGAGACATTCTTTTCTTGGTCTATTGTACCAGTAGTTGGAGGAGATGGCCAGGTTGTGGGTCTTTACAGCCCTGCGTTCGAAAACACCCGTCGCAAAATTAATGAAAGACGAATGCTTACGTTGCGAGAGATTGGCGAACAGACTGCTACAGCAACCACCGTCAGCGAATTCTGGCCCCTGGTTCAGCAAGGGCTCGCATACAATGAGTTGGATGTCCCATTCAACCTCATTTATTCCACAGCCAAAGAAGATGCGGAGAGCGAAGTATCATCTGTGCGCTCCGGAGGTGTGGCACAACCGACCCATTTGACGCTTGAAGCTTCATCCGGCGCCCCAGAGGGACATGTTGCGGCCCCAAAGACGATAGACTTACGCACATCTGAGGAAGGGTTTGCCCCCTATATGAGGAAATCCATTAGGATGGGCGGTATACCTGTCGTCTTGTCCCAAACAGATGGCACTCTTCCCGAAGAGCTCATAGAGGGTCTCCAGTGGCGCGGGTTTGGCGAACCCTGCAGAACAATCGTTGTCCACCCCATCGTCTCTACTAGCGCGGGCGAATCCATCACTGACTTTTTGATCATCGGTGTTAACCCGAGGCGGCCCTATGACGATGACTATGAGCTCTTTATACATTTACTGGCAAGACAGCTCGCAACTTCTATGGCTTCGGTCGTTCTCTTCGAGGAGGAGATCAAACGGGGACAGATGGCAGCGAAGCTCGCTGCTGAGGATCGACAGGAGCTTTCGATGCAACTCTTTCTTCGAACTCAAGAAGCAAATGAAAGCGAGCATAGATTTACTCGAATGGCGGCCTACGCACCGGTTGGCATGTTTATTGCTGACGCTACCGGTAAAATCAACTACTGCAACGATATGTGGTGGCAAATTTCACGGCGCCCCCATCCAGATATTCTAGAGGACTCATGGATGGACCTTGTCCACCCGGAAGACCGAGCGGCCCTGGGGCAGGCCTGGTCAAAACTAGTCGAGGAAAAAGTCACGGTTTCCCAAGAATTTCGGTTTAAGACATTTGGGCGGGAAGAGGACCACAGGAAGGATAATTGGGTTTTGATGAGCGCCTTCCCAGAACAAAATGAGGATGGGATTCTCAAGTCCATTTTTGGTTGCATCACCGATATTTCGGCTCAGAAATGGGCGGAAAGAGTCCAGATCGAGCGCCGAGAAGAAGCTGTTGAACTCAAGCGTCAGCAGGAAAACTTCATCGACATTACCAGTCATGAAATGCGCAACCCGCTCTCTGCCATTTTACAGTGTGCAGACCAAATCGCCAACAACATCACTACATTCAACACGCGCAATCTCGAGGACGTCGAAGAACTTCTTGAAAGCTGCCTCGACGCGGCCAATACAATCAATCTATGCGCAAGCCACCAGAAGCGGATTGTGGATGACGTTTTGACACTCTCCAAGTTGGACTCAAACTTGCTTATGGTCACGCCTGTGGTAGAGCAGCCAGTGAGGGTGGTGCGGTGGACCCTCAAGATGTTTGAAGCCGAGCTGGCAGCTCACGATATCGCTTTTGACTTTACAGTTGACGGCAGCTTCACAAGACACGGCATCAGATGGACGAAGCTGGACCCGTCGCGACTCCGGCAAGTCCTCATCAACCTGATGACCAACGCGATCAAGTTTACCCAGGGACGCCCTCATCGTCAGATCAAGGTCCACCTCAGTGCCTCGCGGGACATCTCCGAAGTTGCTAGCCCAACCGCCTACTTTCCTCGAAACACCAACCAAATTGGCAGCGAAATTGATATCAATAGCGAAGACGACTGGGGCACCGGTGACAAGATCAATATCCACTGTAGTGTCGAAGACACTGGCCCGGGTCTTACTGAAGAGGAGCTCCAGATACTCTTTCAGCGGTTCTCACAGGCCACGCCTAGGACGCACGTGCAGTACGGCGGCTCTGGCCTTGGCCTGTTCATCTCTCGAATTTTGACCGAGATGCAGGGTGGTCAGATTGGTGTCACTTCTACTGCTGGTCAAGGAAGCAAGTTTAGCTTCTATATCCAAAGCCGGCAGTGCGCCGACGCGTCGGAACCTTTTGAGCCCCTGTCATGCTTTACCCTCTCCCGACAATGCCGCTTGCTGGCGGCCCCAGACGCGGCCGCCCATGCTGACTGCGCCTCCCACAGCCCAACGGCCGCGACGGCGCGCAGGCACCCAGGCGGCACACCCCGGGGCCCCCAACACGACGTGCTCATCGTCGAGGACAATATTGTCAACCAAAGGGTGCTGCAACGGCAACTTGTTAACTGCGGCAACACGACCTTTGTGGCCAACCACGGGCAGGAGGCGCTCGAGACGCTGCAGCGGTCGCGTTTCTGGGCAGGCCAGGAGCGCGACGGCGTCCCCATTTCGGTGGTTCTCATGGACCTCGAGATGCCCGTCATGGACGGCGTGACGTGCGCGCGTCGCATCCGCGCTCTGCAGCGCGAAGGAACTATAACTCGGCATGTTCCCATCATTGCCGTCACGGCCTATGCCCGGCCCGAGCAGATTGTCAATGCCAAGGCGGCCGGCATCGACGACGTCATCTCGAAGCCGTTTCGCATCCCGGAGTTGCTGCCGCGCATTGATGAGCTCGTCAGCCAGTACGGCTCACCGTCTGCCGAGGCGTAAATCGTCACGCCTCTATTTCGTGCGTCTGCGTCCGACAGATGGCGGTGTGCTTTTGTTCTTGCAACACCTACACCCATTTCCATCTCATCACGACTGAACGGGCGACGTTTCTTTTCTTGTTCCTACAAAATCTTTCGCACTTGCAAAGCGACGGCGTCTCCATTTTTTGGGTTTCCCGTTTTGGCGCTACCATGATTCCTCCTGCGTGCTTGGCTCTCCCGCTCCAGGGCAACAAAAGCCACACGCTCTCCCCCTCTCCTCATATACGTTTTTTTTGGAACTTGCAAATGAAACAACACTCGCCCTCTGCTGAAACCAAAGAGGGAAAACGTTGCACTGGATGGAAATAAGCGTGTGCTTGTTGGTCCGTTTTTTACATCATGGTGCAGTTTTTGTGTGAAACCATTTTACCGGCATATACACATGGCCGTGGGTTGTGTTTTCTTTTTTTTGTCCTTTTTGGGAACATTCATCTTGTGCGAAAGAAGAAAGATATAATGACTTGCTTTTGTTTCTTGTTTTTCTCTTTGGTTTTTGGTTTCTGGTGAGGAGATTATTATACATATATACATACGTCCAGGGTACACGGGCAACAGCTTCCCAGAGATAGCTGGCTGATACACGACTGCTTATTACATTACATATATATCAACAGATACCCCCCTCTTGCGTTGAGGCCAGAATAGACGACTTATGCCTTGTCATGGACGCTTTGTTATTAATCATGCTCGTGCATTGTCAACATTCATGCATGTCGAGTCAGAAATAGATGAAGTCACGGTTGTCTCGGGCCAAGGTATCCATCCATCCGTGTTCAATTTGGGCTTGAACCTGGCATGGATGGATACAATGACCTCTTTCCAGCTACGCTCGGTGCTGGCAAGGCACCTGCTAACATTTCATCTAGTCTTTCAACATGTCACTCAGGGAATTCCATATATAAAAATGAACACAGCAGTTGAATTAGGTATTACTATAATCTCCTCCGGGTATCGAACAAACAGACCAAATGCGCGCAACTAAGCTGTGTTTCTTTCGTCATTGGACTGGCCAATGTTTTCTCAAAACAAAAAAAGACTTCCGTAGTGCCTGGTGCAAAACAGTATGGAAAATGGTATCAATGAAAGCAGTCTTGACAGGGTATCTTGGTATCTTGTGAAGAAATGCAGAACCATCCTTCCATTCTCACCCTTCTCATGCGTGTGGGTATATTTTTTTGAATTAAATGTTTGGGGGTTTGTTCGCGTGACAATCATCGAAGAGCTGGTACGTCTTGCGGGCGTCAAGCTAGACCACGTCGGTCTGCCATCTAAGCAGAGGCAGTGACAGCGGGGGCAACAGGGGTCGCCTCGGTCTTCTTCTCGCCTTCACCCTCAACAGCGTTGGTGACCTGCTCCTTGATGTCGGCAGCGGTCTCCTCGGTCTTGTCCTTGGCATCGGTGGCAGTCTCCTGGGCCTTGGCAGCCTCCTCCTTTGCCTCCTCAGCCTTGACGGCGCCCTTGCCCTTGATAGTAGCACGAAGCTTGGAGAAAGCGCCGGTCTTGGCCTCGCCGGTAGTGGGAGAGGCGTCACGCTTGCCGAAGAAGGGGAGGGAAGACTTGCGCTTCTCCTTGACATCGGTCTTGGTCTCGGGGGCAGCGGCCTCGACGGGATCAGCGGCGATCACCTCTTCAGCAAGAGGGGTAGTAGTGTCAACAGGGGGGATGACAGGGGCAGTCTCAGCAGCACCCTCAGTCTCCTCAGCAGCGGCCTCGGTGGCCTCAGCAGCCTTGGGCTCAGCAGCCTTCTTCTCCTTCTTGGAGAAGACACCACCAAAGAAGCTGTTACGCTTATTGGCGGTGGGCTTCACAACCTCGGCGGTGGGCTCTTCGGTGGCCTCGGCATCCTGGTTGGCAGCCTCAGCCGTGGCATCGGTGACCTCGGCAGGGGCGGCGGTCTCCTCGGCGGCCTCGGCGGGGGTTTCCTCAGTCTTGACCTCATCCTTGGGCAGAATGTCCTTCTTGCCGAAACCGAAGAAGGAAGCACGCTTGCGGCTGGCAGAGCGGCGCTTGGGCTCCTCGACCTTGGACTCCTCCTTAGGAGCTTCACCGTCCTCCTTAGGGGCCTCGTCAGCCTTGGCGACCTCGGCAGACTCGTCAGCGTGCTCAGCAGCCTTCGCCTCCTCCTTGGGAGCGGGCTTCAGAGACTCGAGGGTGTTCTTGTAGGTCTCCGATTCGGTGACAGAGGCGGCAATCTCCTTGGCCTCAGCGATCTTGGCCTTGATCTGGGCAACCCAGTTGTCACGCTCAGCGGCGTTAGCGGCCTTGAAGGTGTGCTTGTTACCCTTGGCGGTGAAGTGGAACTTGTTACCCTCGACCTCAGGCTCAGAGGCGTGAGACTGTAGACTATTAGCATTGCTGTTTGTCGGCGATGCCTGGGCTGCTGCGATCACTCACCAGGTTGATGACGTTGTGAGGAGCCTTCTTGTCACCGGAGAAGAGAAGACCCTTGCCGGTGTGAGCAGCCCAAGAAATGTTGTCAAGAGCACCCTCAGCGGACTTTTGGGCCTTCTTGTAGGCCTCGAGGGCCTTGGCCTCAGTGGCCTCGGAGTTGAAGAAGAAGAACTCTTTGCTACCGAGCAGATTCCTTTTCGAGTTGTTAGGATGATTCCTTGAGGTGACCGTTTCGCATTCAACAGCCACTTACTTGGGGAAGCTCAGGCCATGGGCCTTGTAGCCAAGGTGGCCCTCCTCGACGGGCTTGACCTCCTCCTTGGTCTCCTCAGCAGCAACAGGCTCCTCGGGCTTGGCCTCGTCGGCGAGGGGCGCAGCAGCGTCGGTGGCAGCAGGAACGTCGAGAACGGGAGCCGTTTCAGGGACGGCGTTGGGAGCCTGCTCAACAGCGGCGGCAGGGACCTCGATGGGCTTCTGGATGTCGGCCATTTTTCTGGATTAAAAGTAGAGTATTGGGTATCTTAAGTGGGTATCACAACAACAAAGAAAGACGGATGGTATAAAAGAAAAACCGGGAACTAGAAAAAGGCGTCCACGAAGATGATGAGAGGATGGTGTGTGAGAGAGGAAGAAGGAAGGGAGCACGAGGCGAAGGGGGGATGAAGGGGGGTACTTATTTGGATTGGCAAAGGGTGGGCGAACCAGGCAGGGCAGGGCAACAATGCAGGCAAATTGGAGGAGGAGGGGGACGGGCGGGCAGGAGACCAGGAGGCGCGGCGTCAAGTTACAGGTGCAGGCTAAAATGGAAATGGCTGAAAGTACCTGGTAATTCGGGGAGGTAGGGACTTGACATGAGCCATGAGCAGTGGCAGTTGGCAGGGCAGGCAAGCGGGTGGTGGCCCTGGTGGGTTCCCTATCGTTGGCGTTGGCGGGCAACGGGGGCTGGGTGGGATGCTGGGTTGAAGCTAGGGAGGGAGGTTAGGAGGTTACCTGTACAGGTAAGGTACCTGGTGAGGACCCTCTGGTCCCTGTTCTAGGTACAGAGGACTAACCTCCCCGATGTGCTAACCACGACAGGGGTCCAAGTAGGTACCGGCCCAGGTAGCAGTACCCAACAGAGTGCCAGTAAGAAAGGGGAGAGCTCCCATCACCACATTTCTCTGGCTCTGTGCGACACTGGGTGAAAAACTCTACCAGGAACAGACGGGGCCAATGTGATTAGGGTTCATTTTTCGCCAACAGGGGGTGGCACCAGAGGAGTCCAGACGAGGGACGAGGGCCTCGGGAATGACCCCCAAAGCTGGTTATCTGCTGTGCCGCCGCTGAGAAGAAAAATCGAAAAACGAGGAAATGGTGTCATGCTGTTGCTATCGGTACCGAGTAGGTACCTACATAAATTATACATGCAAATACACAAGTACTAATGCAGGAGTGCTTGATTCATGTGTGAGTGGACAACTTGCGGCTTGCCAATGGCAATGTGACCATGGTGGCCAAGCAGCCACCTACATATTTGATGCACCACACGGAGGCCATGATTGGAGGTCATCGGTACACACTCTAGCTACCTGATCAAGTACGCATGAAGAGTCGCTTCATAATTCATTTCCATTTTGTTTCTGTTTGCTAGCACAAATGCACCGATTTACCAGTCCCAACTACCCAACTGTTATCTGCACAATCTTCAGGTACCTGCATCGGTGATGTGGCCGCCCACCGATGCCACCACTACCGGCCCGCCAACCCGCTGCCAGCAAACAGAGAACCGTGTCATGTTATTAACAGGTAATAATTGCAGGAGGAGTTAGGTAATTCGCAGTTAGTTATGCCGTTTGCACCACACCACTGCTCTCCTCGTGGCTGCATTCCATCCTTCACGAACCATTCAAATTTTTCACAAAACACCCGCCCGCGGCTCTTTTAGTTGATCCTAACTAGGTAGTAACCCGCGCGATGCCAAGCATGATAGTTACCTACATATTCGTAGCACAGGCTGCAGTGGCTGGCCAGAAAAAAAAGAAAAAAAGAAAGAGAAGCCCGATCCACCAATCCACCAATCAATCCACTGAGACAGGCCTCTGTTGCCGTGTACCAGGGTGACAAGATCAAGCGCCAGTCTGTACTACAAATTAACTAGTTATCATTGAATTTATTACCTCCCTTCCCCTTCTCACTCTACACATGAAATTCCCTTCTTCTTTTTTTTCTTTCATCCTGTCTTCCGAATAGCAAAGCGCTGCAGCATGCAATTTCTTTCACCCGCCTGCCAGGGTTCAGTCCAAGGCCCTTGCGCCCATGCAAGCTTAAGCGAGTGGGTCGTGCCTATTTTACTGACCCGCTCAACGCTCGCTCCAGCGAAAGCTTTCATTCAGCCAACTCAAAATTGGCCAATAACCAAGCCATGAACCAGTGAGGAGTTGGAAATCACCCTCGTTGATCATCATACCGGTACTGGTACTCGATACGGATACTGACTATACATCACCACTTTTGCGGCTCTTGAGTCTTGATATCCCACCTTTCCCTGCGCTCTGGCTGACAGAGACAAGCACTTGCGACTCGAAGCTCATCCGTCTCGATCCGATGCACATGGTGCCAGCAAGCCACCGCCATACTCACCCGTCCGTCAACAGATGCACTGATACCGTGCCCGTATTGCGACATGGCCCTCACTCCCCATCATCGGCGGGGCACATCTCATACATACACATGCGGATGCAACTTGCTCACCGATAACTCGACAGACGAAAATTGTCCACACGAGGAACTGCTGGGGCTCCTACCAGGGATCATCCCCATGACTTTCTCTGACCGATATTGACAAAACATATCCAACCACCAAGGATATAATAATAGACTCCAGACAATAACTATCCGTCAGCCCGTACAGGTACAGGGGCAGTAATGCCGTCAACATTTGTCTTACTATAGAGACATACTACGCTGCACAATCAATCCTTGAGAATCGATATGGCTTGGCAATTGAATTGTGCTCGTAATACCTCGGGTAATATGCCCAGTTAGTATGGAGTAGAAGTAGATATTTCACCAACGTACTTGTTTTGATTGAATACTCCGACTTCAGCGACTTCAGTAGTTACACCTCTGCAGCAACCTGGGTGGACTGGACGGAACTCAGACGAACCGCGGTACTCGTCGAATACGACGAAACAAGCCTTGTTGATGTCGGCATCTTCTCGAGTATGGGACGCCTACGCGCCACGTTGGCAGGGTTTGCTCCTAGTTATTCTGGCCGCGCAGAAATAACTAGTTTTACACGATTTATTTCCTGGCTTTGTGCAAATGCTCAGTACAATACGGAGATACAGAATTTGTACCGTACATAATCTGTCAATCTCCATGCTGCAGTATGCGATGCGGCGATGCGGCGATGCCCAGTAATGCCCCTTTTCTGGCAGGCACCTGCTTGTCCCTGTGGGATTATACTGGTACATACGATGTACGCTTCTTCTCACTGTCTTGGTATAGATTGCCAGAGGCTGACTGGAAATTATGGCCCCGAGGAAATGAGGCAACATTAGTTGATAACTAGGCTCTGGCGCTGGCGCTAAACTATTCGTACATGACGGCCCGCTCCAATTTGGTAGCGTGACAACCAATACCCAGATTTGGTCCGATTTATCGCTGAAATCTTGCAATTTGCTTGCCTGTCCCCATCTGGACAAGCACTCCAGGTCCTGAACGGGTTTGCGAGGCGCAACAGTTGCATGCGTAACTGTGGTCCATCGCGCAGTGTTGACTACAATCGAGACGACTGGCTGACAGGATACAAGAGAAGGGCACAGCTTCCCATGATAGCAGAAACATACGCAAAATCTCGGAAATTTACAAACACGGTACTAGTTATAGTTGGAAGGCAGAGTATTCCAATACCGGTATATCCACATCAATTTTGAGCCCCATTGATCTTGAAATAAGTGGATCGAGGAGCTTTTTACCCACTGACAGAGAAAAGGAGGAAAAGAGGGCATCTTGGGCCGCGGACCGGCACAAGGCCAGATGACCAGAGGACTATGCGATTCCTTTCTAGTTAAGAAAATCTTGAAACGTGAACCGCACATGACTGGTGCTTCCGATCTGGAGCGACAACATCCTACAGAGTACTCGGTAGTTAGGGGTATCCCGCCCAAAACCATCTGGAGTCGGGGTCGGGAATGCTCTTGGTTACAGCGTTTCACAGCAAGCTCTCAACTCTGCAGCCTTGCCCATTGTGTGTCCCTTTCACCACGGATACAAATTACAGCAAGCCTAACGAATAACTTATGTACAACACATTATTGATCCTGATCAAGGTGCCCCGCCCGGCAGGCGGTGGTGTGGTGTTGGGGTCCGCAACGGCAGGGCGAGCACAGCCAATAACACGCCACTCCTCTTGCAGCTTCACAACTGGCACATGCAAATGCAAACGCCACAACGCCAACTATCATCACTGCCACTACAAACCTCCATATCAGTCCGCCGCCTGGCCCTGTGAGCGGGGCTGACTGGAGCAAAGGTGCTCTGAAAATGAGGCGATGCAATGCAGGGCTGATGCGATGACTGACAGAAATGCGGCATGGTAATAATCAAAGTCAAAGACCTTCATGGCGACATGGCGAGCTCGCTCCAACATGATGCCGCAGATATATTGTCCAACTACGCCCGGCCCAACCAAACAATCAACAGGTCCAATCTCGCCACGCTCAGCCGGAGCTTCGCCATTTACTGGGCACGTCTCCAGTCGCCACGACCAGCAAAGTCGATCAACTTGCCAGCTGCTGTGCACGGTGTCGAGCCAGTGGGGGACAGGCGCCACGCAGCATGCCAAGCTAGTCACAAGTGGTCACGGTACCAGGCATGAATGAAGCAATTGATGTTCGTACCATCAACCACGAGCTCTGATTTGCTCGCCATCGTCTCTGTGGGCGGACGGCGGTATGCAGTCTGACGGAAGGCGCGCAAGGTGCGTACAAGAGAACCCGAGGCAAACCTCAGTTGACCGATGACAAATGCTACTAGTTATCCACGGTGCGGCTGAATCACTTTCAAGGCTGGCAGTCTCTCTTTACCAGAGTCAGGGCTGGCCATGCAAGGCCTTCTAGTTATGGCGCCTTGTCGCGGCACAACGACGACGTTCGGGGGATTCCGTGTACTTTGGTCAAGTTGGCCGTTTGGCAAGCCGCCTGGACACACGTATCATTGACCTGCCGCTCGAGTGCAGTGGGGAAAGACTCGATGCAGATCATTGGAAGCTACATGTGGTTATTGCGACCCCTCTTTTACCTATCTGGTAGCGCCCGAGTACGGTATCCATTCGAGACGTCCAAAGCTTTTGGCTGGGCGACTTCTTTTCAATTCCTGCTCCCTGATATGACAATGCTTAACAAGGATTTACTGAAAGCGCGGAATCGGAAGCCGTACTATCGTACCAGTCATGAAAGGAGAGCATGACGCTCAGCCGTGGGAACAAACAGCGAGTCCGCTCAGTGCATGACCGACTGCTGGGATGAAACGACGGGTCGGAACATTCACCAAGAGCCAGATTTCATTGCCAAGATTTACTGCCGATTCCGTGGACCATGTTAATGTAGTTAATGTAGTTAATGTAGCTCTGTATGTTGCGTACGTGCAATGCCTCTTCTCTGTATTGGTCCTCGAGCTGGGCTTGAAGTGCACCGGTTGAAGCAGGCAGCCACTTGGCTCATGTCTGCATTTCCAGACAAAGAAAAAAAAATTGTTCTCGCTTCCATGATTCTTGACTGTGACTCACGGTCTGTGAGTCATCACTCCAGGTACCCGAGATTGGCTGGTGCCTGATGTTCTTGCATAAATAGCTCCGTTTCGTCGTTCTCCAGTATAAGAATTGGCTATATTTTTGGTACCAGACGTCTGTGATGAACCAAGTCGTCTTATAATTTATCTAGTAAAGGTCATGTTTTAAAAAAGAAATCTTTCCGATGACATAAACCCTTTATTTTCTACTCCATCTTTCCGAGTTTATTTTTCGGAGCTATCTAATTTATCATACTTATTAGAGCTATCTAATTTATTATACTTATCACAGCTATCTAATTGATTATACTTATCACAGCTACCTAATTTATTTTACTTTTTCATAGCTATCTAATTTATTATACTTCTCACAGCTATCTTTCTTATCTTTTACTTTTTTCCTCGCACGCGTGCACGGATTTCAACTACGCAGCCGCGCAGCCACACACATCTTACCGCTGCACTTCCCTCCCATTCTTCTCCCATCCACCCTCTTCCACAACCAGCTTCTCCACGATGGCGCGGAGAAGAAAAACACCGCCTGCGGCGGCCCCGGAAAGGGACCGGTACGGAATGACAGAATCAAGGCAGCAGTTTGAACCGGGGATCCGGGAGGAGGCAATAGCCTCTTGGATCCAGATGCTTCGGAGGGAGGAGGAGGCGGCAGCGAATGAGCCTTGTCGGCAGCGGCGTATGACGAGAGCGTTTCTTCTCCTACGGGAGGAGCCGCCGGAGATGCAGCCGGTGGAGGAATCCAAGGCCGTCATCACATTTGAGAGCCTCATCACGGCGCAATCTGTCGGGCCGCTCATCATTGAGCATATCTTCGCCTCGGGGGGGTCGGCCTTGAGGCTGGCTCTCACCTCCAAAAGGATGTGGACCATACTCGGGGCCAGCGTGGATTACTTCGACTTCTTCGCCGGCCGTCTGCAAAACCTGGGGCCCTCGGGCGTCTTCGTCACCACGGCGCCCGAGTTCACCCTGGGGGAGATGATGGCCACGCGGCTCACGGATCCGTACGGCTTCGGGTCTGCGTCCGTGCTTAGCCTCGCCACTCCCTTCACGGACTGGCACAATGCCGCCCATACAAGGGAAGAGGACGTGATTGCCACGCTCTACATGGTACGGATGAGAATGGACGGGCTGCCAGCGCCGCCGCAATTCCTCGAGCGCATCCTCGAACCGCGCATCTTGGAGGCGATCCGTACCATCAAGGATCCAAAAAAGATCTTCAAGGCAAATCAATTTACATCACTTCCGTCCCAGCAAATTTTTGAGCCGCAAATGATCTATTCTGCAACTCGCCTGCAGCTTTTACGTAAGTCACTTCTATTACTTTTCGCACTCTTATTACTTTTCTCTCTCCGATGTGTCTGGTTCCCCTTTATGTATCTTAATCCATCTGTTGTTTTGTTATTCTTGTTATTTGCTGCCCTCGTTTACTGTTGTGCCGTCGAGGACATACCTACTCGGAAAGCTAACCAGAAATCGCAGTTGTGGAACTGTTTAACCATCGAAAGAAGACGCGAGTTCTTCACTTTCATAACACTCCATTCTTTGACCGACGCATACTCGCGATTGTGCTGCGGGCCAGTCCACATGTCACGATGCTGGGGGTCTATAACTGCCCCCTTATTCATTTTGGGGACTTGATTCCCATTCTCGACTTAATCAGTGAGATCAACAATGAGAGGAGGATGGGGAATGTGCCACTTATTACAGCATTTGACTTCTACCCAAGCTTCCACCGAGGCTTGGCTACATCAGCGGGTCAACGGTCGACCTATGGCCTGACAGCAGACTCGCTAGATCGAGATATTGTTCAAAGGGGCCTCTACGCAATTTTACTGAAAGGCTTCCTGAAAGCGCGACACATGAAACTTGACATGCTCTTTAAGCCGGGCAACGCGCTGAGGGCGTTTCTGTTGCGGCTACCTAACCCTCCCCTGAGCATCCCTACCTTTTTCGACGGCCTCCGGCGATACTTGGAGAGAGAGGCATCTCTGGTGAAGAAGCGTCATGCTCTTTTCGACCTGACCAAGCCTATACGGCTCGGCCTCGAACGGAACCTTGAGAACGAGTCGTGGTATCAGCAGGAAATGGGCACCTATCTGCTTTTTTGCAGCTCCTGTGGCTACGAAATGTTGTACGAATTTTTCCCCGCCGGAGACCGTGGACTCGACCCGTATCGCAGGGTATGCGCAGGCTGTAGCCTGCAAGATTTACTTGACCAGCAGCCACACGACATGCGTGACTGGAAGGTAGGTATGCTGGCTCAGCTTATGCCCGAGTGGAATGGTATGGACTTCAACAAGGACGCCCCAAGCGGCGGCCAGGAAGATGCGGAAGGCGGTCTGATGTGGCTCCGAGAGACGGCGACGTCTCAGAACGAGCCGTCGCCTCTCTATGTCAACGCAGCGGGGGAGCTGACAGCCAAGCCTTACGTCCGCCGGGCCGCGCGCAACAACAAGCGTCCAGCAGATTCATTGCAGAGTCTACCCTCGTTGCAGGCCTTGGTCAAGGATGCAGCCTTTGATCGTCGCTGGGC
This sequence comes from Cordyceps militaris CM01, assembly GCF_000225605.1. Taxonomy (NCBI): domain Eukaryota; kingdom Fungi; phylum Ascomycota; class Sordariomycetes; order Hypocreales; family Cordycipitaceae; genus Cordyceps; species Cordyceps militaris. The sequence continues at coordinate 1,223,478 of NW_006271972.1, forward strand.
AGACCTGTTTAACCACTGTAACTGGGCAGACCTTTTCGCCCGCGCCAGGCGCCGAGTCCACGCCGAATCAGCGCACATGGGCAAGGGGAAAAATGCGAGCCTACCAAGAGACTCGTACGGTGAAGTCTGGCATAGGGAACGTCATGCTCGAGAGCTTCAGAGCTTCAACCACACCACAGCAGTTCATTTTCATCTGGCTCTGGAGGCAAAAGGGTGGTAATGGTGGGAATGGTGGGTTTGGGGGTTATTAGGGGGGCTACTTGCAAGTTGGCCACCTTGGACTTGATTGGAGACATGTTTCTATTGCTTTATTAAAGTTGAAGCTTGAACTTTGGGTCGCTGGGTTGGTGGCAGAATAGGGAATGATAGCACCAGTTGCTGTGATTGAAGTGAATGACGAGCGGAGTGAGCAAGGAAAATTCGGCAGAGTAGTTTCAGAGAAATAGAATTGCAGTTTCAATCCAATATCTATCCCATGATCGCTAATAATTGAGGGCTGATCACCCTGGCCTTCCTGTAGTCATTAACGTTCATAAATAAAAAGTAAAACTAAATAAAAAGTACACCAGCGCCTTGGGCTGTCCTATTTGTCCTATTTAGGCAGTCCAGGTCACGTGCACCACTGGCATCGTCCCACGCAACTTTTACCAGCAAGCATGGTGACCGAGCAAGGACCAGAAAGAAAAGCACCGCAAGCACAAGAAAAAGCCGCCATGGCGTCCCTTTTCCGAACATTGACGCTATCGGCGAGCGCGTTTTCATCACGCGCCCTCTTCGCCGCACCCGCGTCCTTCCTGGCCGGCGGCAGGGTCGCCGGCGCCTTGTCACCGTTTTCGCGGGCCTTGGCCGTCGTCACCACCACGACGCAGGTGCGCGGCATGAAGGTGCACAGCTCCGTCAAGAAACGCTGCGAGCACTGCAAGGTAACTATCCATGGCGCCGTACAGCTTTTTGTTTTGAGGAGGGGAGGGGTTTGCTGACGAGAGTGTGTGTGCGCAGGTTGTCCGACGCAAGGCCGGCAAGAGACACAACGGCTACTTGTACATTATCTGCAAGGCGAACCCGCGACACAAGCAACGACAGGGTTGATTGTACCTTGTCGCTACGATGAAAAAAAAAGGCGAAACAAAAAGACGGAAAATAGAGATCAATAGATGCGATTGGCTATATGCCGTGGAGGATCGGCCAGAACAAAGGAAAAAAACACTTGTACGATTATCGGCGCTTTCTTGGAACGAACCATGTACAAAAGAAGCGAAGCAACAGAAAGCAGCAGTGGGCAAGAAATGTGACCAGATAGCTGAGCAATGGTCATGATGCTCAATGTATTTTTACAATTTATCCGGGCGCGCGCACCCATTCTCAATTACATACCCCCTATATACCGCTCCATGGCATCCCATTCCGTCTTTCCCGTAGACAGTAGATATCGTACATGTTGCTAGTCGGATGGTCAGTCTTCAAGTTTGTCACGACAATCAGAGAAGCGAGGAAAAAAAAAAAAGACTCTTACTAAATCAGTGACATGGCGATGGCGCTCTAGCTCATCCCGGACAAACTTTTGCGTCTCCCGCCGCGTCTGCGCATTGTTGATGCCGCGACACCCGCGGAGGATGGTGCGGTAAAATGAAATGACTTTGGATCGCTGCAGGAACTGTAGTTATTCCGGCAGAGTCAGAAATAAATACAAAGACGGAAAAGCACTTTTTGGTTTTTGGAGGAGACATACGTGATCGAGACTGAGTGCGCCGCCGATGCGCTTGGAGGAGGGACGCTGCGTGGCGAAACCACGGCATTGGCGCACGAGGCGCAGACAGGAGACCATGAATACAGTCTTGCAATATTTATCTATACGCAGGATAAATTTGCAAGAAAAGAAGAAAGGAGTGCGCTTTCGCAAGTCACTGGGATGAGAGGTGAAACTTGGAAATAGTAAGAAAATGCGAATCGTCGAGAACACACACATGAGATGGTGGAGCCTCGGGAATAAGTCAAAGAACTGACAGCTTAGCAATCTCGCCTTGACAACAACTAACACGCTTTTACTTTTTTTTTGGTGCCCGATGCTGGTCTCATATTGCTCCAACGGCAGGCAGCCAAGTAACACCTCTCAACTCATCCTTACTCCCCCCTCTCGTCATGGGCGTGTCCCAGGACAGCCAACGACGCGTCTTGCGGCGCGAGCAAGTGCGAGCCGTCGAAGCGGCCCTCGGCGCCGCCAACGCCCTCTCCAACGAAGCCTTTGTCTCGGAATACCTAAAACCCGAGTAACGTCTCCCCCGCCCCCCCAAACGAGCCCTCCCTCTCTTCTTGTTTAGCTAACATGAGCACACGCCCAAAGTGAGGCATCGTGGCCGCGGTGGACGCACCCCGCGACGCGGCAGGACTACGCGCTCAGCCTGCGGTCGCCGCAGGACATGGCCGAGGCGGAGCTGGCGGCGTGCTTTGCGCTGGTTGAGCGCACGAGCGCCGCCGATTACCGCCGGGCGGCCGCCGGCTGGCACCCGCTGGCGAAGCGGGCCGAGATGCGCTCGCCGGGCCTGCGGTACGTCCTCGTCCGGCGGCGGCACGCGGCCAGCAGCGGTGAGATTCGCGCCTTTGCGTCGTTTATGCCGACGTGGGAGGACGAGTTTGCCGTCGTGTACTGCTACGAGATTCACCTGCAGCCCGAGCTGGAGAGGTACGTTGGGTGGTGCATGGCTCGTGTTCCCAATTGGACTGGCTTCGAGGTCGTCTCGTCTTCTTCTTCTCCCCGGTGCCACTCAGGATATTGGGGGGGAGGAACTACAACCTGCGTCTTCTTTGTACTAACGAGACAACGCTATGCGCAGGACAGGCTTGGGCGGGCTGCTCATGGGCCACGTCACGGCGGCGGCGGACCGCATTGGCGGCGGGCTGGACAAGACGATGCTGACGTGCTTCGTGTCCAATGCGCACGCGCGCCGCTTCTACGAGCGGCTGGGGTTTCGGGTTGATGCGAGCTCGCCGCGCCCGCGCCGGCTTCGGGACAGGCTTCTCGAGCCCGACTATGTGATCCTGAGCCGGCCCACGACGACGGCGACGCGGCGTGGGGATGGGGTGGAGGAGCAGGAGGATGCGGCGCTGGCGGACGAGGGGCACCAGCATAAGAGAGCAAAAAAACACGGCGGTATCGGACGCGAGCAAAAAAAAGACGAAGAAAACGATAAAAACGACGCATCACTAGACAAGGGCCCGTCTTGAGAGGGGCAGCGGATCTTCATGTAAACTTCCACCAGCAGAGGGGCAGCACTTCGGCATGGCAGCATAACGGCGTAAATTCATTTCAATGTAAATAACTATGCATGTACTATTCGCTGGCAAGTACGGGGGAATATTCGGGCTGTGAAGCGCGTTCGAGAAGAAAAAAAACTCTTTACATGTCTAGTTGTACCCATTTCTTTTTCAAATACCCAAGTTGACTCCGATAAAAGCAAAAACTGAAATCGTTATTCTTCTTCCATTCAGTCATCCGTCGTCCCAATTAGATTTTATTCCAATCAAGCATAGAGTTTCTTCTCATAGGACTCCATGTTGACGTTGCCCTCGAGCTGAGCACTGGCAGTGCGGATCTCAAAGCGCAGAGTGCTGTTGCTAGCACAGGTGTGAAGCTCCTCCAGGCTGCGCATACCACAATCCTGCATCGAGTGCTTGAGACCAGCAGCGAGGTAAGGAATGAACTTGCTGATGGATCTACGCAACTTGTTAGCGAAATTTCGGCGAGGAGCAATGAGACAACATACCCTCGGTGTGCGACAGAACCAGAGACACCCTGAGCAACAAGAACACTGTCACCCTCGGAAAAGTAACGAGCGGTACCGGCGTTGCTCTTCTGGCTGTCCTTGCCACCGCTTCCAGCCTTCTTGTCCTGCATAGCATCAATGGAGCCCATGCCACGATAGGCCTTGACCAGCTTGCCCTCTCGGGAAACGAAGGAGGTACCAGGCGACTCGGTGGTACCGGCGAGGAGACCACCCATCATGACGGTGGAAGCGCCGAGAGCCAGACCCTTGACGATGTGACCGACGTTCTGAACACCGCCATCGGCAATGCAAGGAACGCCAAAGCGGGCAGCAAAGGCGCTGACGGCGTACACGGCAGCAGCCTGGGGACGGCCGACAGCCATGACCTCTTGGGTGATGCAGGCAGAGCCACTGCCCATACCAATACGGAGACCGTCGACTCCAGCGTGGATGAGAGCAGCAGCCTGCTCACGGGTGACGACATTGCCACCAATGACGTCGAGACCGGGGAACTCATTCTTGCACCACTTGACCATGTCGATCTGGTACATGCTGTTACCCTGGGAGCTGTCTAGGATAACAATGTCCAGGCCAGCGTCGACGAGCTTCTTGAGGCGAGTCTTGTCCTCGGGACGGGTGCCAATAGCAGCGGCGCAGAGAAGCTGCTTGCTGTCAGGGAGCTTGGAGGCCAGGGGGAAGTGCTGGTTCTTCGTCAAGTCGGAGCGAGAGATCATGGAGACGAGGTTTTGAGCCTTGTCAACAATGGGGAGCTTGCCCTTCTTGGACTTGGCGAGAATCTTGTTGGCCTCGGCAAGGGTGACGCCGTCCGGAGCAGTGACAAGGTCCGTAACCATGACGTCGGCAACGGAGGCGTCGTTATCTTCCTCGAATTGGAGGTCACGGTTGGTGACGATGCCGAGAAGCTTGGAGCCGAGCTTTCCGTCCTCTGTTGCGACATGTTAGCTTGTGAGCAGGCTCATGCGTAGGCATTGCTAGTGTGGGGATGAAATTCAGGGTCATAGTAAAGGTGGTCCCCATGACAGAAGTCTATGCGGTGGAACGAAAGTTAAAAGTAAAAAAGGTTTGGAATCATGTGAAGTTGAATTGAGTGTCGATGAGGTGACAAAGAAACGTACCGGTGACGGGAAAGCCACCAAAGCTCCATTTCTCCTTGAGAGCCTTGGCCTCGCCCACAGTGGTGGAGCGAGTGATGACGACGGGGTCGAGGATGAAGCCATTTTCGTAGCGCTTCACCTTGCGGACCATGTCGACCTGCTCTTCGGGCGAGCAGTTGTGGTGAATAACACCAAGACCACCCTGAAGAGCCATGTGGATGGCCATCTCGTGCTCGGTGACGGTGTCCATGGGGGACGAGACGAAGGGGGTCTTGAGAGTGATGCGCTTGGTGACGGGAGAGTCGAGCGTGACGGCCGAGGCAGGGAAGCCAATGTAGCCAGGGAGGACGAGGAAGTCATTGTAAGTCAGACCACCGTGCTTGGCCGTATCCATGAGCTCGTGGAGATCGAGGCCATCGAGGGTCTTGTACTCGTTGAGCACCTCGAGGGCGCTCTTGTGATCAAGGATCTTGAATCCGTTGATTTGAGCCATTGTGTGTATATTCTGTCGGCAAAGAAAAGGGAGTGAAGAGCAATTGCAGAGAGGAACAGACAAGTGGCGAGGTTGAAGACGGAGAGACAATGGAAACGAGACGCGTTCAGTTCGACTTGTTTGTATTGCTACGGCGCTTCTTCCCGAGAGAAAAGGAAGAAAAAGTCGGTCGAGGACCGGTGGTGGGAAATTTTTTTTCTATGGCGTCGCGCATGAGGGGCAGGCAGGGACCTGCTTTTTTTTTGGTGGGGTCCGCATATGGATGCCTCAGCAATAAATCGAGGGTCACGCAGCAGTTCCTGACCGTTGCTACACAGTTCTGCACGAGGGCAGTTCCATCGCAATCAGGTTATGATCCGGCAATGCAAGGCGGGAAATGTCTGTGACTGTACGGACGTACCTACCTAGGTAGGCAGTTATAGCATGTGTGCAGTATTGCCATGAACCGGCCTCACAGCTCTGTCGCTTGCATGTGAGTCGGCCTGCTGGGCCTGCACAACGAGTAGTAATTACGTGTATAATAAAAACGAGTCAATAAATCCACTAGTTAGGTAGACGAAATTGCTGGTATTTCTGCGTATTTTTGAGTGCCCGTCATAATTCTTTAGAGAGCAGCCAGCCCTACTAGGTAGATACCTACCTATGTACCGAGGTAGATTGGCGCCACAGTACGCTAAAGCCCGCTGGACATGTGTATGTTGCTCACTGTAACCAGCCCCAGTGATGTTGGTACATAGTTACTATCATTTTCTCGAAGAGAGTAAGATATAGAATAATAGTTTATAAATCGAGTAAAATACGCAGACTCCTTCAAGTTCGATTTAAACACATCGCGATAGTCAAATTGTCAGGAGAGCGGTAACTCTATCTCCTGGTCCCTCTAATGTGCCAAACGCATTCACTTTCTCCTCTCTCTTGCTTCTCGTCATCTCCAGTGACTATCAATTCCATCAACAATGTATTCCTGTATATTGACCAACTGCATCAAGTATAGCGGACCAGTCTAATTTGTATATGCGTAGTAAACATTCCTTCTGATGTTTTGATCCTCTATCATCACCACCTCGTTTGAGTTCAAGACGTTTCTAGCATGCAAGCACTTACCACAAGGCACAATCTACCCTCATCGTCAGTAGGGACTTTCATACCCGGCAGTGTCAGTAGGGACTTTCATACCCGGCAGTTATGCTCATCAAGATTCATCAAGTAGTCGGCCGTCTGACTCTTGTTGAACTAGTCGTCACCAATTTCCTGTTAAAGGGCACACAGCTGTTACACGCTTGACCTTCAAGAACCACGAGTTGATCCGCAATACCCTGGACAATTTGTATACAATACATTCAGCAAACCCGCCAACACGTCGGTAAAAGGCATCAACGGCATTTCTTAGTCTGTACATGTGAGTCGTGGATAGTTCTCTATCTTCGAGGCTAGTTGTCAATCTCCGCAGTGGTCAACTACCTACCTAGGTATGTAACTAGTTACATGACCAAAATCTGATAAGAACTAACAGGGCTCAATGCGAACCATTCTACGCGACAGAACTAGCCACCGATCGAAGGCTGGGAGCAAGCCACAAGCGATGCAGATCACAGCCACCGAATGCTTCGCCTTCCTTGGCAGATGATTCTCAATTGCCGTCGGACGATTAACCCGAGTGATATAGAAGACGGCAGAAAATGTGCAGGTCGTTGGACACTTAACCCCGAAAGTTCCGCAACACTCGACTCAGTTCAAACAAAAGTGGCAACTACTTTTGACTAGCCGTGCTCCGGAGAATTTCCCTTCTTTGTTCCTTCTAGACAACAAAACCCAAAGAGCCTAATTTTACCCCAAGGCATGCCAAGAGTGTATATACAGGCATTCACTTCCCCACGTCGTTACTGTGATGCCTATTCCGTGCATAATCGCCCATTCTCTCACAAATGATAGACTTTTAGCCGAGCCGGCATCCCTGAAACTCGCCGCGATTGAAAAGTCTAGGCCTAGCAACTTGAGCAAAGGAAGACAACGTGCGCGAATCCTTCCAATTCGATCTGCAGCCGTTTCGGCCTTCTAGACTACATGCGGAAGGTTCTGCAGTCTTGGCCTCGCCCCGTCAGCAAATACACCAGGGCGAGGAACAAGCCCGTCCATCACCGCCGGCTTACTGCTGAACCCCCTGCGTCGACGCGCCGAATTCCAGCCTTTTTCAGGTTCCGTCTATGCTGATATGCTTATGTGGAAGCCTATCTGGTCATGTTCGCAACCCCGCCGCCAAGAGATGTCTAGCCTGAATGGCGCCTGGCGCCTCAAGTGCAGTTGCAATCACTACCGTGCTATAAATACTCACCTCCCAAATCGAGAAGGTGATGGTAGTTGATTGTGCTTGGGCCGACCTCGGTAATTTACTGCTGGGAACTCTCCCTCGTTCTCCTCCCGTATTAGGCTCTGTATCAAGAAATCATGATTGACCGCTGACAAGCGAGCAGTCGTTGGCAACAATATGATTGTCTTGGCAGTAAGATATAAAGACACGGAGGACGACCGCTGGGATACGTTTTGAGGCACCAAACGACAAGAACTTGCCACAAGTACTTTACAATACTCCATTGAACACTACCCAATTCACTTTCCTCTTTTGATCTCTGTAAACAATGGCCTTGAAGCACTCTCTTCTCGTCGTTGCCACCATGGTGGCGGCTGCCTTTGGTGCTGCTCTTCAGCGGGCCGAAGACTGCGAGGCCATCGAGCCCAGCGCAGAACTGCGCGCCGCCGCCGCAGAGATGGCCATCAAAGAGGAGGCCACGGCCGGCAAGCCCAGCGGCAAGCTCGCCGAGGTCAATGTGCCCGTGTACATCCACGTCGTTGCCTCTTCCCAGTCCAAGGCGGATGGCTACCTTTCTGTAAGACGACAGAATCTACCCAACCCCCCCGGGGCCTCCTCCCCCCTGCTGACCCCTGAGCTAGGAAGCAGATGTTCGTGCCACCGTCAGTGGGATGAACAATGACTACCAGGGCCTCGGCTTCCAGTTCACCGTCAAGGGCGTCGACCACACCATCAACGCCAACTGGGCCAGCGACCAGGACGCGTTGGGCATGAAGAAGAAGCTCCGCACGGGCGACTACCGCACCCTGAACCTGTACTTCCTGCCCAAGATGGCGCCCAACGGCCGCTGCTACTACCCGACGACTGCCGCCCCGGGCTCGACCGCCTTCTACAACGACGGCTGCACCATGCGCAGCGACGTCTACAACAACGGCCAGACCACCACCCACGAGGTCGGACACTGGCTCGGCCTCTTCCACACCTTCCAGGACGGCTGTGACCCCGTCAACGACATGGTGTCCGACACCCCTGCCCTGATCAACAGCTGGAGCTGCAACACGAACGATGATTCCTGCCCCGACATGCCCGGCAAGGACCCCGTCACAAACTTCATGAGCTACGGCACTTGCCGCAGCGTCTTCACCCCAGGCCAGACTGCCCGCATGAGCAGCATGTACAACAAGTACCGTGCCTAAATATATTGATGAGAAATGAGATGGTGCTGTTGTTTGATGTTTTGGGGTTTGGAGTGTCGAAGCGAGGCGTATGGAGTGGTTTTGGATAGGCGCGCGTGAAGAGAAATTTCGAAAAAAAAAGTATCATATTTAGTTTGAATACAAGCTATGAAGAACTGAGAAATACTTTGAAATTTGGTGCCAGCCTGTCACCAAGGCCACTAGAGCTCAAGCTGCTGCGTGAAGGCCACGAGTTCTCGAGTGCCACAAGTTATATAAATGAAAGACGATAGGCAGTATTACTCCGCGCTCGGCATGACTAGGGCCGGCTGCCGGAATCAGAATTGGCCGCCGGCGAAGTAATATACCCCATGGCGGATTCCCGTCTCTCTGACCAGCCGCATCGAGCCCACAGCGTCGTCTCGGTGTATCACTTGGATCACGATTGACAAAATGACTGATCAAGTTGCATGCATTCTTCTTTGTACTTTATGGCAGTTCTGATCAAGTTGCATGCATTCTTCTTTGTACTTTATGGCAGTTTCTATCTATCTCATGCAGATGTAGCCTCTTTGTCTCTATTCACAACATGCTCTTTCCTTTAATCTTGCCGCCATCGAGTCACTGGCCCGCCTCAAGTTCAGAGAGGTAGTGCTCTGCCTCCAGCGCGGCCATGCAGCCGGTGCCGGCGCTGGTAATGGCCTGGCGGTACCGTTTATCCTGCACGTCACCGGCGGCAAAGACGCCCGGGACGCTGGTGTACGTGGTGCCCGGCTTGGTGACGATGTAGTTCTCGCTGTCCATGTCGACCTGGCCCTTGACGAGGGCGGTGGCCGGGTCGTGGCCGATGGCGTAGAAGAGGCCGTTGCCCTCGAGCACCTCCTCCTTGCCCGTCGCGTTATCGCGGACGACAATGTGCGACATGAGGCCGTCCTCGCCGCCGCGAATCTCCGTCGCCGACGCCCCGAAGCGGACCGTCACCTTGGGGTGCGCGAGCAGGCGCGTGGCCATGGTCTTGCTGGCGCGCAGCTGGTCGCGGCGCACGAGCACCGTGACGTGGCTGCCGTACTTTGTGAGGAAGGTCGCCTCCTCGGCGGCCGAGTCGCCGCCGCCAATGACGAAGAGCGGCTTGTTGCGGAAGATGGGCACGGCGCCGTCGCACACGGCGCACGCCGAGATGCCGTTTTGCCAGTACTTGTCCTCGCCGGGGAGCCCCATGCGGCGCGCCGAGGCGCCCGTCGCGATGATGACGGCGTCGGCCGTGTGCGTCTCCTCCGGGCTGAACTCGGTGCTGTACTTGAAGGGCCGCGAGGACAGGTCGAGCGTGGTGACGGTGTCGGTGATGATTTCGGTGCCGAAGCGCTCAGACTGCGCGCGCATGTTGTCCTGCAAGGAAAGAGCGTGGATTAGTGGTTGGTTTCGTATGGTTTCTACACGGCAAGGCATACCATTAGCTCCTGGCCCATGATGCCCTTGGGGAAGCCGGGAAAGTTCTCGACTTCGGTCGTCGTGGTGAGCTGGCCGCCAGCGGCGGTGCCATTGGCCATGAAGCCTTCATACAGGACAGCTACCATGAATGTCAGTACGCATTCACCGCGCATCGCAATGGGCTATATACTCACGCTTCAGCTCTGCTCTGGCCAGGTAGACGGCGGCCGTGTGGGCAGCCGGGCCCGATCCGATGACTAGGTTGCCACCATGTTAGCTGCGCGCCATATTCCTCGCCTCCGACGTCATCGGCGCGCATTGTTCCATCTCGACTGCCACAAACGTACTGACAACCTTGCTATGCATGGCTCGTGTTCCCAATTGGACTGGCTTCGAGACGGGAGGGTAGTTGGTCGCGGTGGTGACACTGGCGAATGCGGCAAGAGAAAAACCGGCGCTGGAGCGTAGCGGCCGTCGAAAAGCCGAGGCAAACAGTTTGGCGGTTGTTGTAAGCGTTCTGCTGGAAAACAAGGGAAGAGGAAGAGGAGGGCTTTATGGGTCTCGTCGGTGCGGTGAAATCGTGGATTATGCGGCGCGTGAGTGTTGACTAATTATCTTCTCGTGCCTCCGAGCTTGAGCGAGGGGTGGTGGGGCAGCGACGAGGCCCCCAAGTGGATGGATGACAAAACGAGACGGGCGATGCTATGGCAGATGTGTTGGCAAAACTAGTGTTATTTATGGCGTATAGATAATTGAAATTTCGAATGACTGTTACGAGTTGTAGCTAGTTTAAATGGTAATACAGTTGCTCACAGAGCGGCGTTTGCTGGTGTGACTAATTCCTCTGCCAGCAAGCTTCTTATCATCACTAACTGGACATGGGTTAAAATGGACATGAGAACTATCAAACTCTTGCCTAAATACAACTTATAATAAAGAAATATTCAATGGAAAATGATTAAATAATCATGCTTTTATTGCCATCTTCTCCACCATCGTAGAAATGCCTACACTGTGTCTCCGTTTACCAACATCCAAAGGCGATGTTGAATACTACCATTCTAGAAATATAGAATACCACCTTGCTTCTCATCGGCCAATTCAGAATGTCCTCAGATGACGTATTTACACCTGGTTTCCACTGGGTTAAGACCGGGCATTATCATCACTGATATCCTCCCACGGGCACCCACACAATCAGCCCAGATCGTAGACAGTCGAATATGGTTCCATTTGCCAATACAACAACTGCCGATATATCGCTTCCATCTATATATTCGCCATGAAATAACCCGTAAATATACACCAATCACGTCCCGGCACTAGCAGTACCACTGATTCTGGGCTCATCGCTGTTCTCCCTCGGCACCGAGGCTTCCGTCCCGTTTTCCGAACCTGGCGCCCAGTCCCCCAATGTCCCGCCGAAAAAATTTGCCAAAATTCCGCAGGTTCTCGTTGATGGTGGCCTTTTCCGAGCCGCTCGGCATGGCCGCGCTCGCCGTGCCGATATCGCGGGCCGCGCTCAGTAGCTTCTCGCCGAGCGCGCCGGCATCGAAGCCCCGCGCCCCCGTGGCCGCCGCGCCGGTCAGCGCGGCCGCAGCGTTGATGGTGCCCCCAACCGTCGTCGCGCTACTAGTAAGGCTCGACGACGTCGTGGTCATGAGCGGGGTCAGCAGCGGCGAGCTCGCCACCAGCTTGTCGTGGCCGGCGCCCTCGCGGTGAACGGCAAAGAGCTCCGTCAGGTACGCATAATCTTGCTTGCGCACACCCTTGAGCTCGAGGATCTTGCGGAAATTGGTGTCCGACTTGTCGCCAATGTGGATGAGGTAGGCTTGCACCAGTCCTTCGGGCGGAGACGGTCGGATTTGCAGCGTCTTGAGTAATGGGTCTATGCGGCCCATCGACTGTTCTACTCTCCGTACGAAACCAGCAGGAGGCGCTTGAGGTATCGATGATGGATTGTGATGCAGGATCAGCGTACCAAACGACTTTGTGAGTGCATATTTATCTACAAGCATCTGTCGCGACTGTTAGTCTAGGATTGAGGAACTGGAGACCATTCATGCATACCTGCTGTGCCCCGGTCTCTGATATCGGCCGGCATTGCACGATGTTATTGATGTAGTTTGTTGCCAAGCGCTCGACAAGATTGTCACAAAAGGCCCGGGCGTACTGTTGTTTACCAACCACGGCCAGAATCTCTGCCGTCTTGTTATTGACATGCTTGACCAGCTCGCCAACATATGAGCTTTGATCAGCCGCGGTATCTATTGTGCTCCAGTTTGTATTCTTCATCTCGCGCCAGACGCCTTCATAGTCCTGTTCCACAATCTGCACCAGGGCCAGGACGGAGGCGCTGGCAACACCAAGGAAGGCGTCCGACTGTGAGGAAAGGTCGACTTTGCCAACTAGCTCGGAGTCTATGCGCTTTTTTATGTTTTCCTCCAGTTGATTCGTATTGGCGTGCCAGAAGTCGGCTGTATTTAGCACCAAAATGCAGTCCTGCATAGCCGGTATGGCCTGGCCAGAGGCCTGCAGCTTGTGTAGCAGGACTTGCTGTGCATATTCATCAAGGTATTTTGCCAATATTTTTGATAGATCCAGCAACCGCTCCGCAGTCGACAACTTTGCGCATTGTGATAGGGTGAGCTTGTAAAAGTGAAACAGCTCAATGGCAGATTGCATCACCGCTTGTGGTGAGAACTCGTCATCTGGCGGTATCAAAGGTTGGCTTCTGTATTTTGGTATCATTGTAGCCAGTTGCTTGTCTTGCGAGTCTACCCATAAGCTGAGGTAGGGCTCGAATGCAACTGAAATAAGACCATTGAAAGCGTATATCTTTCCATCGGTAGAACTTAGTGTATCGATGCTCCCCCGTGGCTCATTGGAGAAGCGCCTCTCAAGACTCTGCTCAAAGTCGAGTGTTTCTTGCAAACAAGATAACAGTAGATTTACATCGATCTTTGCTCCGTCTGCACGACGCATGCTGCGTTCCAGGATGCCCTTGAAGTCGTCCCGCGTGCCGTCGCAGAAAGCCGTTGCCAAAACCTCGTTGACGTGCCAGTGTGTCGGAAAGATGACCGCATGCTCGTCTTCATGTGTCTTCATCATGCGTTTGAACCAAGCGTAGCGGCGACCGATATTGTCGAGGCTGCCAGCTTCGTCATTGCCGCGAAACACCTGGCGGTATTCGCGCAGCTCCGTGTTGACATACCACGTCACCAGCCTCGACTTTGCCGAGTCTCCGAGGGCATCCATGACCAAGCATGATTCCACAAGCATGCTGCGTTTGGTAGAGACCTCGCTTTTGGCGAATGCCATTTCAAAGTCCTCGCAGACCTGTTCTAACAGTTCGCGCTGGAGCTCCGAGACTTCGCGGCTTAGTGCGGCAATCTGCTCAATGCTGCGGTAGCTATTGAAATGCTTCATGAGCTGCAGCACAGCTTGCAAAAGGCCTGCGCAGTCACGATACTGTCGCGTCTTGGCAAGCCCGCGTAGTTGCTCGTACGCAGTTGTCAGCATCTGCAGGCGCTTCAAGGCCGTCATGCTGAGCGTGAGGTTCTTCTTTGTTCCATCGAGTCGTTTTATATCGGCCGTCATGGATGTGATGTTTTCTTCTGTCTCGATGGCGCGGGACCGTACGGTTTCGATCTTGCGAAAGAGCTGCGCAAGCTCCGTCTGGGCCGACTGCATGCGCTCTAGGCTCGAGTCGGGTTGGTAGGCTTGCGCCGACTCGAGGGCACTGATCTCCGCGGCCAGCTCATTCTGCTGAGACTGGAGCGCCTGCGAGACGCGGTTGACAGACGATACCGAGGCTGGGTGCGCAAAGAGCAGGTTGAGGTGGTCTATGGGGTCGTAGTCGACTGGCGCCAGGACACAATCAGCAGCCGAATTGTGCGATTATAGAACGCATTTTCAACGTACCTGTGTCAAGCGACGACGGACTCGTCAGCGCCGCGCTCATATTGCCGCGGCACTGTGTTGATCAAGTCTGCCACCTATCTAACTCCTTTGATGATTGCTAATAAAGTGCACGCGAGGCTTCTCGAGCAAGCTACGTCTCTTAAGCGATTAAAAGTGGGGCTACAATGACAACCACTTGTCTACAAAACAGACAGCGTGAGCGAACCTGGTAATAAAGGAAAAGGGAAGTGATTTTTACAACTTTATATAATCCAAATAAAAACTACAATCTTTCGTGTAAGTTTTGGCCTCCTGTCGTCAGTATATCATTTGTGTGAAAGGTGTGTCAACTGAGAGACCCATGGGAAGGTATAAGCGTTGTAATGGACTAATATAAAGAAAGAAGTATGGTGGCACACAGCAACGTAAATATGGTCAATGGACAAGATAATTGTAATAGATTCATAGATTTCATATATATCATTCATATGCTAGTGACATATCTCCACATACTTTTCAACCTTGTATTTACTGGTTACCGTTGTACGAGAGCAAGTTGACAGTGCTGCCAACGTTGCCAGTCACCTTGTTCGCGGTGCCAAGCGCCTTGATGCGGTTGGTGACAGCGGCAGGGGTGTTGAGGTTCTCGAGAACGGCAAGGTAAATGGCCAGACCAGCAATGTGGGGAGAGGCCATGGAGGTGCCAGTAATGGTGTTGGTGGCAGTGGTCGAGCCAATCCAGGTGGACAGAACATCCTCACCGGGAGCGTAGATGTCGACGGGAGTGCCGTAGTTGGAGCCCTGCTGCGCGTTCCAGACCCAGCGAGCCCAGGTGGCGCCGACAGCGGCGACGGTGATGGCCTGGGGGGCGCGGGCGGGGGAGACGTTTCTGCTGTCCTGGTTCTCGTTGCCGGCGGCGACGACGGTCAGAACACCCTGGTTGTAGGCACTGGCAACTGCGCTGTCGAAAGCGGTCGAGGCGGGACCACCGAGGGACAGGTTAATGACGGAGCGAGTCTGGCGGCGCTTGGCGACGATGTCGTTGACGGCCCAGTTGTAGCCATCGAGGATGACGGAGGTGTCGGCGGTGCGGCCGCTGAAAACCTTGACGGAGACGATGCTGGCCTTCTTGGCCACGCCGTAGCTCTTGGAAGCAATGGTGCCAGAGACGTGAGTGCCGTGGCCGAGGGTGTCGACGTCCTCGCCGCCGGCCGCGTTGTAGCCGCGGGTAGCACGGCCCTCGAACTCGACGTGTCCAATGTTGACACCTGAGTCGACGACGTAGGCGTAGGCGCCCTGGCCTGCGGTGCTGTCGTAGATGTAGTTGCTGGCACCGGACTGACGGTGCGAGATGGTGGCCAGTCCGTGGGGGACGTTGGACTGCGTGGTCAGGGCATACAGAGTCCACTTCTGGTCAAGCTCGACGGCCGCAACCTGTAGAGGGTTAGCTTTTATCGCAATCGGAAAGGTTTCTTCTGCTGACATACCTCGGGGCTGTTCTTGATCTCCTCAATGGTGGCAGCGTCAAAGTTGCCAGCGTAGCCGTTGAAGCTACCAATGCCGTAGGTCTTTTCGACACCGTTGAGGTTGAGATCGCGACGACCGACGCTGCGAGCGTGGACATCGTTTACCCACTGCAAGTGAGACTCAACCTTGCTGGCAGTGGCACCGTCCTTGAGCGTGACAATGTACTTGCCGCCAGAAGGAGCAGGGGCAGCGGTGCCAAGGGCCGCGAGGAAGAGAGCGGCGAAGCTTTTGAAGCCGACCATTTTGATAGGTGTTTATTGAGAAGAAGGTGGTAAGGGGATGAGTGGATGTGTGAATCGAATGGTGATATAGATGCTCCAAAGTCGGGCTCTTGGGAGGTATTTATGCTCCGACACAGACTCCTGAGTATCGCCATTACATATCATTCGTCATTTGTCACGACATTCACATTCACCATTTCTCACAAACCCGCTCATGCTCACCTTCCTATTTCACGAGAGCTGAACATGATGATACCCTTCTCCTCGCACCGAGCGGCGAACGGGACAGCAGCTGGCTCTGGCGCCAAGCAAGGGCAGCACGTTGGTCAGCGACCAGCTAGGAAGGTATATTCTTCGATAAACTCTCCTGCATCCGCCATTGTCTGTCGATAGCTGGACGACAATGCACGACGTGCGCCAAGGCGCCACTCAGCAGAGAGAGAGTAGGTCAGGTCGCAGCGACTGGTGGTTGTCGAAATGAACTGCCCGATCGGGCATGATGGCATTGACGGAGGAGCGATGTGCGCAAGGCTAAAAGGAGGACCTTTTGGCCACTAACGAGTTCAAGAATAAGCATAGATCTTGGCGCCGCCCTAGCTAACTAGTGTAGGAACTCCAAAGTCCCCAATCACAGCTCGCGACGCAGCTTTGTTCCTCGCAATTGGCAACCCACCCGGAGTTCTGAATCTCGGCGCTATCGAAAGGTATCTGGAAGCTAAGTCCTCGGGGGCCACTTACGCCATTATCGCACCTTCTTGGTCCATTGTCCGTTTTCTGTCTCAGCTTCCTATTGTAGAAAAGGATCGCAGCCCCCCCCCCTTATCCGCACGAAATGGCGCGTTCAGGCCTGGGGTAAACGCCACCACATCGTTATGCCCCGAGTGCCACATAGCCCCCAGGCAGATAGTCGGAGAAGCCGAGAACCTTGACAGACTTGTCAGGCTGTCATTCCGCGAATAACTACAGGTAGTCAGGCAGCCACCGTCGATGGAACGCCGTTTTGTCAGTCTCTCTCGTAATAGTGTCCGCGCTGGACCGGAGGTTGACGCCGCAAGTAACCGGGTATCGCGTAGCAAAATGCGGATACTGCTATTGGGCCGTGATTAATAACTACTCCATACCGGGCTCCAATGTCAACGTGCTTGGCACTGTGAAAGATGCACGATGCAGGGGACGTATCACAAGGGCCTGGCAATATGTCCGAGGGGACGGAGCCGGATTAAGTGGTCGTCCGTACCCATCCAGGTCGCCCAGCAATGCAATTTACACGTAACAAACGAGTTATTACTTTCAGGTTTGCACCGGCATTTAGGCAACAGCCGCCGCATGATGATGCAAATTGCCTGCATCTTGCCCACTTCGAATTCTCCTGGCTGCCAGCCCCACCCATCGGAACTTGGCATCGCAGAGAACTGGTGATAGTTGGTAAATAGGATCTACAGAGACCACAAAGCTTTTTTTTTCAGCTCGACTATTTGTTTCTCGTTTATATTAGAATATTGCTTATGTTTATTGATTCAGACCGAAGGCTTTCGTTGCTGACGGCCGGAAATGTCGAAAAGGTCAGCAGTGGCGGCGCCGTGCGGGGTACGCCCAGGGTCAAACAAGCAGTCTAAATATACCTACCTGGGTTCTAACATTCGTTATTAGTTGCCTGTATTTTACGGAATTTCAAATGCTTTCCAGAAGCAATTTCAATATCAGCGAAACTTGCTAAATAAGTCCAAGAATACAATGTGCAAAAGGCACCTCATGTGAGTATCTACCTATGTATCCTGCAGTTTTCACCATCGCACAGGATCGGCTTATCCTGTCACCCCTCCGATTCGTACTGATGTCCAGTTTGAAGGAACCCGTGACGACCTAGTTACTATTACAGGCATATTGTTTGGCAAGCCGCCTACTTTTTGTCCCAGCTCGAACTTGAGCCTGCTGCCTGCTGCCTGGTGCCGGCTGCCTACATCGGCCTTTTGCATTCATATAAAGCGCCTTTTTCTGCATTAGCAAAGATGTGATTATTTCGTCATTCCACATATCAGTGCATTCATCTCGTCAGAAGCGCCGCTTCCATGGATTATACAACTCGCCTCTTCTCTCACGGTCCAGATGATGCGTCCGCGGACCGTCCGGTATGTACGACACCACATGCGACCGGCACATGCTAACACACCGCCAGGCCTTGGTGGACGCCGACTGCCCGGCGCGCCACATCTCGCGGCGCCAATACAAGTCTGCCGTAAAACGCATAGCCGTCGGTCTTGCAAATCTCGGCGTGGCAGACCAGGACGGTGTCGGGCTTCTCAGCGACAATGACATTTACTATTATGTTCTCGGCGACGGCGCCGTGGCCGCGGGCGCCGTATACGCCGGCATCCCAACCTTTGTCAAGCAGGCCGAGCTGGCCACCGCCATCCAGACTGCTGGGATCAAGTGGCTATTTGCCGCGCCCGCGTTTCTGGAGCTCGCCCTGGCCACGGTGCACGACCTGGGCCTGCCGTCAAGCATGGTGCTCGTCTTTGACCCCCCGGGCCTGGAGCCCTACACCGGCGCGCAGGCCAGCTTGAGCAAGCTCATGCACGGCGCGGACGAAGCGAGCTTCCGCAATGCTAACGAGGGCAAGGACCCGGCGACGCGTGAAGCTTTTCGCTTCTTCACGAGCGGGTCGACAGGGTCAGTCAAGGCGGCCATCATCAGCCACCAGGCGTCCGTTGTACGAGCCAACCTCGTTTCCTCCATGCCCGGCATGGACAAGCCTTTCTTGCTCATGATTGGCATGTTTCACATCAGCGGCATTTTGCTTCACATGGGTGCCTGCGTAGGCGGCTATTCTGGCTACATTTGCAAAGGCGATGACGCGACTACCGTCATTGACAAGATCCATTCGCTGGGCATTGGCGCCACCATGATCACCCCCCGACTCATGGAAACCATGACCGCGTTGCCTGACTCGGCTGAGCTGCGTCGCCGCTTGGCCTCGCTACAGCAAGTTTCCTTTGCCGGGGCGCCTTGCCGACAAGAAACCGTCACCAGCATCAGGAGGATGCTCCCCGACAACGCGAAGCTGATGACTGGGTATGGTGCAACCGAGTTGCCCGGGATTTGCTCAATCGTAATTGATGACAACTGGGTTACTGGCTGTGTAGGCCGGGTCGCATCTTGCACGACTGTTAGGTAAGTGCTGTTTCTTTTGCACGCATAGGTTAGAGTGTCCCAGTAGCACCATACTGACATACCTTTAAAAGGATCGTGGACCCCGACACTCTACAAGAGGCGCCACCCGGTGCCGCTGGAGAGGTATGCGCTCGCAGCCCAGCCTCGTTCAGCGGATACTACAACAATGCAGAGGCAACCGTAAAGGCTTTTCTACCAGGCGAGCCTGGCTGGGTTCGCACAGGCGACAAGGGTATTGTAGACCCGGATACAGGCCTTCTCACGCTGCTGGGACGCTTCAAGGAAATCTTCAAGGTTCGGTATGAGGAAGTTTCGCCGACCGAGGTGGAGAGCGTGCTTCTACAAAACGGCGACGTTACCGACGCTCTGGTGACGTCCACGCAGGCTCGAGATGATGATAAAGATAGAGAGTGCTTGGCATATGTGGTTCGACGGGCTGACGCGCAGCTGACCGCCCAGCAGGTTGTCGATTTTGTTGCGTCCAAGCTCGCGGCACATAAAGCTCCGACTGGTGGTGTTTTGTTCTGCGACAAGATTCCGCGCGGAACAATGGGCAAGCCGCTGAAGAGCGAGCTGGACAATGTGGTGCCTCTACCTGATTCAGCGAGGTTTCTTACACTTCCTGCTCAGTAGTGGGAGGGTCTCTCCCAAGGATAGGGCGCTGCCTTTGTTGAATGAACAACATGAAGATGTAGCCGCATAGTCAAAGTCACATTTAAAAAGATCTTCATCATACTAAATATAGCCAGATAACATGCGTTGAATGGTAGAAACAAATGCGATTTGTAGTGTCGCAGTGGTATTGATATGCTGAAGCATGACACTTCAGCGCGCAAATAACATCCACGTACTGCTCCTTAGCATTGCTATGGAAAGTATAGCTCAATATTGCACTGCCCATGTGTCATGATGTAGTGAAAACTCCGAAGAACGCCGTTCCTTTTCCAACCGCCGATTCCGCTGGCAATAATACAAAGCAAATATGTTCGGGTATCCTCTCAATGATATCGTTATTCGGCCATTTCTTCATCGACGTCATCACCAAACATATCCTCCACAGTGCCGCCCTCGACGCCATCGCCACCGATATCTTCTGGTGCCGGGCCTTGTATACCCTCCATCGCGTCGCCCGTCGCTTCCGGCACCTCATCGTCGCCAATCTCGTCCCAGACGTCCTGCAGGCCCCAGCTGGTACCGCTGAGGACAAAGCGCTCGCTGGGCAGGCGCACGCCCCACTCGTGGGCGACGATGCGCGGGAGAGCGACCTTGTTGCGCTCGCGGGCGAGCTCCTGCATGTACTCCTTGCTGATACCGCCGCCGGAGCTGCCGCCGCGGAACTGATAGCCGAGGCGTGCGGCGACAGAGAGCTTGATGGCGTTGGCGGAGACAGCGGCGTCGCCAGGGGCCGCGGCGCTGGCACCCGCACTGGCCGACGGCTTCGCGCCGGCCTGGGAGACGTAGGGGTCGCCGGCCAGGTGCAGCGCGTCGTTGAGGATGGACGAGGTGTGGCGGTAGGCAAAGTCGAGGAGAAGGAGGGGCACGCGCTGCTCGTACGCGGTCACGCCCTGCGAGGTCAGCAGCAGCTCAACGAGGCGGGCGTCGCGAGGTCGCGGCGCGGCGGCGCCCGTGGGCTGTGACGTCGAGGACGGGCCACCGGTGGGGGCCGCACCCTGGGCGTGGTTAATCGCCGCGGGGGCGGTCGGGGCAGAGGCCGTGATGCCGTTGGTCTGCGGTGGCGCGGCGGACATGGTGGTTGTGATGTGCGGGTGGGCGCAATGGCTGTTTTGGAGGACCTTGTGCGCGCCGGGCGGATGAGTTGGACCGGCGGCAAAGGAGTGCCAGGCTAACGGTGGTTGGGCTAGCTAGATTGATATAATAAGATGGTAATTATACGGTTGCGAAAGAAACGAGAGTTCGGGGTGAAGATCAATGGTAGCGTGTGATGGAGAGTTGATGGTTTGCATTCGCGACTGGAGCTCGCTTTCGCTTGGTGAGCGCAAGGGTAGTGGCGGGTGCTTGCAGGCGCAACATCCTAATCCCGTTCCGGTTAATTGCATCAATCACCAATGAGCTGGCGGACGACTTGAGAGACGTGACCGGGTCTAAATATAACTAAATTGCAATGCAAATATGCATAAATAACCAATCAGTCAAATATTTATATTTTTTATAATTTAGAATGGTTCTTCTCACGTCTGCCAATGTGCTAGGCAGGTACAAAACTTGGAGTCGATGGGATCGCGGCCGGCCAATGACGGAAGCACTAATAAAAAGCTCAGCGGCCTGTATCCCGCTGTCTACAGCGAGCAAAAAATCTTCAGATAGCAGCAATCTGGAGGGGCAGCATCAATTATCGGCGCCTCGCTCTGCCCCACCAAAAAGACGGCCGATTCAGGAACGCAGAGTCATATCAAGCGTCTTCCCCATCCCATATCCGTTCTGTCCTCTTTTTTCTTTCACAGGGGATCTGATACCATCAAGCTGTTCCAACAAAGGCTTCGCAGCGACAGTTTCAACCCACCATTGTGCTCTACGACAACTGTCACCCCCGATCCTCCCCTCTACCGCCCCCCCGCCAAGCCGTCCATCAGCCGCGCCCGCCACTCTTTTACATCATGGAGATTGAGCTGCCGCTGCCGTTCCTCGTCAGTGTCGCCGTCCCTCCGGGATTGGCCAAGCTAGAAGGTCTCACCCGCGAAGAGGTCTCGATTCTCGGCTGCCCCTTCCTCGACGCCAAGCCGGAGCTTCTCGAAAAGTTCGCCAAGTTCTTCAACCGCCACAGCGCCGAGTTCCAAGCCCATTTCGATGCCACGGCCCTCGAGCAAGACCATGTGCTCGGCTTCCTCGACCGCGGCGCCAAGCGAGTCTTTGTCACCCCCGAAGCGCTACCTCAGTACGCCGAACTGGGCGACCGAGTCTTCCCCGTCGTGTCGACCCCGGATCTGTCTGCCGCCTCGGAGCACGGTCTGCTAGTCCGCGACTTTGACCCCAAAACTGTGGATGTCGCCAAATTCATTGCCGATGCTCAGGCTACGAAGGCCAAAATCCTCTACATTAAGCCTGCCGAAGGCGTCTCGCTAGAGGAATTTATCCAAATTGCCAACAAGAGCAACGCCGTCCCCATCCTGCCGTCAACGGGCCTGACCACCGACAAGGCCGATACCAGCAAGTTGCTGCTTTCCAAGGTCCTTTCCAGCCAATGGAAGTCTGACCGCTCTGACGGACTCGTCCCTACCGTCGTAACCGACGAGGCTGGTATTTCTCTCGGTCTTGCCTACACTAGCGAAGAGAGTATTCTCGAGGCTCTCCGTACGCAGACTGGCGTCTATCAGAGTAGAAAACGGGGTCTATGGATCAAGGGCGCCACATCAGGAGACACACAGGAACTCGTTCGCATTGCGCTCGACTGCGACAACGATACGCTCAAGTTCGTCGTCAAGCAAAAGGGTCGTTTCTGCCACCTCGAGCAATTTGGCTGCTTTGGAAACCTCAGCGGCATCGCGGCCCTCGAGCGGACCCTCGTCTCCCGCAAGGAGTCTGCTCCCGCCGGCTCATATACCGCCCGTCTCTTCTCCGACGAGAAGCTACTGCGGGCCAAGATAATGGAAGAGGCTGAAGAGCTTTGTGACGCCAAGACACAGGACGAGGTCGCCTTTGAGGCGGCCGACTTGATCTATTTTGCCCTGACCAAGGCTGTCAGCGCAGGCGTGAGCCTGGCTGATGTCCAAGCCAACCTGGACGCCAAGAGCCTCAAGGTCAAGAGACGTCCGGGCAATGCCAAGGGCAAGTGGGCTGAGAAGGAGGGCATCACGGTTCCCGTTGCTGCTGCTGCTCCTCAAAAGCCTGCTGCCAGCGCCGAGGCTCCTTCTAGCGACCGTATCCTCATGCAACGGGTAGACTCCGCCTCAATGTCCGAAGCGGACTTGCGAACGACGCTTCAACGCCCCTCACAAAAATCTTCTGACGCTATTCTCAAGATTGTTGTCCCAATCGTTGAAGATGTTCGCAAAGGCGGCGACAAGGCTCTCCTGTCATACACTCACAAGTTCGAAAAGGCTACCTCCCTCACATCTCCAGTCCTCAAGGCTCCATTCCCGGCTGAGCTGATGAAGCTTTCGCCTGAAACGACCCATGCCATTGACGTTTCCTACGAAAACATCCGCAAATTCCACGCCGCTCAGGCTGAGGACAAGCCCCTTAGCGTGGAAACCATGCCGGGCGTCATCTGTGGTCGTTTCTCGCGCCCCATCGAGCGTGTAGGTCTGTACGTCCCTGGTGGTACTGCCGTCCTGCCCAGCACTGCTCTCATGCTCGGTGTACCTGCCATGGTTGCCGGCTGCGAGAAAATTGTTCTTGCCTCGCCCCCTCGTGCCGATGGCAGCATCTCGCCCGAGATTGTCTACATTGCCCAAAAGGTCGGCGCCGAGAGCATCGTCCTCGCGGGCGGCGCGCAGGCCGTCGCTGCCATGGCCTACGGCACGGAGAGCGTCAGCAAGGTTGACAAGATTCTCGGCCCGGGCAACCAGTTTGTCACTGCCGCCAAGATGCACGTTAGCAACGACACCAACGCCGGTGTCAGCATCGACATGCCCGCTGGCCCGTCAGAGGTGCTCGTCGTGGCCGACAAGGATGCCAACCCGGCCTTTGTCGCCTCCGACCTGCTCTCCCAGGCCGAGCACGGCGTCGACAGCCAAGTGATTCTGCTCACCGTCGACCTCTCTGAGGCGCAGCTCAAGGCAATTGAAGACGAGGTGCACAACCAAGCCATGGCCCTGCCACGCGTCGACATTGTGCGTGGCGCCATCAAGCACTCGGTGACTGTCACGGTCAAGACGATCGAGGACGCCATGCGCATCAGCAACGACTACGCCCCCGAGCACCTGATCCTGCAAGTCAATGATGCCGCCAAGGTCGTCGACCAGGTCATCAACGCTGGCAGTGTCTTTATCGGCGAGTGGACTCCCGAGAGCGTTGGTGACTACTCGGCCGGTGTCAACCACTCTTTGCGTACGTTTTCTTCTTCTTCTTTCTTTTGTACTCGTGATGATGCGTTGAAGCTAACACTTTTTTGTTTTTACAGCAACGTATGGCTACGCCAAGCAGTACTCGGGCGTCAACCTTGCCTCATTCCTGAAGCACATTACCTGCGCCAACCTCACCAGCGACGGTTTGCGCAACGTCGGCCCGGCCGTCACGCAGCTCGCGGGCGTCGAGGAGCTCCACGCGCACAAGAGGGCCGTGGAGATTCGCCTCAAATGGCTGGACGAGCAGAAGCATTTGTCAAAGTAGGTGGGAAGCGATGAAGGCAGAAAATGAAGAATGAAGAAGAAAAAAAAATGAAAAGAAGATGATGGGGTGAATTTTAGACTTGGGAAACGAGGTTATGTAGTCGTCTATTGGCCAGTCATGTCGTCATTATGTTATCCTTCTTTATCTCTGCTGACAAGATGATGAGACGCTGCAGCTTCGGGGATTGCTCGGGATCAAGTTGAAGATGCAGCAAATTCTATTAAAGTCAACTCTGTAAACACTGGCATCATGCAAGTTCGTGTTCGCGTTTCACTACGCTCGAGTAGCTTCAACGGGGCGCTCATTCTTGCAAATACTCAATCCTTCGCTAGTCTCCGTTTGTACACTTCGACGGCATCACGCTTGCGGGCGGCTTCATAGCAAGTTGGGGTATTTGGTCACTTGGAGCAGAAATGAGTATCAGAGAGTATATATGAATGCGCTTATCATTTATGTGTCGCTCATTGCAAGACAAAGCTGCCACTACTCGTCATGTGCTTTCTTGTCAATGTCCAGGCTTTCCTTTGCCGGCGCGTCTTTGCCCCGTTTCTTCTTCGAGAAGCGCCAGGACCCAATGCGAGACTGACTGCCGTCCTTGGATGCTTTAGACCCAAGCGCAGGGTTGCTTGCCATGCTATCGTAGCTTCGGCCAAATTGAGCCTCTTCGCCCAGGTCATCAACATCACCAATGCTGGATCGCTGATCAGCCGACAAGTTTTTGTCAGAATTGGCTGTGCTCCCAGGGCTCTTCTTAAACAGCCCAGAATCCTTGCCAAGCCTCGAAGACAAGCCAAACTTGCCAGAGCTGCCCTTGCGGAAGAGCTTCTTCACCTTGTTCTCAGGGTCCTTGGAGAGCGAGCCGGACAGAGAGTTTAGGTCAGAAGGCGCGTTTGATATACTTCCATCCAGCATCAGTGACTCGTGAGATTCCGAAACAGATATCGAGGTTTGCGTGTGGATTGACTGAGTATCCCGAGAGATTCTAGATCCGGACGGCGGATCGTCGGTGTTTGTTTGCAGTTCCAGGCTTGGAGCTGCGTCTCGAGACTTGGATCTATCCTTTCTAAACAAGTTGCCAACGAACGTAGGCGCGCTCGGGTTGAGCCTCTGGTTCACAAATTTGGTGTTTGCAGGGTGACCTGATCCGATAACGCCGACTTGACTAGCTGAGGTTTGAGGATTACGCAGGTCGTACTCATCAAGAATCTCATCGTCAGCGGACGCAAGCGTGGTGGTCAGCAGATTGCCCGTGCCGTGAATAGACGGGCGCCTCGAGTTGCTACGTGAGGGCCAGCGGCCATCGGCTGCCTGCCAGAGTCGGTTTTTGGACACTGCGCCGTCACTTGGCTGGCCCCAAATGGATCCACTATCAGTTGAGGGCCTGGGCATATCCGCAGACGCAATGGAAGCAGGTCGCGAGTTTGGATCCCGGTCCGCGCCGTTCGGGGGGTTCATTGGGTTCAACCTTCTGCCCATTAGCGATAAGTGACCACCGATTGTCCCTTCAGGGCCGGTCGAGCTACGACTGACCCAAGGAAAGTTGGATCGACGGCGGGATTCGCTGGCTTCGAACTCTTCCGCTCCACGCGGAAAAGACTGACTTTGACCGGTTTTAAGGCTTCCGATTGGAGGGCCTTCATCAATATGCTTTGCGCCTCTGTTGCGCTGAAATGTAGAAAGTAGGCCACTAAACCTATGACCGATAGCCGCAGGGGAGTTTGGTACTGGATGGAGGTTCAACGAGCTCCTATCGGCGTTCTCGTACGGTGAGTAGGGCAAGTTGTGATTTGACCCATGAGGGCTAGAGAATGCGCGGTACGACGGGCTAGAGGAAGCGGGCGATTGTGCATCATCTCCTGTTGTACCGATAGGCTCGCGGATGTAGGACCCGGTCGTTTCTTCTTCAGTCGGGTCCTCCTCGAATATGTTAGAAGGCAAGAGCGTCTGGGCCAACGGGCTCAGCGGGCCGGAAGCCAGCTTGAACTCGGCCCCTGCTTGATTTTCATCCATTGGATCTGGCTCATCGGCGAATAACCTTTTGGGAAAGGGCGCAAAACCTGCTGGCGGTGGATATCCTGACTCGGATGTAGGAAGCGGATGTGGTGACGGGGTGCCTTGCTCAGGAAGCGAAGCACCATTCGCACTCCGTGTCCTCTGCACAGCAGCCACCGAATTGTCATATTCGGGGCCAGTGGAAGCCGTTGATTGGTAAAATGTTGGCTGCAGAACATGAGCAACTTGATCGGTCATGGCTTGGATCTTTTGGTCGAGTTGGCCAGCCATAGTCATTTCCTGTACTATAGTGGAATGCAATCTGTGCCTGGCAGCGTCCCATTCCTCTCTAAGACGGGAATCCTCCTCTTTCCATTGTTGATCATCGGCGCCAGGTAACAGCTCCCGCGCGGCCTTGAGGTCCTGCAACTGCTTCCCTTTCTCCTTGAGTTCGGATTCCAATTCAGCACACTTGTCTTGAAGTTCTCTGTTGGCCTGGTCGAGAGAGCGACCTTGCTTGTCTCTGTTTTGAAGCAACTCGGCATCTTGCGCTTGAAACTTCTTACGCTCATTTTTCATGCGCTCGATTTCGTGTTCCAGCTTTGTGATGTTGTCCTTTGCCTTGGCTTTCTTAGCCTCTTTATCCTTCAGGCACTGGTCCTTCTTGGCGCGTTCTTTCTCAGCGGTGCGCATTTGTTCCATGGTCGTCCTAACCTGTATCTTGAGCTGTGCGGTTTGTTCTTCCTTCTCTTTTAGGATCAAACGTTTTCGTTCCTTTTCCTTTTTCAAGTCGTCTTCTTGGAGTTTAGAGTCGGCCTCGTCTTTGACATATTGGGCGAGGGTGTCGTCAATTTCCTTTCTGATACTCTCAAATCGCTTATTTAATTCATCTAGAGAGACTTCAGGTTCATCGGAGGCTTGATGCTTAATCTGCGGCCGATCGGAGCTCGCAACAGAGGGAGAATGGCGCCGATTAACGGTGTTGCGCCGCTGGCTCGTCAGGGAACCGTTAGGGTCGCGAACGACAGACACGGCGCTGTCCAACACGGGAGCAGATTCCAGTGTGGGGACAGCGCAAGAAGGAGAGTCGGACTCATTACCGTCGTCGGTAGACCCACGGCGGTGCTCATCAAGCGACAAGTTGACGGGTAGGCGAGCGATGCCCAGTTGTGGCTTGCCATGTTTCCCAAATGTTTGCAGGCGCAAAGGAGGGCTCGATGACTGAAAGTTGTTGGGCGCCACGGCAACGACGCGGACATTATAATAGTGGTTCGGTCTTAGGCCAGTGACGGTGATGGCTATTTCGTTTCCAGGAGAGTCGCCGACTGGAGCTGGGGGGAAGTAGGTGTTAGCTTTCATCTTTCCTACGCACAGCGTGATGCCAATTTGACAAGGGCAAGTCGTCAGAGCAAACTGACCATTGACGCCATTGACTTGTATGGTATATTTCTGGACAGGTCTATTGCTTGGCGGACGGCTCCAGCTGAGTGTAGCAGCATCGGAGCGGATGCCAGCAAGGCAGACATCCGGGGGGTCGGGAATGTCGACACCGAGTATATTGACCAGCTCCGAGACTGGTTTGAGCAATGTTTGAAAGGTTCGGTGGACAAGCCTATGAGCAGAGGCGGCGGCAAGGTTAGACGGAAGGGCGGGCGCAAGAGAGGTGAAGAGCAAGGAAGGGAAGGGAGAGGGCACTTACCAGAGACCCGAGATAATGGTGACAAAGGTATGAAAATATTGCTCGAGAAAGTCGTTGATAGGCATGTGTAGTAAGAATTCGTGCGCCTCGAAATAACTCTGGAGCATCCACTCGCGAGGATCAAAAATGATGAAGGCGGCAGCAATGATAGTAAAGAAGGTTATTGGGAAATACTCGAGTGGGCGGAGAAGGTAGCAAAAGAAGACGAAGAAGAAAGTGCCGGCAGTCCATGCCAGAAACTGCCAGACCATTGTCGCGGCGACCGGGACATAAGAGCAGCAGCGAACGAGGCGCTGGAGACTCTTTATAGAAACGGGGTCTTGGTGATGGCAGCGAAAAAGTGCAGTCGGTGTTCGTGGTGCAGTGCGGGTGAAGCAAAATGCAGATGGCTTGAGCAAAGGTCCGCCGAATCCGACGAGATGATTGGGTGGCGGGTTCTGGTAATGACTCAGTGTGGAAAGAGAGCTCGGCGCACTGTGTGATGGGTGAGAAAGAAGGACGGACTGTACAGTGCGGAAAGGCGCGAGGCTGTCCAGCGCTCAGACAAGTTCAGGGAGCTCCGGGATGGAGCACTGAAGCAGCCGATCTACAGTCGCAACGTGTTGGTTCTGTCTCTAGGGTGGTTGGAGGCGGCTGGGAAATTGAGAGCCGACAAGGGCATCGTCTCGACGCCGCACAGTTTACTGTTGTCTCGTTTGCCTTGCGAGTACATGTGAATAACGGCATGCTTGTGGGTAGGTGGCGGGTATTAATACGTGGCTAAAATGGTAGAGGTAACCACGGTTGGAAGGACGGGCTCGAGTCCAGCTACCTGACTCGTTACTTCTATGTAGGTTGTTTGAAG
This sequence comes from Cordyceps militaris CM01, assembly GCF_000225605.1. Taxonomy (NCBI): domain Eukaryota; kingdom Fungi; phylum Ascomycota; class Sordariomycetes; order Hypocreales; family Cordycipitaceae; genus Cordyceps; species Cordyceps militaris. Next base: position 1,252,404 of record NW_006271972.1, read on the forward strand.
AAGTGGTGACACGTTTCTCTACATAATAACAAATAGCATAGATGGCATAATAAATGGCATAAATAGCATGACACATAACATGACCACCATCAGTAATCTGTACATAGCGGCCTACTGTCCTAGGTAAGTAAGTAAATTGCTATGTAAGAAACTAACAGTTACCAGCTTGGCTTCTCGTCGTGCCCGGCTTCTTCGTCTATCCTCGGTGAGTATGCCTACCTACTAATAATATATTATTGCCGATGCGTCCAGTCTTTTTTTAGCGCCCGAACGCCATAACCCAATTCGGCCCAGTGGCCCGAGGATGTTGTGTCCACTCCAAATGCATTATGCGGTTGAGAGGAGTGCCTCTGCGGCGTAACACCACATCGCTGGACGACAACAAGTACAAGTAGTTGAGACGGTCTAGAGATTCAATACCGCGCATGTCTTTCGTAGTTGGGAATATTCGAGATTGCTGTCTAGACTACAGAAAGGTCTCCAAGGGAGAAGCATGACTCTGAACCTAAAATGCCAAGGCCTCGCGAGCCACTTGAGGCCTCGCTCCGATGGATCACAGACAGACGGAGATTTGACCCTGGCTCGGTGTTTGGGCAGATGCGCGCGAACAAAAAAAAAAGGCTTGAATGAAGCACATGACAGCCGGGCCGCGGCTCAAGGCACAAACGTTGGGTTTCCTGCAGCCAAGTCTGGGGACAGAGTGGGTAGACCATTGTTTCCGGCGTCGCCGCGCCGCGCTGGGGGGTTGAGGTACCTACTAGCTACCTAAAGAAAGACGTGGCTCTGGCGACGCAATTGATGATAATATAATCTAGTCATATGGTCAGAGTTCTTTGGAAACTATCCTTTTCACATTCTTTCTTATCGTCAGTATCTTCCGTATCTTCCGTATCTTCCGTATCTTCCCTATATCCAGCATCTGCTAAACAGTAACCAACTCGATTGCAGGTGTAGTCTGAGTGCGGAAGTGGCGCCGCTGAAAATATTCCAAGAACTTACAGGGGTCTGTCGGGCTAAAATGTTGGATGACGCCGTGCAGACAGCGACGGCGCCGACAAGTCCCAACATGTGAGTGCGATGAATGCGCAAGACTCGAGATGAAATGTCTGCCATTGCACAATAACCAAATCTCTGTTTCTTGTTAAATTACCTACCTAATCACGGATCCCTACCTAGGTGTCTACGCATCGAAGCTGTTTGCGCGTCTCTACCACTGTGCGTTTTTTAGGTGATCCCGTTGCCCTGTAAGCTCTCGCAGCCCCCCTGTAACAACTGCCCGGGTGCCTTGCCTCCACAGGCACAAGGCAATCATGTGCTTCTCGTACCGCATCTGACAAGCCATGACCATGCCAGACTTGCCAAGACGGCGCTCAACAACTCTTTCAACCCCCAAACTCGTCTCGCCGGCTGGCTTCATTTTTTACACCTTTTTTTCTTGCATCCCTTTATCCTTCTCTCCACCCTTGTTTTCTGTACCCTTGCAGTCGCTTCTTGTTCGTTTCTATTCGCATATAACAAGTTGCCCTTCACACACAACTCCGCTTCCCTTTGCCAGGCTCTTGAGCTCCCCCGCCGCCCGCCGCCCGCTTCGCCATCCATCGACCCTGCGACGATCCGTCATCGCTACGCAACTCAGCCATAGCCACCTACCTAGGTCCTAACCAACGGCCTTCCTTCGCTCACCGCCGTTGCAAGCCTCGATATCGCATGTCACGCCCGAATACGCTACAGCGCAAACCACATTACCTCTGCGTGGCTGGTGTTCACTACTCCTGATCCGTTTGCTCTGCCCGCCCGCCGCAACACCACTTCTCACGCCTGCCTCACAATCATACCTTTCCCACAGCGCCGCAGCGGTAGCTTTCTACCATGCAGTACGTGCGCAATATTAGCGACTCCGTGTCGACGGCATGGAACTCTATAAACCCTGCCACTCTCAGCGGTGCCATCGACGTCATCGTTGTTGAGCATCAAGATGGCACCCTTGCTTGCTCGCCCTTCCACGTCCGCTTCGGCAAATTTTCCTTGCTGCGCCCATACGAGAAAAAGGTCGAGTTCCGGGTCAATGGCTCCAAGCAAGAATATTCTATGAAGCTTGGCGAAGGCGGCGAAGCTTTCTTTGTCTTCGAAACCACAGAGAACATTCCCGAGTCTATGCAGACTTCCCCTCTTGTCTCTCCGGCGAGCAGCCCACCTCTCGGCCCCAACGAGTCCGTCTCCCAGCTTGGCGTTCCCGACCAATTCGAGCTAGACGGAGACGGCGCTCACGCCCGCCGAGGCTCCGATGGCCAGCTGGATGAAAATGGTAAGTTCTGCCGCCTCGCGCCTACATGTATCTTTACTCAACATCAGCCACAGGATACCCCACCCCAGCGTCGTCTCCCCTCAACCTGTCGAACCCCAGACCTGCTTCCGGTGATTGGTCTGCCGCACTTACCCGTCCTCGCAGCGATGATGCTTTGCGCCATTCCGCCCGCACCGTCGATCAAGAAATCAGCCTGGCCGCCGAGCCAGGCTCTGAACGATCCGAGAGCCCTGACCCAGTCAACATCCAAGAAGCCATCGATCGTGCCATGACACTGTCCCGCGGCCTCTCCGCGGTCAATATCCCCAGCCAAGTCACCGAGACTGGCGATCTCATGCTGGACATGACTGGCTTCCGAAGCAGCGAAGAAGAGATGCTCCGTGCCGAGATTCAGGCCAGAAAGATTCTGTCTGAAGAGCTGGACGGCAACTACGACATCGGTGCGCTCTTTGGTTTCGACGAAGAAGGCAATCTGTGGATTTACAGCAGTGAGAGCGCTAAGAAGGCTGCCATGAACAAGACCATTGAGTCTTCCCTGCAAGCCCATCGCCATGGCGTGGCTGCTGATGCCCTCTCGGATCCCGGCTATCAAAGCGATGTCAGCGATGTGACCAGCTCCCCTCGTGTTCCGACCCATCGCCGCTCCGAGTCTGATGCTGGCCCTGCCGGCCTTGCGACCCCTCCGCGCACCCCCGCCGATGCCGGTGTTGGCAACCCTAACCGCAACTATGCCAAGACTCTCCGCTTGACTAGTGACCAGCTCAAGAAGCTTGGTTTGAAGTCGGGTGAGAATCCCATGGGCTTCACCGTCAACCGCGCCACGTGCACCGCCAACATGTACCTGTGGAAGTACGACACCCCAGTCGTCATCTCTGATATTGACGGAACCATTACAAAATCTGATGCCCTGGGCCATGTCTTGAACATGATCGGCCGCGACTGGACGCACGCTGGCATTGCCAAGCTTTACAGCGATATTGCCCTGAACGGATTCAACATTATGTATCTAACAAGTCGCTCCGTCGGACAAGCCGACACTACGAGAGCCTACCTCAACAACATTGTCCAAGAAGGTTGCCGGATGCCTCATGGCCCTACTATTCTGTCTCCGGACCGAACAATGGCCGCTTTGCGCCGTGAGGTGTACCTCCGCAAGCCACACGTTTTCAAGATGGCCACGCTTCGCGATATCGCCAACCTTTATGGTCCCGACAGGACCCCCTTTTATGCTGGCTTTGGTAACCGATTGACAGATCAAATCTCGTACCGAACTGTAGATGTTCCTCGAAATCGCATCTTCACCATCAACTCCAACTCAGAAGTCTCCCTTGACCTTCTTAGCTTGAACAAGCTCAAGATGACCTACGTGCACATCAACGAGGTCGTTGATCACTACTTTCCTTCCGTTTCCACGCTTGTCATGGGCGGCGGGGAGGATTATACCGACTTCAAATACTGGAGAGACACGCCTCTCGAGCTGGACGAATTCTCTGCCAGTGACAGCGACGACATTGACGACGGCGTCGAAGAGGGCAGTGAGTACACGGACGGCGAGGACGGCGAGGACGGCGAAGATTTGGATGAGCGCCTCGGGGACAGCTACATCTCACAAGCCTCCGGGGACGATCTCAACAGTCGCCTGGCCGCCTCAATGACGCAGAGTCAGATGGAGGAAGAGCTTGGCGGCCAATTTTATGCCAACGAAGAGGATCTCCTCGACGACGAAGGTGACGACGAAGGCGACGACGACGTCGATGAAGAAAATATTGTCAAGAAGAACGCGGCGAATCTCGAAGAAGATTACGCCGCGGAAATTATTACTGGGGTTGGTCATCTCTCCATGGATAAGAAAGAGGTATAAATCAGTGAAAAAGAGACGTATGGCTAAGGATACTCTGGGCGATACGATATTTAGGGCGAGGGCATCGCACTCGACATCGAGAACAGCGCGCCGCAAGTACTTGAACCCGTCGAGATTCGCTTTCTGTCCAACTAAGAAGGCAAGACTAAAGGACTCCGAATGTCTGATGGCAAAGAGGTGGCGCGAGAAGACGAAGGGGAAGCGTGGTTTTCAGGTTCAAAGGGTAGGAGGAAGAGTAGGAGGAGGAGGAGCGGGCATTTCATGTTGGAAGCATAGCGTGGCGCGCATATTTTATTTCATGTCTTTCTTGGGTTACCTAGTCATTCTCGCTACTATTAGAGCCGACGCGCTTCGGTTTGTGAAACCACACCTGTACGAGTATAGAATTGGTGGGGGTTGGTACATAACAGGAAAACACTACAAACAAATACACATACATTGCATTTCTTGATTGTTCAACACGAGGGAATTTTTCTTGTATTAATTACAACTAAAAACAATATCGGACCAAACTGTAATGCCTACACAAGCAAGGTAGCAGTGTCTCTCATGGGCCACTGTGTGCGATTGTTGAGTTTGGTCAGAGATACTACAGACAAGCCGAGCCGCCGAGGTCAGCGTTTTGATCACGACATGATGCAAAAATCGCATGAACAAAAGAAAAACCAGTATGAACATGGAAGACTATATGGTACACTAGGCCACTGTAATACGGTATCTCATACATTTCTATACCCGAGCCTCGCCTTGGCAGACCAATTTCAAACCCCCTTCTCCTATACTTGTAAACAAAAGAGCAGAAAGGTCTTCTTTTAATGGAAAGGCTTCATCGTGTTTCGCAGACGCTGGTAGTCGAAAAGAGCCTCAATGTTGCCGACGGCGCTAATGGCAAGGTCCTTGTCCCACAGGTGCTTGTTGGCAAAGTCCATTACGTCCTTTTCGGAGATGGAGTCGATCCTACGCTCAATCTCGCCAGGGCTCATGCGGCGGCCGGTGGTGATGAGCTGGCGGCCGACGTCCTCAGCGACGGCAGTGGTGCCGTCAAGGGAGAGGAGGATGGACGCCTTGAGCTGGGCCTTGGCGCGCTCGACCTCAGCGCCGCTGACGTTGGTGCAGAGACGCATCCACTCCTTGATGGTGAAGTGGACGAGGTCATCCACGCGGGTGGCCTTGTCGGTAACGAGGTAGATACCCCAGAGACTATTCACAAGACGGGTTAGTGTGCTGTGCCATTTTGCAGGCGTCCGATTCGTGCTTACCCAGTGTCGCTGTAGCTGGTGGAGAAACTCATGAAGCTGTTGGCGAGATCGTGGCGGTGGACGAAGCCACTGAGCTTGCTGCCCTGGTGGGGGGCATTGCCCATGGCCTTGTCATAGTTGCCGACAATCGCCTGAGTGACGAGAGCAGTGAAGTAGTCCTCAGAGTTCCAGCTAACACCCTCGACAGCGAGAGCAATGTTGGCAGTGCCAATGGTGTCGTCACGGACACGGACATCGGAGCCGATAAAGTCAGCCTTCTTCTTGGACTCAATATAGGCCGCGTTCTCGACACTCTTGCTGGGGAGACCGGAGAAGTGCTTCTCGGCGAGGTCAACGAGCTTCTCGTGGGGGACGCCGCCGGAGCCGACGAGGACCATGCGCTCGGCAGTGTAGTTGTTCTTGATGTAGTTGGTGAGCTCCGTGCGAGTGATGTCGCGGATGTTCTCGCGGGGACCGAGGATGGTGCGGCCCAGAGGCTGGCCCTGGAAGGCCGTAGCGTGCAGGTGGTCGAAGACGACCTCCTCAATCTGCTTCTCGACCTCCTCGGACTCGCGGAGGATAACGTCGCGCTCGCGCTCGATGGCGGACTCCTCGAGCTTGGAGTTCTGGAGAATATCGGACAGGATGTCGACGCACTGGGGAACATCGGAGTTGAAGGCCTTGGCGAAGTAGACGGTGTTTTCGCGCTGTGATGACTGTTAGCCGCGGGTTCCGACGGGTCTCGTTGCATCGTCACTGACCGAGGTATAGGCGTTGAGGTGAGCACCGAGGTTCTCAATCTCCAGCTCCAATTGCTGTTGGGAGCGGCGGGCGGTACCCTGCAGGTCATATTAGAAATCAATTGATGGAATTCGTGCTGTGGGTATTGGGGGGTTGCTCGAACCTTGAAGGCAAGGTGCTCGAGGAAATGCGCAGTGCCGTTGTTCTCGTTCGTCTCGGCGCGCGAGCCGGCGTCAATCCACATGCCGACCGTGGACGTCTGGGCCCAGGGGGAGTGCTCGGTGGCGACCTGTCAATCGAGTCAGATGCTTAGCCTCAAACTATTTGGGAAGGACGGTCCAATTGGGCCGGCCCCTGGTAATGATGCTCACGGTCAGTCCGTTCTTCAGGGTTGTCGTCTGGGTCTTGCCGACAGTGGACGGCGTCGCGAAGCCCCGACGGAGGGGACCGGCGGCCGACAGGCCGGCACGGTTTCGCAGACCCTGCGAGAGGTTCAAAGCTAGCCTGCGTGACGCCATGGGGAGGAGTTTGGGGAGGGTTGACGTTCGATTGAGTGGTTTGATGAAATCTTTCCACCTGGCTCGGCAAGAAGCTTTACTGTGCCAGGTTTGTGGCCTGAGGCCCCAGCCAGGCCTTGCGTCTTAGTCATTCCGACCAGCTCCGACTAGCCAATCACATGCTTGCTTATCAACGGGAAGCTAAGCAATAATCTACATTACCTGCCAGCTTAAGCGTGGCAGGAAATCATTCGGAAAAAACAAGCAGATAAAATATTTTTGATCTCAAATATACAATGTTGCGTAGGTTTAGTTCGAATGTTGCGTCAGACGAGCGCTTATCCGAGGGTGGCGGTGTCAGGTGCCCATGGTACGCTGCGCATTTATCCCTAGGTACCTAGCGTGGTAGATAGTAACTAGTTACCTACTTCGCGTTTGCCATACCCCTTGTTGACCATCCCGTCGGCAGAATTTCACAAGCATTTCGAGGCTTCCTTTAATATCCCCAATGATTCAGTCATCAATTAATAATTATATAGCAACCTCGCCCCCTTTCCTTCATAACCGAGTGAAGACATGCAAATCCGAGTCCACACGCTTCCCCGCCTAGGTGATGTCACCGTAGTGAAGACCAAGAAGCAATGCATCACCGCCGTTCTTGAAGTTCCCAACCATTTCGCAAACCAAGACTGGCAAGTTTCGCTATGGCATAGTACAGACGGGAGTGAGTGGACGGCTTTGCAACTGCCTGCTGTCATCAGGCAGGCGGAAGCGGTCGATCTGAGACTGTCACCATCACACTCACACTTGCATTTCCAAACGGAACTGTCCTTTCACACTTCGCTACGGTTTACAATCAAATTCCGGCATGCATCGGATGAGCTTTGGATATGGGTCAAACAAGAATATGGGCTTGAAGATGGACATGTTCTATTAGAGGATAACGAGGCGGCTTCTCAGAAAATAGAGGATCTGATCCCCAACCTTGGCTCGGAATGGTTGGCTTCAAGTCTACAAAGCCAAGCGCCAGACACGAAGCTATGGTCGTTGACCACAAAAATACGACCCAGTCTGGAGGACAGGTCAAGTTTCAAAGACGTCGAAATCGGTACTCCTTTCACACACTTCCAAAAGTACGTTTGCGTCGTCTAGCCGCCAAGGTTGAATCGATTCATTGATACAAGCAACAGGTGGTTTGCATTAGTCAGAACCAGCGTGCCATGGATAGCACCCAGAAAAGGCCTTTCTAGATTTTCACTGGACAAGGAAGCGATACTATGCTCATTCGCCAATGAAAAGGGCCGCCATCTCGTATTTCTTGCCGTGTCAGGTGTGGACGACATCTTGGCTCTGTTCCGCAGCACGGGTTCAAACTCTATTGCTGTTCATGTGCGTCAGCAATATCTCGCAAATAGCACCATGTTAATAATGACAGGCCCGCAACGATGCGCCAGTTGAGCGAGACCTCACGGTCCTCGTCTCGACAGGATACAATGCCGACAAAGCCATGGCCTCTGTGATATACCACGCTAGGAGTCTCATTTGGAAGTACTCCCCAATAGGGACTCAGCAACCGCCTCCGAATAACATCAATGATCTTAAGCCACAATGGCGAGAGTATTGGTATGACGGATTGGGATACTGTGAGTCGCCTTGGCCCGCAGCCATGCCACAATACTGACTAGTGCAGGCACTTGGAACTCTCTCGGGCAAGATTTGACAGAGGACAAGATCCTTGACGCCTTGGAGAAGCTGGAAGAAAGTGGTATCGGCATTTCGAACCTCATCATTGATGATAATTGGCAGTCAATTGATGCGACGAACCCAGGCGACGCTCAGCCTGGCTGGCTTGACTTTGAAGCAAATCCCGCCGGATTCCCCAACGGCCTCCGAGGCGCCGTGTCCAAGATTCGGCGCACCCACCGTACCATCGAGCACATCTTTGTCTGGCACGCGCTGATGGGCTACTGGGGCGGCATCTCCCCCCGCGGCACCATTGCCCAAACGTACGAAACCACCCGTGTCGGCCGCGAGGACACGGGTACCGACATGACCGTGATTGCCGCCCCCTCCCTGTCTCGGTTTTACGACGACTTTTACTCCTTCTTGATCAGGTCCGGCGTCGACGGCGTCAAGACGGACGCGCAGTGTATGCTCGACGCCGTGGCCGGCGCTCCCGCCCGCCGGACGCTCACCAACGCGTACCTCGACACGTGGTCCGTTGCCTCGCTGCGGCACTTTGGCACCAACACCATCGCATGCATGGCGCAGTTCCCGCAGGCCCTCTTCCACGCGCTGCTGCCGCGCCGCCGGCCGGCCGTTGTGGCGCGCACCTCGGACGACTACGTGCCCGACGGCGCCGCCGCGGCGCACCGCTGGCACGTGTGGGCGAATGCGCACAATGGCCTCCTCGCGCAGTACCTCAACGTGGTGCCCGACTGGGACATGTTTCAGACGGCGCACCCGCTGGCCGAGTTTCACGCGGCCGCGCGGTGCCTGAGCGGCGGACCGCTGTATATTACGGACGTCCCGGGACACCACGACGTGGCGCTGCTGAACCGATGCACGGCGCTCACGACGCTGGGCAAGACAATCGTCTTGCGGCCCAGCGTGGTGGGTATCGCGCTGAATCCGTACCAGGATTATGATTCTGGGGCGTTGCTCAAGATTGGCAGTTTCCATGGTAAGCAATACTCTTTTCGCCCTTCCACTTCCGTCATTGCCGCTAGTCATAACGGGCTACTGCTCCTGAATCCCCTTCCCTTTTACTTTCTGATCTTTTGAGACTAACAAAACCCCACCAGGATCCGGGAGCGGAGGCATCTCCATAATGGGCGTCTTCCAGACATCCGACGCCCGCCACCCGAGCCTGACGCTGCTGTCCGAGTTCCGCGGCACTTCCACCGCCGCCGCCTACGTCGTGCGGGCCTACACGAGCGGCCGCGTGTCACCCATCCTGCGCTTCGCCGACGACGGTCAGCACGGTCCCTCTCTGCTGGCGACGCCGGGCCGCCACGGCTACGAGTTGTACACGGCGTATGAGCTCACGAGCTGTGCGAGCAGACGGTTTGGCCAAGTGAGTGTGGCGAGCTTGGGCCTCGTGGACAAGATGACGGGCGGCGCCGCGATCGAGGCCAGCCATGTAGAGGCGGGTGGCGCCAGGGTGACTGTCGTGACAAAGCTCAGAGCGCTTGGAATATTTGGTACGTACCCGCGGCTGCGAGGAACATGCGACAACAAGAGGAAAATTTGGCTGACACCTTGAAACCAGGCGTTTACATATCCAGCCTGGCAAGCTTGACGGTTGACGACAACTTCATGGTGACCATCTTTGGCCACCCAGTGCCGAGACATACGGTCAGAGTTTCATCGTCTGCCGACACTGTCCTCGAGGTAGATGTTGAGGCTGCGTGGAAGGAATTGGGCTTGGACAGTGGCTGGAGCAACGAGCTGGAAGTGACGGTCAATATTCTGAGGATGTAGCTTTGTATTATTATGCGGTGTTCGCTGTACATGTATATCCGAAATCCAAAATCATGTCCACGCCGCTGAGCTCCTTCTGGCTCTACATGGCGTCTTGAGATTGTCCCTACTTCAAAAAAAGCTCTCCAACCTTGTCAGACAAGGTATATGCGTAGACGCTTTTTCCTTTTTTTCGCCCCGAACGGAACCTGCCCAAAACGAGTCGAGGCCGTTACAAAACAAAACAACGAAAACGCCATGCCATACGAGAAAAAAATTAGGAAATTCACGAATTCAGAGGTACAACATGTTAGTCGAGCTCCACGACTGCGGGAGCCTGGATGGTCTTGCCGCTGAGCTTGTCCAAGCCTTCACCAGCCTGTTGCGTGTTAGTATGTTTGTTATGCAGGAAGGGGGAAGGGAAATGGAAACGTACGTAGCTGATGAGAGGCGAGACCTCGACACCGCCGTCGGCGATGACGGTAGCACCAGCAGCCTTGGCCCATCTCTCGCCCTGGCCCATGATGTCGGCGCGGCTGGTGTCCTCGTCGTCCTGGCCGGTGCCCTTTGCGTTCTTGAGCGGGGAGAACTCGTCCTCACGCTGCACCTCCATGCAGGCAAACTTGTCGAGGGGCAGCATGGGGAAGACGTCAAAGACAAACTGCTCGAGCTTGATGCCGTTGGGCTTGTCGGGCTTGACCGTCTCGCCCGTCTCGAGGTCGGTGGCGGGGATCTTCTTGCGGGCGACGTGGTGGGGCAGCTTGTGCGCCCACTCGGGAATGGACTCGAGAAAGGCAAACGAGTAGTAGTGGTTGACAATGTTGGCGGCGCGGAACTTGAGGACGCCCGGGTGGGAGGGGTCCTCGGCCTCGGCGGTGGCCTTGTCAATCTCCGAGTACTCGACCACGTCGGGCTTGCCGTTGCGGCAGAGGATGAGGCCGACCGACTCGGTGGCGTTGCGCTTGCGCACGACCTTGGTGGCGATGTCGACGTGCTGGGCGGCGGAGAAGCCGAGGAAGACGGGGTCGGCGACCTTGACGAGGCAGTTGTCGACGCAGTAGGCGTGGATGTGCTGGATGCCGCGCTTGCGCATGTCGTCGAGGACGCCCCAGAGGACGAGGGCCTGGTAGATGCCGCCATTGCCGTCGGGGGCGACGGCGACCTTGCCCTTGCTCTCGAGCAGGATCTTGCCGTCGTTGGAGATGCAGGGCAGCACGCCCTGCTCAAAGATTTGCACATTGGCGCGGTCGAGGCCAAAGTAGTTGTTCTTTTCGAAAAACTCCTCGGTGGGCTGGCGCGTCGGGCCGCTGGTCATGACGTACCAGGGCACGACGACGCCCTGGGCGCCGCCCGTCTTCTTGGCGGCGAGCTGCTGGACCTTGCGGATGCGCTCGGCCTGGATCTGGAAGAGAGACTTGTGCGAGGGCAGGCCAATGTCGTAGCAGCCCTTGGGGGCGGAGCTGCCGAGGCGGGTGCCCTGGCCGCCGGCCATGAGGACGACGGCGACCTGGTTCTTGGCAATCAGGTCGAGGCCGGCGTCGTACCACTTTGTGAGGTCGTCGGGCCGGGAGTCGAGGATGCTGGCGGTGGCGGACTCGGGCAGGGGCTCGAGGACGGCCGGGCGGCTGTCCGTCTCGGCGGGTTTGAGGGCGCGCTGGGCGTACTCGTTGATGCGGACGGGGTCGAAGCCGGAGAGCTGCTCGAAGAGGGCGGCCTGCTCGTCGGCGGCGAGGGCGTCGTAAAATTGAAAGACGTGGCCCTGCTGGGCGTCTGTGTACTTGTTCTTGAGCTCGGCGACGGCCGCGGGGGCGGGCTGGGGACGGGCGGCGCCATTGGCGCCGTTTGTGCCCAGGTGCAGCGCTTGCTTGATGGCCTGCATCTTTGCGGTTTTGTGTGTGCTGTAGAGTGAAGGAATGGTGAGAGAGAATGTGAGGGGACGGAGGGGGGGCGCGAGTTTGGAGTCGAGTGAATGCCCAACAGTGGCACGTGGGTTGGGCGAGAAGATTGGAGAGGGAGGTTCAATGTTGTAAGGTACCAGTAGCGACGAGCGTTGCGAGACACGAGGCGACACGGGCGTGGCAGAAAGACGGTGACGACAGAGGGCGGTCTCGGGGGCGGGGTTGGCTCTAAGACACGGGTTGCAGAGCGAGACAGAGGAGGAAAGTATGAAAGAAGTGAGATTGAGAATGTAATACAGAGCAATGGGATGAGAATGGAACAAGCGTGTCGAAGGAGACGTTGGATAAATAAGCTCCCTCGAGTCGGTACATGTAATACGTGAGGGCTCCATTTACGGTTGACGTTACTGGCTGGCAGCCTCGTACTACAAGCCCGTACAGCAGCTACACAAGACGACATAGTTACGGGGAGGCTGACGTCGTGGGACCAGAGTAAAAGACGGAGCCAAAAATAAACAAAGCTGGTAGTTTCTTTTTTTTTCTGGTCTGAGGCTGGACGCGATGAGGGAGGCGGAGTTGAGGGGAGGAGGGGTTTGGGTGGGAGGGGCGCAAGCCTCAGGGCCTCGATGCCGCCATGTTACTGGAGGCGACCCTTTTTCCTGGTGGAGGGCTGCTCGGACAACCTTGCCATGCGGATGGGGCTCTGGAGCCTTTATTCTTTTTTTAGGTTTCTTTCATCGTCTTGGGGCCTTGTTGGCTGGTTTTTCGTTGGTGAAGAAGCAGATGCGAACAGCATCAATATGGCAGGCAGACACAGCACAGCCCGTCGACTCCACCGGAGCAGGGCCAGGGACATGAACAAGACAGCAGGGTTAGTTATTAGTTACTTCGTACTTGAAGAAAAGGGGGATGAGAAAGACGCATGAAAAAGAACATCTGCCGACTACAGAGGATTCATTGATAACTTGCTCTGTTTTTCAGCTGCAACATCATCCGTCCCCTCAACCTAACCGTCGGTCCGCCTCGCCGTTGCCCTGTTGACCCCAAACCTTAGGTACCTTAGGTACCTAGACCAAATACGTCATTTTCTCGCACAAAGAAGCCCAGACGCTAGCAACGAAAAACGAAAAACGAGAAGAATAAAGAAACACGTTGGCACCACCAACTATTCGTAACCCCAGCCTCGTATTGGCCACGGGGAAATGACGGCATCTCTCGCCTCAGGGATCCTTATATTATAACTAATATTTAAAAGCCTTAAATAGCTAATATAATTAAGATTATTTAGTAAATTATAAATAATATACTTATAGATTTTTAATCTAGCGTTCTTTACTCATCACAAATAGATACAGCAGAAGGTGATTAACTTGTGTTGATGCGTTCCCAATGGTAACAATACCGAGGCAGATTCACTCCCAAGGCAACTTCTTCTTTCCCTCCCTTGCTCTTATAATCCTCGCGGCTCCATTTTTTTGCTGCTCTGGCCAATATTTCTCTTCAGAAAGGACCACTGATCCGACGATAGTCATATCAATCACCCACTCCTTCTCCAGCGCCTGCGGCATCTCGTCTGGGTCCACCGACTTGATAATCATGTATCGATGTTTAAACAACCACGGCCACAGCTGCGTCATGTAATCGTGAACGGTCACATAGCCCTTCTTCGAGGACGCAGTCACCACCAGGATCGGACTCGGAGGCGGATAGTCCTCATCGTCGTATTCAATTACTTCGTCGGGATCAAACTCCAACATCACCATGGAATGCCAAGCGTCCCATTCCTCACACGACACGTTGATGGAAGAGACTGGCGGCACCGTGATGGCTTCTTGTGAGATTTCGTGAAGATGATAGTGGCCTTCGGTGTGCTCGCTGGGTTGATGGTACGGTCGGGACGGACCTAGAGGATAGGCCGCGTCGTCTAATACGGTGATGGCAGTCTCGAGAGGCTGTCGGAAACGCCATGTGATGCGCTGCAGCTGTTCGTTGGTTGGGGCCTGCGCCTCTTCGGCGGTTGGGTAACTGGTGCTTTCTGCTGAGGCGCTCGCGCGTTGGACGGATGAGGATGGTGATGGTTGTTCTGTCATGGTGATATAATCTTGTTTTGTGTTCCGATTGACAGGCAGGTAGAATGTAGTGTAAGAGGAGAGATTGAGTCCATCGTGGCACAAATATATTAAGTCACATGCACAGCCCATAACCAGTAGAAAGGCTGCAAATCGCTGGCCAAAAAATCAAAATTAAAAATCAAAATAAATGAATCTCACTCTATTCTCGAATGCATTAGACTGGCATCATTGTTCCGTCATCAAACGTCAATTGCGATTTCTTTGCACTCGCACCGCATTCATCAATAGTGATACCACATGGCAATTTATCCCAGCGCAGCCCGCCAAGATGCAAGATGCGAATCATCATCTCCTCATCTCACGCGCCTCTCCTCTCGGCCCGCCCGCCCCTTCGTATCCCAAAAAACCGGATCGACAACGCGTCCTGCACGTCGGCGCCGCCCCATCTGCGCGCTGCTCGTTTTCAAGTTTCAAGCTGTAATAGTGCGTAATGATACGCTTAGGTACACTCCAACTTCGCTCTCACTCACGAGGACCAAGTATAGCGAAAGACACCATTCTGGTCTAAATAGGTTTGTTTCTGTCTACCACCGCTTAGACAATCCGCCACTTGATATCCATGCAAGCAGTGATGAAGCTCCAATCAAAGTTTGCCTTCCCACTCTCTTCAAAGACACACTGTGCAACCTGTGTACGGCACTCGGCCTTTGTCATGCGAAAATCGTCCGGCGAGTTGGAGCACAGCTTGTCCTCCCTCTCCTTGGGAGTTGTCGGCTCGGCCGGTGCGTCGGCCTTGAGAGCGCTCAGAGGGAACTTGCCGTCCCACCCAACCGGACCGCCATTCTTCTCCATGAACTCAATGGCGTACCCCTCCAGCGTCTTCTCGTTGAACTTGGCCAGGTTTGCCTCGTCGCCGGCAAGCTGCGGCTGGCCGGGGCTTGCGGACAGCCCGTCGTATTTAGTATCGTAGTCTGGGTTGGCCGTGAAGTTCAAGGGCGGTAGTTGGCCCTTGATTGGCCACATCACCACCAGCTGGTGGACATCCCCTTTGTCCATCCCGGCAGCGATCAAGCTGGAATCGCTGACTTCCGCCCAGGCTTGAATTTGGTTGTAGAGGATGCCGCCCAGGGCCGAGAACTCTTCTTCTCTCTTGAAGCGGATCTCGAACCCCGATTCGTTTAGGTCAATCATGTTGGGCGTCGGGTGAATCTGATAGACCCAGCCGTGTACATCGGTCTGCAGGGCAAAGGCCGCGCCCATGACGATGTCTCTCGTCGTAGAGGTATAGAGTGTACGGTTCTCTCCAATATGATGGCTCCGGAGACCAAAGGTCGCGTTGGTAATCGGTTCACCCCCGCCCTCCCGATCGCGAGGGATGAAACCTCCCAGCTCCTTGACAAACTCGGGGGAGTTTCCGCTGCCTCTGTAGAGGACGGTAGGAAGTGGCTGCTGGCGTCCGTATAGGTGGCCTTTCAAGTTAGAAATAAGTCGCGTGCTGGTCTCGCTGAGCGACGGGGCAGGGTCTCACCGGCTGTGGCAGGCAAGACAGCGCCTTGCACTGAAACGGCGACGAATGCAAGCGTCGCCGTGGTCCAATGCCATGGATTCATCATCTCGATGGCCGTGAAAATATTGCAAAAGTCGGTTCTGGTAGTATGAGAGCTGCTGTAATGACGGGTTGGTGAATGATGCAATGCTGATTATTCCTGAGGCCATGGACCGAAAGTAACGAGTTCTTATAGTAATTCGGTGGCTTCGAATTCCATTCTACGAGTGGAAATTCTCCAGGCAATTTCCGTCTGCAGATACTGTGATAGAGTCATTGTCTCCAGCACCTTTGAAAATAATCAGATGGTATATTTGCACATGAGTAGTTCACTAAGAGTGTCGGTCTACTACAGGCAAGCATGGGTCGAGCTTGAAATGCAAGAGTTGGTGGAGCTATTCCATGTTCGAAACTGCGCAGCAGTATCGGATCACAAGGACCAAAGTGTTTTTTTTGGTTGGTATTAATAATAATTGGTGGGAGTACCGGCTATGTATCCGCAGAGGTGGACGAGGCAAATGAAGGGCCGATGTCCAGCGCATACATCTCCACGTACATAGCCCTACTCCCTGATTCTCAGTCAACAATCTCGGCGAGGTTTCTAAAAGTTGTCCGCTTATACCGAGCTGCTGACTCGAATCTACTCACTTGGCAGGCTCACATCACTTACCCCATTCTACTTGCGCTGGTACGCCGTCAGGGACCAGGGATAACACTTCCAAGGTCTAGTTACCGACGGACAGCTCACACAAACCTTGTCACGAACTGAATTTGATAACGAGCCTCATCGATAGTCTCGGAAGTTCGCCGACTGTTGACGATGATTGACTGACTTGAGCAACGGGGCCAGTGTCGGGGCTGCTGGCGGGGTTTGACACAGCTCAAAGTAATTCACATAATGCGAGTATATCATTCGAAATTATCTATAGTCTGGCAGGAGTACAGATCACAAGGAAAGCGAATAGCTAAAACGCCCTCACAAGTGCACAGCGCCTAAAACACCCTTTTCCTGTTCCTGCAATCCGCGGGCCAACCAATACCAGCCCTACCTAATAACGGCGCCTTTTCGCCGGGTTGGCCCTGACTCAGCCTGCTGGAAGACAAAAACGATGGAAACAGACAAGCTTCTATAAGCACCGTGAACCAGCTATTGCTCCTATAGGTGGTGGGTACAACCACAGATCACATCCACCTCTGTAACAGGACAAAACGGCCCGAGTAACTAGTATGCCCCAGGCGAGCATAGTCGCACCGTGCGGGCATGAAGAACTTACTCAGACGATCCGGTCCTGTGTCCGCGGCCTTGGCGTTTGAGGCTCCCCACTGCCGTTGAAATGATGCCGTTACGGGATCATTGCTCGTCCCGAAATGGTACACGCTCGCGTGATGGGAACCATTCAAGGTGGCAAACCTGCCTTGCCTGAGGAATCCAAGGAAGAAGACTAGAGGTGAGTACAAGAGGGTAAGAAAGTAGCTGAGAAGCAGTTCCTAAAAAAAAAGAGGATTATAGAAGCTTTCTGTAGTGGCAATACTGTTTACCCTGCACGTGGCTGTGGCGGTCGCTCCTCTACAGAATTCAGGCAGTGGCCTGACAGGCCTGACAGCACCACCCATCGTGGCATCCCGCAGTTTGCTATGGAATGATTTGTAAATCGGACTTTTGGTATTGAAAGGGCACCTTTTTGAGATATTTTACACCATAATACAATTCGTAGCCCAAGTCGTCGAGGCTGATAGACAGCTCCTGCACGCCACCCGGCCAAATTCAACCTCGCGCCTCAGCCGCGCCATACTGCACACATGTTATCAACACCACACTGCTGCCTATCAGCGACCCTTCTCGAAGCTGCCAGAGACGCCTTCAAAATCATGTCTGACTATTTATAACCAAAAGTGCATTGCGTTTATATCATAATGAGCTCCGCCGAGCCAGCCGTCGAGCCCGGCGCCGGTGACAACCCATCGCCACCGCCTCCGCCCTCATCCTTCCACGGCCGGCTGCAGCTCCAAGACTTCATGTACCAGTCCGCCGATCCTCCCGCGCCCCGGCGCAGTGCCCGGAACGCAAACCCTACGGCCGCGGCAGCACCCATCCGTAGCACCCCTTCGCCACGGAAGCGCGCGGGCGCGCCTTCTCCCGCCGCCTCTGGCGTCTCCAAGCCCGCCAAGAAGCAGCAGCAGCAGCAGAAGAAGAAGAAGCCATCTTCGGGCTACGCGCCGCCGTCCACGTACGCGCACCTGCCCCTCCTCCCCGACGCCATCTGCGCCGACCTGCTCGTCCTCTTCGTCGGCCTCAACCCGGGCCTGCAGACGGCGCGCACCGGGCACGCCTACGCGCACCCGACCAACACCTTCTGGAAGCTGCTCCACAGCTCGGGCATCACGCCGCGGCCCTGCGCCGCGACCGAGGACCGCCAGATGCCCGCCCTCTACGGCCTCGGCCTCACCAACATCGTCGCGCGCCCGAGCCGCAACGGCGCCGAGCTGCGCCGGCACGAGCTCGACGACGGCGTCGCCCTGCTCGAGGACAAGGCCCGCACCTGGCGCCCGGAAGCCGTCTGCGTCGTCGGCAAGAGCATCTGGGAAAGCATCTGGCGCGTCCGCCACGCCGGCGCCCCCGTCGGCGCGCGCTTCCGCTACGGCTGGCAGGACACGGCGGAGAACATGGGCGTCGTCGACGGTCGCTGGCCTGGCGCCCGCGTCTTCGTCGCGTCGAGCACGAGCGGCCTCGCCGCCACGCTGTCGCCCGCCCAGAAGCAGGAGATTTGGAACGAGCTCGGCGCTTGGGTCAAGATGCGTCGGGCGGAGAGGGAGGTGGCGGCCGAGCGAGAGGGTGTTTCGGGTGCGTGAGCCTCGCCTTCTACATATATGCACACATCGCATGAACGAAGTCAATGATTGGTGTACATGGCATGGACATAGGTTGGACTATCAGAGTGTTTTTGGTCTTTTTGTCAGGCTAGTAAACCTATCTGTATTACCATCTTTACAGAAGCCTCTGGCTCCGTTTCTTTTCCAGATCGTTACTGCTGCCAATCCAACTCCATGACGCCTTAAAATCCCAAGCTGTTCTACCTAAACAAAGCGCCCACTTGCGCCGCAGCGGTTTTCCAGTGCGTGCACTTTTCCTCTTTCCACCATGTAGCCTTCATAGTCAAGCTCCCCAAGTCACTATTTGCAGCGCTTCTCTACAATGTTGGCACCATTCTCCTCGTACTCCTTCCTCGAGATCCACATCTGGTGGAAAGTGCCTAGACTGGCTAGGATGCTACCGCCGATCCAGGGGGCAAAGCGGCGTTCAGTCGTCAGGCCGGCGGCGTGGATCTTGATTTTGAGGCCGGGGTACATGGCTGTCAGCTCATTGTTCAGACGATCGTTGAAGCCGTTGATCAGACTGGTGCTACCCGTCACGACCACGTTGGCGAGTAGGTTGCCGCGCAGGTCAACGTCGATAGCGCTGAGCGACGCCTTGATGAGCTCGGGGATCGTCTGGCCCTTGACGAGCCGCTCCGACTCGGGCACGGGCAGGCCTGCGTTGTCGTCAAAGAGGCCCTCGGTCACCTTGAAGCGCTGCTCCCGCCACATCTGGTTGTAGCCGTCTGGCATCTCGAACACGCGGCCGGGCTGGGTCTTAACGTAGTCCTCGTTGCCGGGAGAGCCAAGCTTGCCAGGTCCGCGCCACACCTCGACCACGGACTCCTTGAACTCGGTCAAGGTGCGCTCCTCCTCGTACAGCCTGAACGAGTCGCTGATTTGGAAGGGGAATTTGCGCTCGCGGTACTGTGCGGGTGCCAGGGCATCGACGGCAGTCTTGTTCTCAACCAGATATGTGGGCACTAGGTTGATCTGGGGCTCCGAGCTTCGCCACAAGCTGCGGATTTGGGAGGAGAGCCAGAGACCGCCAGCAGGTGAGCGCTGGACCGAGCGCTTCAGAACCATGCCATCGTGAATGGCAGTGACAGAGGTGTTGGCGCCGCCAACGTCGACGACAAGAGCAGTAGCCTTGCCAGCAGCAAAAGCAGCCAGAACAGGCGTCTTGCTAAGCCAGAACGCGGGGCAGCCCCAGTTCTCCATCACCAGCTCAATGGCCTTTTCTCTATTCTTTGGCGTGTTCCACGCCGCCTCTGTAATGAGCAGGGGGTTTTCTTGCAGAGGCTTTTCTTGCGTCTCGGCCTCCTCCATCGCGACATCGCCTTCTGTGTCTGCTTCCTTAGGCTCGTCGTTCAGGCCATTCTTCGACGCGTGCGTGGGGCGCTCGGGTTGCAGCCGCTTGATCAGCATGTGCTCCCACACTTTGTTGGCAACATCCCAGTCCTCCACAAGGCCATCACGGTTCATGTAGTTGCGAATCTCGAAGTTGGCGCGTGGGATGAGGCACTCGTCGCCGAATACGTCCCGGGGAGGGTCGGTCGTAACATGGCCGTAGAACGAGGGCAGCACGGATTTGGGACCATCTTCACCGGCGAAGCCTGCACGGGTAGTGCAGTAGCCGGGATCGAGCACGAGGGCCGATACCTCATCTATGAAGCAGGGTTAGCGGCCGACAACGCTGTTGCGACTGGCGCGAGCCGGACGCGAAGGGAGACAGGTCGTACCTCCACCGTAAATATCGGTCGGCTGGGCCGTGGTGGGCAAAGGCTGCTGCGCCATGTTGTTTGTGGTCGTAATGATGTGCGAAGCGGTCTAGGACGCCAATTGGGCAAGGTGGCAGCTGGTTAAGAATGGTCGCGCTGCAAAACTAGTTGGTGGTTGGCGGCTTGGTGATGCCAAAGCTCCCAGCCAAACCAGTTCAAGCTGGCGTGGTGGGGAGTTATGACTAAGCAGGTGTGGATGTGCTGCCGCGGTCCTTTAAAAAGCTCATACCAACACCTCTGCTGCAACTTTTTCTTCCCTGTTCAACTCAAGCTTTTTCTTGTCCTCGCGGCGAGAAGGTGTCCTATTTCGCGTCGGAACCTGACGCGCGAAGTATTAAATGACGCTATGAATGTAAGTACCACCAGAGAATCTACCCTCACATCCTTCTCTTTTATGATGAATTCGCATCCTCGCTTCAGAACCGCTGCGATTGACACAGCTTGCTGTGTATGATTACACAATGCCAACCTCTGATCATATACCCCTTCTACTTTCTCACTGCCAGTCATTGTCATGGCCAGAAAGCTAATACAGAAACAGACACAATGATATCTCGTAATTGCTTGCGGCAATGCCGTGCAGTAGCTGGGTGCATTTCCCGTGTGCGCCCAGTCCCTCTGCACCGCCTCGCTCCATCTAGACAGAACGTTCAGACCTTTGCCTCCGTACCCGATGCGAAAAATAACGCTGCCATTCTCTCAGAGTCTCGCGAAGAGGCCGAGCATGCGTCTCCTTTTAAACAGCAACGCAGGTCAGATTTGGGCAAAGACCAGGCGAGTGAATCGCCTCTCTACCCCGAATCGTATCCTCGCATAGAGCCGTTCGAGGGTCGCATGTCCGTCCCAGAGTTTCTTGAAAGTGAAGAGACGGAATTGTCTCAACCTCTCATCAATCTGGTTGGCCGTGTGCGCGCTAAGCGGGTCGTGGGCAAGAATCTCGTCTTTCTTGATATAGTAAACGAGTTTCAAAAAGTGCAAATCGTGGTGAATAAGTCCAAGTGTGTCGAACCCCTCGACAATGTCTGTACACACAACTCCAAGAAGTTTCAGCTCTTCAGGTCACTCATCCAAGTCGGCGACCACATATGTAGGCCCTCATCTAAACATGCCACTCATGGTCACCTGTGCTGACGCTGCCACAGCCGTCAATGGTGTTCGTGACCACACGCCCGCTGGTCTGTTGACCCTGGCCGCGAGACAAATCCCCGAGCTCCTGTCGCCAACCATGGAGCAAATCCCCGAAGTCCTCACCGACTCCAAGACCAAGATGCAGGATCGCCACGTAGACATGCTTGTCAACAAGGAGACTGTCGATATCCTCCGCCTTCGTTCCGAAATCACCAAGCACATGCGCGATCACTTTCACTCCAAGCGATTTCTCGAATTTCAGACGCCAATCCTAGCCGAGAATGCTGGAGGTGCCATCGCTCGACCATTCGTCACGCGCGCCACCGAATTCAAAGACAAGGACCTGGCACTTCGTGTCGCGCCAGAACTATGGCTAAAAAGACTTGTTGTTGGTGGCATTGACAGAGTCTTTGAGATTGGTCCTGCCTTTCGCAACGAAGGCGTCGACGCCACCCACAATCCCGAATTTACAATGTGTGAATTTTACAGTGCATACTCTAGTCTGCCAGATCTGATCAAGGAGACGGAGGAGCTCCTTACCAGTCTCGCCAAGCATACACAGCAGCTGATCAGAACTCAACTCACATCTCTCCCGCCAATCGACCTGCAAAAGTTCAAACGGCCATTCAAGCAAGTCGAGTTCGTGCCTGCTCTGGAACTAGCTACTGGCGTTCGCTTCCCGAAGCTATCCGCCGAGGATGCGCTGCCAGAATTGCTCGCTCTCATGAAACTGGCGGGCATCGAAATTCCTGGCGATATCCCTACCTCACTGCCTAGGCTCCTCGATCGACTGGCCGCCATGTACATAGAGCCCAAGTCGTTCGAAGAGCCTCTCTTCATCACAAACCATCCGGCCTGCATGTCGCCTTTGGCCAAAAGCTTCCTTTGTCCAAGGACATACCAGTTGGTGTCGGCGCGTGCTGAGCTATTTGTCGGAGGGCGAGAACTCGCCAACATGTATGAGGAGGAAAATGACCCCAAGGAGCAGCAGCGTAAGCTTACCTCGCACCGCAACCTGGTCAACCTTGAAGATGGCGACATTGGCATCAACGCCCCGGAAGTGAAGCCACTAGATGATGAGGCGCACCAGCACGAAGTGGCTGCAGAAGATGGGGCAGAGGCGGAAGAGGAGGGAGAGACAGATCAAGAAGTCTTCAACAAGCATATGAGGAGACCTGAGGAGGAAGACGAGTGGGCTACATCGCCGCTTGATCGAAGCTACATCAAGGCACTAGACTACGGCTTACCACCTACTGGTGGCTGGGGCTGTGGTGTTGAGCGTCTCGTCATGCTGTTTTCTGGCGCCAGTCGTATTAGCGACTGTCTGAGTTTCGGCACGATCCGCAATGTCGTTGGATTATCGTCGGACGCGGCTCACAAGGAAGGTGGCAAGTCCTGATGGACTGTATAATTGTAATAAATAGCGACCATGTCGCGTGTAATATATTGTACATGGACGGACTCGTTGTCTTTGGGATCTAGACAAGCTATTTGAAGCTTTGTAATAACAACACATTTAAGAGTAGCAACTCCTCTTGTACTAGGATTGGCTTTGAAAAGGACATGGATAAATGATACAGAGGATATCTAAATAGTTGAAAAAACAAAAAAGCCCAGCATAGTCCGACCGGCCTTGGGGCCTAGCGTTCAGAATTATAAAATTTGCGAATCGAAAATGGAGCTTTCCACCTCGTTTCATGAAAGATATGGAAGAAATGAAAGAAATGATCAATAACCAACATGCTGATATATGTACTTTATTTCCACATGGAGCGATTAGGCGCTCAAGCGGCCGCCGACAAGCTCAAAGACGCTCGAGAGGAGCCCTCCCACGAGGCCGCCGGCGGAGGGGCTCTGGCCAGTGAGCCAGGCCTGGACGGTGGCGTCGTCGAGGCCCTTTGAAAAGTCCGTGTCGGCCGGCAGGACGCGGATGGCGACGGCACCGGCGTCGGCGTCGAAGACGACGGCGCCCTTGATGTAGGCGTCGGTGGGCCGGGCAAAGTAGTCGGAGGAGCCGCCGCCGGGGCTGAGGTGGAGGGTGCTCTTGCACTTTGTGTCGCCCGAGGCGAGGACCTCGAAAAAGTCAAACTCGCCGCACTTGGGCCAGCAGCTGCAGGCGTTGTACTGCGCCGAGCGGGGGATGTGCGCGTTGAGGGACCAGATGGCGGGCATGTCGCCGTTGTTGTTGGCGCGGTTGCCGTCGAGAGGCATCTTGAACTTGAAGAGGAAGACCTTGTGCGCGCCCTCGAAGCCCTCTGGGTAGGGGGGCAAAGAAGAAAGGTTAGCCTTTTATACGGAGGATGGAGGGGGGGGGGGGGCTGTCGCGGCAGGGACATACTGTACGCGACGTCCTTGGCGCGCGAGAAGCCGCAGCTCTCGTCGCAAGGCTCGCCGCTGAAGATGGAAAACTCCTTGTCCGAGGGAATGTCGACGTCGGCGAGGATCTGGGAGGAGCTGGCGCCGGCGGTGCCCTGGGCGTTGAGGTACGAGAGCGAGTTGCCCCAGACACTGTGGACACGGACAGGTTAAAACTTGGTGTTGTGCGGTTACATGACAAAACAATTACACGTACGTGTCAAACTGGCCGGAGCCCTGGCCACCGTGGTTCCCGAGGAAGACGAGGTTCTCGGCCTGCTGCGTCTCGGCGTTGTAGTACGAGGTGCGGTCCCAGGCCTGGCCCGAGGTGGCCGGCTTGGCTTTGGGCTTGGGCGCGGCCGGCGCGGCCGGCACGGTGGGAGCGGCAGCGGCAGCGGCAGCGGCCAGAGGGGCCGGCGTCGGGTTGCCGCCGTGCCAGTTGTTCTCCCAGGACACGACTTGGCCGTTGATGGTGGCCGTCACCCACTCGGCGGGGGCGCGCTTCTTCTTCTTCCTGGCCGCCTCGTGGAACTGCTGGTGGCCGTGGGCGGCGGCAGCGCCTTGGGCCGGGCCTTCTGTGGCCTCGCCTTGTTGCCGTCTCTGCTTCGCCTTGGCGGACAGCGTGTAGACGGCCACCTCCTTGACGCGGATGGGGCCGCGAAAGTGCAGGGAGAGCTGCATGAGAAGGGGTCATGTGTGTTAGTCGTCGGCCTCTATGAACAAATGTCGACGGGTGGGTAAGGAAGGGGGGAAGGGAGACTTACACCTTCGTCCAGAGGAGCAAGAGGACCGCTAAACGACTTGGGCTCCTTCTGGCACTCGCCGGTCGAGGTCATGCCCTTGACGGCCTGGTAGCTGCCGGCGCTGCCGACGCCCTTGTACACGATGTGCTCGACGGCGCCGCAGAAGAAGTTGCCGCCCTCGTTGACGGCACGGCCGGTGCACTGCTGGGTAAGGCCGGCCACGGTGGCGATGTTGGCCATGGCGACCAAGGGAATCGTGTACTTCATTGTGTGTGTATTTCGTGGATCTGGGCGGCTATTTTGCTGGGAATCAAAGAAGCAAGATGGTATAAGAAGTCGTGAAACACAAAGAGGGCTTCGTCTCACTGGCTTATCTCTGGCGCAAAACAGTGATATTAAGGAGCGGCAGGCGATGGAGGAATTTGAACCACTCTCACCAGGGGAGTGTATATAAACGCAGCAACAAGCGGGAGCAGAGGGGGAAAGACGGCGAGGCACAACAAAGGAAACGGCAGCGATGGACTTATAAAGTAATATAGGGGACGGCGCGAGAAATACCCCGGGCCTTGGCCTTGGGGCCCAAAAGAGGGAAATATCGAGTCGTCGTCTTTCCCTCCCCCCTTGGCCTATCCATTACATTGGCACGGTGGTTGGCCAACTCAACCCCCCATTCCAGCAACGCCCAGCGACACGCGCCGGCGGTCACTACGCCGAACTAATCAATCGGGCGGGCATACTTGAAGCGAAACTCGATTCTGGGCCCTCTGCACTGTGATACTGTTTGCTGTGTAGACGTACGCGTAGGGGCATTGTGGCATCTCATCAGGCGCCTTGTTCTCTCTGTGGACGGGGAGAGAGACAGACCCCTGGCGTGCCGAGGCGCCCATAGAGTTCAGCTAACCAGAATACAATACCTGGAGCGGGCTGGTCAAACTCCAAGCATTGGCGCCGCGCCACGAGGCTTAGCAGGGAAACAATAACCCCTGGCGCTTGTTTGGCTGCGGGAGAATAACTAGAACTAGTTAGGACTTTGTTCTATTGTGGTGTGTGGACTTGCTGCACCTATGTAATACCTTAGTGTTTAGTGTTGCGCGGTTACACGGTGGCTATTGGTCGAGAACCAAGAGGGCTGAGACTGGGCCAACAGGTGGATATGCCCATATTGAACAAGATGCTATTTTTTGAGAGTATTGCTATTGCGTTCTTGAGTCGGTGGGTACAGAACGAGGCTGCCCTTTCTAATCTCTGCTCTGGTAGTAAATGGCCCCGAGGCTTGGCTCGCGATCATCTCGGCAACCTTGTCGTCCTCCCGCTCTTTGGGCAACTTATTGTTAAGGAACTATATTACCAGTAACAACTATAGACGATTCCTTCCATGGTAAAGCGCCGTCGTGCACGTGGTTGGGCTTCTGCTCCCCAGCGCGTCGCTGGAATGCGGGCTTGTCACCAGCCCCCGTTATCGCGGCTGCCGTACGATAACTATTTGTTACCTCGGTGCGCAACGTGACATCTACTTGTCCAAGTTGTATGCGCTGGCATCCTCCCAGCCCTCCTACAAGCTGGACAACGTTGGCAGCTGGACGAGTTCTGAGGCGGCATCTCATGATCCAGGCCCAACATGGGCACGCCTCTCAGCTCTGCTTCTCCAACTACCACAGCGATTTCGTCGTTTAGCTATTTTGATTCCTTGCGCTTCAACCATCCCAACTCGTAGCGAGCTCATACGACCCATCGATTGGTCCATTGTTCTGCAGTACGGGTTGACTTGCCAAGCCCCCCTCGCAGCGCCACCAGCACATCCCAACGCCCACCGCACCAGAGATGAAAGTATTAAATTACTTCGAGTACATATTCTCTTGGCTTTTGGCTTGGCTTCTGGACTCGGCCTCCATCGCAGCCGCGCTTGTCGGAGACAATAACTGGAATCTACGTCGGTACCGTATTAAATCAGTTTATAAAGGAGAAAGGGAAATAGAAAAACAAACATTTCAAAAATAAGAAAGACAAGAAGATATAGGAAAGATTAAAAGAACAACGAGGATAACAGTATTAATGCCGCGGTCCTCAAACACGCGCCATCTCCCCTTGCAAGCTACTTTCCCCAGAAAAGCAGGGCCAAGACTGATACCAAGAGTCTCGGCAAATTGCAGATATTACATTTATAAAAAAAAGTATTACAGCGGAATAGGGGTCTGGATGCAATCCCGAGCCGTTCAACTTTAAACGAGAGCCATAGGAAATCTAGAAACGCCGTTGGCGGCACTACTTGGACCACGTCCAAATAGCAAAGAATGGCTGGGAAGAAACGCTCTTTAACAAGACTTTTGTGCTGGTATATGCCTCATTCGTAAATACAGGTCCAAATGCTTCTCGACGGATCTAGTCATCAATGCCTCCCCACCCGGCATCCTCCTCATCGCCGCCGTCATCTTGCTGCGTCTTCCGCCTCTTGCTGCCTTCGATGGCGCCTTGTCTATTGTTCGCCTTGCGCCGGTCGTAGCCGCTCGTCGACGTGATCCTCGCCTTGGTCGCCCCGGTGCGGCGCGACGCGACGCCGCGCTCCCGCAGCGTCTTGCGGTCGGCCTTGTTGACTTTGGGCAGCGCGTTGAGCAGCCACTTCTGGACGGTGCTCTCACCGGCCCCCGCCCCCGCCTGCCTGCCGCTCGCTCGCCGCAATCACGTTGGCAACCGTCTTGACAAACGGAATGTCCTCTTTTGTGTAAAAGGTGACGGCGACGCCGCCCTCGCGGCCGGCCCGCCCCGTGCGGCCCGCGCGGTGCACGTAGGCCGCGCTCGAGCCCGGCACGTCGTAGTTGACGACGCCGTTGACGCCGGCAAAGTCGACGCCGCGCGCGAGCACATCCGTCGTCACGAGCACCCAGATGTCGCCGGCGCGAAACGCGCGCATGATGGAGGCGCGCGCCGACTCGGGCAGGCCGCTGTGCAGCGCGGCGATGCGCGCCGCGCCGCCCGCCTCGAGCGGGATGTCGAACTTGAGCTCCTCGTGGAGCGCCGCCGCGCGGTCAATTGTTTGCGTAAACACGAGAAACGGCGGCCGCAGGGGCGGACCTGAGTCGTCCGCCGACGTCGGGTGCAGGAGCTGGCGGAGGGCGAGCAGCTTGCCCTGCTCGCTGGCTGTGTAGACGAGTTTGTGAACAATATTGGGCACGGCAGTGTCTTTTAAGCCGACAACTAAGCGCACAAACGGCTTGGGCTGTACGCCTAGCCTCTGAGCTCTCGATTGCAGCTTGTCTGTGATGAGTGTTTCAATGTTGGACCCCATCGTAGCTGACCAGAACGAGACGCGCAAGTCTGCGTTGGTGCACGCGGACCAGACACCCATTGTCGCCTCGCGGAAGAGCTCATCCAAGAGCACATCCGCCTCGTCCAGAATTAAATCTCTCACGTCGGGTAGCACGCGATGAGTCGTCGCAGATCTCGCGGTAAGAAAGTTTAACAACAGCTGAGGTGTAGTCACCAGAATATCAGGCTTCGCTGCCGTTGCTTTGTTGATACGTTTTGGCCTTCCTTCTTTGTTATGTTTGTTGTCCTCACTGTCCTCACTGTCTTCGTCATCGTTTTCGTCGTCGTCCTCGTTTTCGCTTTCGCTGTCCTCCGCCAGCTCCCGCTCCTCCGTTTCCAGGTTCATCTGCTTCTTCATGGCCATGATCTTGATACTAGTTCCTTGCAGCAGCTTGAGCCCCTCATTGGCAATCTGATGTGCCAGCTCTCTCGTCGGCACCAAAATGACAGCCTCGAGGTCGTGTTGTGTCGTAGTCGCCCCGGGGTCATTGGGATTCATGCCCCTGCGTCGCATGATGTGATTGATGGCTGGGAGCAGGAAACTGATCGTCTTGCCGCTGCCCGTCGGCGCCACGGCCAAAAAGTCGACACCATTCTCCAGACCTTCTACATCGTAGTCCCCGAGCGCCTGCTCGGGCTGCAGAAGCAGCGGGAGGCTGCCCAACTGTACCTCTGTGGGCACGCGATAGCTCTGCGCCACCAAATTCTCAGACACGCGCCGCGAGATCCTATAGGTGCTTCGAAGCTGACCAAATGTCTCCAGTGGTTGCGGAAACAACTGCGCCTTCTTCTTGTCGTCCTTTTTGGATTCCTCGGTCGCCGCCGCCGTCGACTTCTTCTTGCTCTTCTTGACCTTCTTGGGTTCGTCTTCCTGCTTCGACATGAGCGTCACCTTAAGACGGTGTGACCTCAGGATCTGCCGGCACTCGTCTTCGGTGATTCGCTTCGCGGGTTTGGGTACGGGGCTCGAGGCTCGCTCGCCGTTCTTGCTTGCCGAGTCGTGTGGCTTGGGGTTTGGTTCGTTTTGGGGGGCGAAGAAGTCAACTTGGGGCAATTCCTCTGTCGCGTGGTAGTCTGTAGCCTGCCTCGCCGTCTTCGATCGCTTGCGCTTCTGCCCGCGCACCTCGTCGTGGTACAGTTGCGGGTTGGTGGCCGCGACGCTGGTCGACGATGGCAGTTTGGCCGGCGTACTGCCAGCATGCCCTGCGCCCTTGGCCGTGCGCTTGGTCCCGCGGGACAACACCTTGAGAATATCCATCCTGTGCCGCAGATTGTACTGAAAACAGTTCGGAAGGATTGGATGACAGCTGGTTGGTGGTTGGGTATGTGCTCGTTTTGCTGGTTGCCGGGAAAATGTAAATTTTTAAAGAGTGGCAGCTTCAACTTTTTTATGGGTCCCGAGTTTGGTGGGGAGATTTAATCCTGGATGAGCAACTGCCAGTCAGTCCATCTTCCCAGTTCTTATTATTCTTGAATTATTATCATCGTTTTTTAATCTTTACTTTTGTTTATACTCATCGTATTTGCCATTACATTTTACTTTATTCCCCTAGTATCATGACAAACTGCCCTAGAACGTGGGTGCGTGGCACATGTATAGGTACTTTTGTGGCTAGTATTAGATAGGTGCAAGTCGTGAACGATGGGTTCGAGTTCATTGTGTTGGGGTCGACAGGTGGCAGAGCGAGGAGGCGAGAAATAATGCCATGAACGTCGAGAGCTGGAGTTGAATTCCCGATTCGAGTACGAGGGCTATTACGCCAAGCCTCTATACCTTCAGCGCAACGATAACAGGGAATAGGGGTGGGCTGCTGTGTCTTTCATTGCCATGTCTTCCGTGCTTGTTCAAACACATCGTTTGATATCTACCCGCAGATTTATGTTGACGTTGGGAAATCTCTCCCTTGTCAATAGTACAAATATACACAGGGCCGTGTCTAGCCCTGCCCATTCCAAGAACGCCGTTGCCATGTTGCAAATCATTGTACGCCACGCCTCGAAAAAAGAAAAGTAGTGACATCAGGTCGGTCCCGTATCATCAAGTCGTCCACAGGTCCTCCTCGCCCTCATCCACATCCCTCCCCTCGCCGTACAGCACCTCGCACACGCCCGACAGCGGTATGTCCAGCACCGCATCCGTGCCCTCGCTCCAGACCTCGCGCCACCTCAGCCCGCCGCGGGCGTCGAGCTTCCTCGCGCGGCTCTGGCTGCCCTTGAGGCGGCCCTTGGCGTCCACCACAGCCATCTGGCCGGCGTCGTCCACAATCGTCTCGACGCGGTGCAGCGGCAGCGTCAAGATCTCGCGGTTGTAGCTCGCCAGCGCCACGTAAATGTAGCACAGCGTCATGACGAGAAACGCCGGCGTCGCCAGCGCCCACCACCGGTCCGGGTAGTAGTAGATGCCCAGCCCGTGCAAAAACGGCGACGGCAGGTAGCTCCACAGCAGGTAGATGAGAAACACCAGGCTGCTCAGCAGGTACAGCACGAAGCCGTAGTACTCGTACGTCGGCACGCGCGGCGCCGCGTGCGGCACCGGACTGGTGGCCGCCGCCGCCAGACGGTGCTGGTGCTCGTCGTCCGACGCGTCGGGCGTCGTCGGCCGCGACGGCCGCAGCAGCGACGTCAGCGACGGCGATGGAGGGAGCGGCGTCGGCGGACGCCCGTAAAAGGGCGGTGCGAAGAAATTTTGCGGCACAGGGCCCGACGGCCGTGGCGGAGACGAGGATTCGGACGAGGAGCAAGAGGAGCCAGAGGAGCCGGTGGAAGCGCGGTCGTCGGAGAGATAGCCCACGCCTTCGTCGGACGAGTCGGGCATCTTCCGTGATTTCTGTTTTGCGCGGTGCGCCTCGCGCGCGTGTGTACGAGTAAGACGTTCGTTGGTGATTGTTGTTGAACGGGGGTTGAAGCTTTAGCAGGAGTGATGCGACAGCTTCAATGCGACGGACCCACACTACCGATTGCCCACCTGGACAGCTAGTTAGATCCCTGCTGGTTGTTTAGTCAACACTCACAATAATAGTCATTGTTCTTTCGATATGTATTATTCACACGGGCGTATCCCAAAGTTAACTCATGAAAAATGACTAGTTCTATACATTATAATCGTTACGGTAGCCGCACTACCATAGTAGCCTCCTCTACTATCCATCAATCGGACACCGGTATTCTCTATCCCGCGCCGGTCCCGTGCCATTTTCCTGCTTATCTTGCACCGCATCCAGACAGCTCTGGTGGTATACATGGCGACAAGCCAGGACGACCAGGGGGCCTAGAGGCGGGTCCCTGCCCGCGGCTGCTGCTCCGTCGGCGACCTTGTCCTCGAGCAGCATGCTCGCTGGTCTCGTATCCAAGCTCTTGCCCTTGCCCTTGCCCTCGGCGGTCTCGGCACCCGGCTCCCCCGCCGCCCGGTGCTTCTTCTCCAGCCGCCCCGCGTCCTCGAGGGCCTGCCGCGCCTCCCAGGCCTCGAACACGGAGCCGCCGGCAACACCCGGGCCCCAGACGCGGCGGCCGCAGTGCTCGCACGTCGATCCGCGCGGCCGCCAACCCCGCTGGCGCAGCGTCACCGACTGGCTGACATTGACAAACAGGCTGCGGTCCAGCAGCCGGTTGGAGAGCCGCAGGATGGATTCCTCGTAGGCGTAGGCGGAAAAGATGGACGCAAGGACGCCGCGCAGGTCGGCCAGGTTGGGCGACGACGCCGCGGCGTTGGTGAGAAACGCGCGGAGGACACGCAAGAAGGAGAGGTTGGTGCCGCCGGCCGCGAGTAGCTTCGACGTCGGCTGACCCGGGTTCTGCCCCGACGTGGACGCCAGCAGAGCGGTAAAGGTATGCTGCACCAACGACCGCAGCAGCGTCAGGAGTCGCTCGCCGTCCATGTCTACATCGGCGACCGCCTTTTGAATGTCGGGCGATATTTGCTTCGTGAGCTTGACCGCAGCCTCGATCAGCTGCAACCACAGGGACTCGTCGGTGGTTAGAGCCGACGGGGCATTTTTGGCCCGTTTCTGCACCTGCGTGACCCTTTTGGCTTGTTTCCGCTGTCCTTGGCAAAGCCAGATACCAACGTACATGTACTTTTGCAGACCCTGGAGCAATTCTTCAATCGAGGCTTGCAAGTCGACGGGGTCTTCCTGCCAGTCCGCGGCGCCGGACAGCACGCCTTGAAGCGCCGACTCGAGCGTGCCAAAGTGCCTAACCAGCCGCTGCATGGCCTTTTCCACGAGCCCATCGCGCGTCAGTATTGTCACGGCAGCATCCACGACACCATTCTCTTCCATGGTGGGCAGGACTTGGTCGAGTCGCAGATCCCCTGCTTGGACACGGTTGATGTAGTCCGACACGTGTAGGGGCTCAAATTTGCACATGAGGCGCACATACTGCTCAATGAGATGCTGGTCTGGCGGCATCTCCTCTGGCAGCTTCTCGCGCTCAGAATCTAGCAGCGTCTTGAGATAGGAAAATTGGAGATATGGGGCATCAGAGGCGCTGTCGAGGATTTTCTTTTGCGTCTCGGTCGTCTCCCCGGCGAGCACCACGGCAGACTTCTCTGGGCTGAGTTCTAGCAAGTCTCTGGCGTGATCGAGAATGGCTTCGTGAACATTGTTGCGCTGCTGGAAGCCCAGCTTCGTCGAAGGGCGTAAACAGCTAGCGAGGCATTCAAAGACTTGATCCTGGTCGTCTGGATCTTCAAAGTAGGTGCGGATCAGTGTACCAAACTGCTTGTCAACCTTGAAAATACGTTTTAGGATGCGATAAAAGCCGGCGCTTTTGAATAGCGGCAGTAGAGCAGTCGTGTCTGTTGGATGGTAGACGGAAAGCAGGTACTCGGCACTCAACTGGGCATCTTCTGCCAAGTCTTGGCCGGGGTAGTTACAGAGGCCCTCGAGCACTTTGGATAAAGTCGACCCGGAAAAAAGCAGGTATTGTGGAAATTTCGGCAAGTTTCTCGCAATAAACATATCCAGGTATATGGTGTCTGACGCCGCAAAATCGTCAGGGTTCATGACATCCAACAAGATGGACATTATATATTGCCGGTTGATCGTTTGTCCAAATATCTGTTCTTCGGGCATGTCTATTGACGCTCCGTTTGTCTTCTTGTCTGGGGAGTCGTTGAGGAAGGGATCTTCAAACGCCTCGTTGAGCGCGCTCAAAAAGCTTGGCGCATCGTAGTGCAGAATCAGCCGCAAGTACGGGAAAGAAGGCTCACAATCTGTCACAGGATGCGTGAGGAACGCCTTGCCACTGCCTTTGGGCCAGGTTATCGTCTGTCCAGAAAAGAAGAACCAGTATATCTCGGCCTTGGCCTGAGTCGCCGTTTCTTCATCCATTGGCTCGCCATTGGGGTATACGCGGCTTGTCAGTATGTAGGACAGGTATGGAAAGATTTTGACGGCGTTGATGCTGTAGTAGTCCTCGCCGACGGCATCGCCGGCATAGTTGCCGTTGCCGACGATCGGTACGAGCAGACTGAGGAGCTCAATCATGGGGGTGACGTAGTCGCGGATGGCCTGGTTCCAGACGTAGGTGAGCGCGTCGTAGAGGCTGTGCTGCTTGCACAAGAGCGTGACTTGGTCGAGGTCGAGCGTCGCCGTCTCCATGTGGCAGATCATCTCCTCGAGCCTACTCTCCCAGCCTTGCGCCGCGTAGTAGCTGACCATGTCCTTGACTACGATGGGCGGGACAAAGGCAATGGACCTGTCCAGGATATACGGCTCGAGCACTTCGAGGAATATACCCGAGACGTCGGCGTCTTCGTACCACGTAAACATGTCGTCGAGTAAAAAATCAACGTTGCCAATGTTGAGACAGGCCACGAAGCAGGTTTCGGCAAGCTGCTTCAAGTGTGCGTCGTCTGCGGCGCTCTTGTCCCTTTGTCGCTGCGTGAATGCATATCTAAGGGATGCGCGGATTATTTCTAGAACCTTATCCTTGACCATGCCATGCCGTTGCGTCTGGTCCTCTGGCAGCCCGACCGTTAGCTTGTCTGCGTCACCCGTGTAATAAGACGTGGCCAATTGGATAGCCCCGATATAGTCGCCATGCTCCATCATGGCAATCAGCCGATCGGCCCAGTTGGAAAGAGCACCCAATGAAATCTCATTAAATCCCAGGATGAATATCCTGCCCTTGTAGGCCTTGAAGCTCATGTAAAAGGCGTCCGCTACGACGCCGTGCATCGAAGTATCCTCCTCATCCAGCTGCTCTACCAAATTATGCAGCTGCTTCGAGTAGAGGTCTTTGTGGTACATGTATCGCTGCATCAGGTCAAACGCCTCCGTCATACGCATGGTCCTGTCTTCAAGCACAATGAGGCGCTGCGAGACGGTGAGCACGGTGATGACGGACCGGCTGAGCCACTGCACTGCGACAATGGCCTCCTCGCACTTCCACCTGCTGCGCGCCTTGAAGCGGAGAGTCGGCGGCTGGCTGTCATCCTCGCTCGGCACCTCGCTGACGTCGAGAACTGTCAGCAAGTTGGACCAGCAGTACGCGAGCTTCACTTTGGATATGTCACTCCCGGTGGCAGGATCCGGCGTCTTGAGCTTCACGGCGGGGAACCAGGCCAGACATCCCGTCATTGTGCTGTGGGCCGGGACGTCCTTTGGCCGCGCCGATTTGTGTTGGGTTTGCGCTATTGGAGTAGTAGACACGATGACGAGAAGATAGGGCGTGAGCATGGCCGTCAGTCCCAAAATGTCCGTGGCGCACTCGACATTGCCCAGTGGCAATGAGGCAAACGCCAGAACGGTGCTCGGCTTCACGTGCTTGCCCGCCGGTTTCGGCGCGTCGGGGTAGCGACCGAGGATCCTCGTCGTCCTGACGGTTCGGCCCAGCGCTCCCGTGCCCCGAGTTGCCAAATGCGAAAATGCCATACCGCGGTCGTCGGCCGAGACCAGCGCCGTGTGACGCGTACCCAGGAAACCCAGGTGGATGACGGACACGTTGGCGACGTGCCCGTCCGCTGTGCGGTGCGGCCCGTCACTGCTCTCCAGGTGCGGTACGCTAAGAAACGGCCGCGACGGGCGCGACGTGTCCCAGGTGAAGATGCTCCCGTCCGCATGGCCGCCCGCAATCGTGGTGTGGTCCGCCGAGATGGCAATGGCGGTCACGGGGCCCGACTCGACGGCCTTTGTGCCCGGGCCCATGATGAGCTTCAAGTTTTGGCCATAGTCAAACACGAGGATGATGCCCTTGGAGGTGCCCAGCACGATCGAGGCCGAGACGGCGAGGCACGTCGGCGAGCCAAAGTTGCGGCGCCCCGACTCGGAAAAGGCCTGAGCGTTGAGCTTTTGCAGGCGCGTCCAGCGGACCACCTCCCAGGGCGGGGTCGTCGTCTCCGTGTCCGCGCTGTCCGCAGTGTGAAAGTTGGAGCTGAGGGAGACGCTGCGCGAGTGGCCGCCGAGAAAGGCCGGGGACAGGGAGCGCGGGCTGCCGAGCGCCGCGCCGCCCGGGGAGGCGATGCGCGAGGAGAAGCGTCGGTCAAAGGGGCGAAAGGACGGCGTCGGACTGCCGAGGTGTGCGCGAGAGGCAAAGGAGGGGAGCACGCTGCTGCCGGGGGAGGAGATGTGCGAGCCCTGGGATTCCCGCGTGTTAGCATAAGCCGGCTGCTGCAAAAGGAGCTCGTCACGTTGTAGTCATGTACCTGGATCGAGGGCGATATACCCTGCGCAGAGGTGAGCGACTCGACCGGGCTACGCATCGGCTGCAGCGTGAGGTCGGCCAGGTCGGCGTCGACAGAGCCGAGCTCGGAGCCTTCCTGCGGCGGCGCGAGGTGCTGCTGCGGCCGGTGCCTCGTCGGCGTCTGTGCAGCGTCTTGGCCGCTGACGCTGCTCGCGTCGTCGTCCGCATCATCTGCAGCATGGTTGCCGTCGCCGGTCTCGAGCTGGGGCACATCCGCATCGTCGTGCTCGCCGACGTCGCCGCCCCCGTTGACGACTACCGCGACGACGGCCTCGGTCTCGGCGGGCGCGGCAACGACGTCGTCTGACGACTGCTCCGGCGCGGCGGCCGGCTGGTGCTCTGAATCTGCCATGGCGTCGCCGGTCGCATTACTTCATGGTTTCCGGGGCCGGTGGTGGTGGTGGTATGTGTGTGTGTGTGCGGTCGGATGAAACGGTTTCGTTTTGGGGGTTTTGCGAGGTTTGGTGCCCTCTCGGCCGAAGCGCTGCTGGGAAGAACAGGCAAGAGTTTGGGTCTGGACTGGGAGATTGCTGGGTAATGGATTGTTCCTTGGTGTTAGAGAACCAAGAATGGGTTGGCAAATGGTGGCCCTGCGCCCGGGCGGCTCTGTCGTGGTTTGGAGAGGATGGGGACGAGGAGGCTGGTTGCTTTTGGAGAAGCTTGTAGGACGTTGCTGAGCTCAAGCCCACCAAAACCGACAAGCTTGCGTAGCTTCGCCGGTCCCGGTGTTACTCCGCCACAAGGCTCCTTGGCAGCGAAGCACTCCGTTGCAGCTGAAGAATAAAAAATCTGTGGTGGAAGCGATCCCTGGTGATTTGAAGGCAGGGTTGAATTTGTACCAAATTTTGGATCAGACTTTGTGAAGATGCCATGGAGGCTGAATCTAGGAAAGCAGCTGTGTAATGGCGGCGTGAGAGGCAGGACGACAAGACGTAAATAAAAAAAGACGCCAGGAAATTAATTATTTGCAGAGAAATAAAGTCAGTGGGACTTTGAATTTCTTCACGTGCAATACTATCCCCAGCTACAGATTCTTGCATGGGGGCGATCGTCTTGTCTTTACGTCCCGCCTAGCCAATCGCACTTCAAGCGCACTCCCCCAATCACAAGTCCTCCACCCATTCTTCAATTTCCCAACTTGCAACATCTCTCTCACACACATACGCACACAGCCCAACATGTCTTCAATAGGACCGCAGCTCCCACCACAGCCCTCCTCCAAGCGCAAACGCACCCCCGAGCCGCCCGACAACGACGAGAATGGCGCGGCCGCACCCAAACACACACGCCGCAACGCCAACGAGATAGACCTCGACGACGCCTCCTCCGACTCGGACGACGAGTACGGTCCCCGCGCGCCCGCCGCACCAACAGCCTCCAGGCCATCTCTTGGCCCATCATTACCACCTCCCGCCGCGCAGAATACAAACGAGATTAGCCTCGACGATTCCGACTCCGACTCCGGTCCTGCACCTCCCCCCTCAGCACCCCCAGCCAAACAACCCGCGACCGCGCCCGATTCCGACTCCGACTCGGACGACGACTACGGCCCCGCCCTCCCCAGCGCCTCCAACGCGCGCCACAAGCCCATCGGCCCAGCCATGCCTCCTTCCTCCGGGTCGCCGTCCGCACCCGTCCGCGACGAGTGGATGCTCGCGCCGCCCGTCAACAACGGCTACACCGAGCGCGATCCAACCAAGCTAAAAGCGCGCAAGTTCACCTCCAAACCCTTCGCCTCGGCCTCCTCCGGCGGCGGCGGCGGCGGCGGCGACCTGGCGGCCATCTGGACCGAGACACCGGAAGAAAAGCTCAAGCGACTGCAGGACGCGGTGCTGGGTCGGTCCGACGGCAGTGGTGGACAGGCGGCGGCGGTGACGGAGGCGCGGAGCAGGGACGAGGAGGCGCGGAACCGCAAGATTGCGGCGTCGATTGCGGCGACTCGCGGCAAGAGCCTGTACGATGAGCACCAGGGGGCCAAGGAGAAGAGAAGTGACGTGGGTGGGAGGAGGGGCAAGGCGGGGGAGGACGAGGACGATGACCCGAGCAAGAGGGCGTTTGATCGGGAAAAGGACATGGCGCTAGGGAGCAAGATTGGAACGGCGCAGCGCAGGGAGTTGGTGGCCAAGAGTGCCAATTTTGGCGGGCGGTTCCAAAAGGGTTCGTTTTTGTAGCACACAAACTTTATGTAGTACAATAAACTCATTTCACGCGCAATACATGTATACATTTGGCCAAGAGCAAAGAAGCATTACGCATGACAGTGGAGGAATCAAAAACTTCGAGCAAGATGTAGCGTGTTTATATATACCACCGGGGGCCTATTTAGTATGCCGCATAAAAGCCAAACTCCGCCGCTGTCAGGAAATAAAACAAAAAAATTTCAACCATCCCAGGAAAGACAAGAAAAAGAGAGGTCAAAGAATAGTCCAATCAAGCCCGTGGCTACCATATCCTTTCAGTTACAATGCGAGTAAAATAAGATGGAGAAAGAGCAGACACCAATTTTCAATCAACTCGGCCCATGCACAGGTTTGCACCAGTACAAGTAGGTAGGCATGGACATGTCAGCTGAAACTACCGCAGGGATGAGTCCGTTACACAGCAAGCCATCTATAGCATAGCCAATTTTCAAACGATCCGTGGACCGCGTCTCCCCATTTGAGTGGCCTGGTCCCGTGGGATAAGTGACGTGTACCGATTTTGGGGAAAGCAAGAGGCGGCTTCGTGATGTGGCAGGTCACGGCGCTGCTTGATACGAAAGCGGGTGGTTCGTAGATGGAATACCGCCAAGGAGGAGCGATCAAGGTGACGGACAAGGAGTCGTAATAAGCATGTCATTAATGTATTGAATAGACAGGGCCAAGGCTTTTACGCCACAACGTGGGGTCGGATGCCAGACTCTAATTGGCCGGGCGTAGGATCTGTTGCGGTAGGGGCGGCTGCCTCAGTTTGGGCAGCATTGTTTCTGCGACCAAATCGCAGAGCAGAGCGAACAGATGTCACCATGCTGCGACTGAAACTCTCGGTAGGTTGTTGTGTAGGCGCTTCTGCCGTGTTGGTTGTTGAGTGTCGACCAGCGCGGAGGGGATGAGCGCGGCTGGAGCGGAACCAGGCAGACGCAAAACTGGTAGGCATGTTCATGCGTGTATTGTTGCGGGGATCCAGACTGGAGTTGGTCTGGGCGGCGGCATCAACATCCTGGTTGGGTCGAGGCTTGGGCGTGTAGTAGTCTGCCTTGCAGAGGGGGCAGCAAGCACGGCGACTCGTCAGCCAAGGATCGACGCAGACAGCGTGGAAGGCATGACCGCATGTGAGGCCGCGGATGTCGTCGTCGTCCTCAAGGGTATCAATGCAGATAGCACAGGCATCGCCCGGGGCACCGAGACACTCGGGTGGCAGGGCGGCGTTGATGTGCTCGTCGTCTTCCTCGTCGTCGTCCTGGTGACTCTCGACCCGTTGCACATCGTCGGTTTTCGCGGGTGCAGCAGTTGATGTCTGTCCAGCCGATTCGATGGCATCGCTGTCCTTGACAGGCTTCTCCTTTTCCGTCTCTGCCGGCTTGTCGGCAGGTTTTCGGTCGACAGTAGCAGCAGCAGCAGGCTCTTGACTATCGGAGAAGTCGGGAATCGGGTTATCGGTTGATTGGCGTTGTTTTGTGGTGGTGATGGAGGAGACGGCTTCAACGTTGTGAAGGCTGGTTGGTCTGCTGGCTGACACGTCTACGCCACCAGCTGTGGGCAAACCTTCTCGGGCGCGCTCAATTACCCATGTCTTGTACTTCATCATGGGAAATTTCTCATTGACCTCGTCCATGCTCATCAGCTTCTTTTCGCGACGGCGACGGTGAGGCCTGGCCATGTTTTCGAGAGGTAGGGGTTCGCCGTCCTCACCAAGTCGGGCGCGGTTGCGGGCATTGTAGCGGAAGCAGTATTTGACACCGACGATAATCCTGTAGCGGCGGTTAGGGCATGTTGGAAGCGAAGCAGCACTAGTGGTTTTGAAAAATTCGAAAGCGGCGAGTTAAGTTCAACGTACCAGAGGTTAGTGAAGACGACGCCAAAGCCTAGAGCGACAAAGAAGAGGAGCGGCGAGCTGCCTCTGTCCTTGTTGGGGTCTGAGTTTTTATTGTTCTGAAAATTGGTATCGGTGGGCATGCTTGAGGTGGTGGAAATAGCGGAGGAATTGGACGTGGGAGAAGGTTCATCCGTAGCAGCTCGAACAGCCACACGAGTGGCCTCGAAAACGAGGTCGGTGAGGAT
Organism: Cordyceps militaris CM01; assembly: GCF_000225605.1. Taxonomy (NCBI): domain Eukaryota; kingdom Fungi; phylum Ascomycota; class Sordariomycetes; order Hypocreales; family Cordycipitaceae; genus Cordyceps; species Cordyceps militaris. The sequence goes on from NW_006271972.1 coordinate 1,292,129, forward strand.
GGCCATGTTGGCGACGGATAGAAGCGAAGGTTACAGCAGCCGGTCGGTACTGGTGGTCGCAGATCGGATTGATGATTCAACGAGAGAGAAATTGCCTAGAGGCGGCGAGAGGGAGGCGTCATGCAGATGAAGCGGGCACGGCGCAGTAATGGAGCGTCCGTTGAAGCCCAATCCCAATGTCGGAGGCGAGGGTCGTGGCAGTGTTGCTTGGGCGGAGGGGAGCGAGTTGCTGAACCGGATTGGAATTAGAGGCGGCCGCCACGGTCGGTGAAATAAATAATTGTCGCTGATGATTGCGACGGCCGTCAGCAAGTGACAAATCAGGCGATGCGGCGAAGATGGGATCTGCGTCGACAATGAGGGCGGAGGGATGGGGAGAGATGCAAGTGAGCGGGTGAGCGGGTGAAGCGATGGATGGCTGGCAGACAGACGATGGGCGGATGGGGCAGTGGTGATGTGGGAGAGGATGTTGGCCTACTAACCTAGTAGAGCTGGGCTTGGACTGGGGGCGTGACTTTGCGGAGTGCAGGGAGAGTGGGCACCAGAATGCCACCAGTCTGTGCTGTGCAAGAGCAAGGAGACGAGGGTGCTTGGTTGGACTGGGAGAGTGGGAGGGGGGAGGAGGGCCAAGAGGGCGGCTTTTTTTTAGGGCACCAAGTTAACGTTAGCTGGGGAGGGGGAGGAGGGGGGAGGGCCTGTATGAATTTGGAAGAGGCGGGAGAAGACATATCTGAGCACACGCCGTCATTTCTGTTCACATCCATGGCCCATGGCGGCGCTCACCTGGCTGGCTTTTGGTGCTTTTGGTGGTGCGTTGGCTGGAACCGGTGCTGCATGCAGGCTGAACGTGTTCCCCACCCCACTGTCCGGTTAGTGCCAGCGGGCAAAACCACAGCGCTAACGAACAGCTGGCTAACGTTGCAGCAGACGGCCAAGTTGGGCGCTAGTCAGGCAAGCATTATCAGCTGTGTGTGGCAAATAAAAATACAAATCAAACAGAGGCGTCGACGAATCCAGAGTTGAAATGTCAAAAATACCCATCAAATCATCAAATCATACAAAAATAACCCCAAAATAAAGAGAGTGGTGCGAAAAGGTACGCATACAAGCATACCACTGGATGCCCGGATCTCTGTGATACCGTCATCCATCGGACGGATGCACACATACCTGGGTACCTACCTATGTAGGTGTATTGACCGCGAAATAAGCAATGTCTTGGTCGCACAAACAAACCGGGCAGGCCGCGACCTCGTTTTGTTTTACGAGTCGGAATTCACACCAATCGAGAGGCTCAAGGACACAGACGACTCCATCTGTAGCCTTGCCGGGTGCTGAGACACGCAGCCAGCCATCATTATCCACCAGGGCGTCATGGTCGAAGAAAGTTGCCAGTCGCTGGCATAAAACAATGTATGTACAGAGTACGGACAGGTGAACTTGTTGAAACCCATCCGGGAATCTGACAGTCCTGCACACAGCCTCGGTGGCGCAAACAAAGACCGTATTCCAGCGCCAGTCTGCCACACACACGCACACAAAAGTGCATCTTGGTAACTAGTTACACCCCGAGCCTCAATTACGTCGCGCCTTGATCTAAATAGGCAGGCAAGAGGAAACAGGGCCAGTCGAAAGGAACAGCACCTCCTCTGAGCCACCGCCCATTTTCCCCTGCGGCTCCCTGACGTTTCTGCCCCTGTCGACGTCGCAGACTTCTGGCACGAGGACGAACCCTGACTCGACAGCGGATAATAGAGTCTCAAGGACGGCGAAAGACTACGTGTTTTATTCGTTACCAACTAGTTATTGGTAACTAGTTATCAGTCCAAATCCGTAACTAGATGGACGCCAAAACTGGTCAATCGTTTCTGCCCACCCGCCACCGGTCACTATCCGTAGGCTAGTAAGCGGCAACTGATGGCGATTGCGTTTTTATTTGCGTTGGAAATAAAAACATGGCCTGATGATGGGCCGTACAGCGACATCTGTTACGTCGGAGCAAACCAATCACTCACTACTGCACGAATTCATTCGCACATAGTCGTATGACAAGGTGCTGCTCGATCTGGTGCACCGTCGGCGCCAACGGCCCTGCATGGTCACAACACCCCAAATCCTCCCCATCAATCTCTGCCATTGACCTTGACCATGGTGAACATATCCTGACGGAACTCGATAGCCATCTTGTCTAGAGACGTCGAGTCCACTTTTCCTCCTCATCGGCGGCTGACCAGCGCACTTGTGGCATCACCCGTCGGCGATGATGGCTGTGCGTTCGAGGCCAACTCGTTTGGGCAAGCCGGGGATGGTATTACTACCAAAACGGCATCACGGCCCATCTCCGTTCCAGCATCCCAACTCTTCAAAGTGTAAAGGAGTGAAAATCAACGGCGATTTCCTTCGATGCGCACCTCGGATGGCGCATCATCCGGGCTTCCCGTGGAGGGAAAAGCTAACGTCGAGACTACGCCCGGCGCCGCCACATCCCCAGAATTTTGGCGGAGGCCGCCCCAGCTGCTCGTCCCAAGAGCCTGAGGCGTCCATGATTCCAAAACCATGTAACTATGTACCACACAATGGTCCTCGGTCTGGATTACATATCCTGCGAGAAGGAGGGGGGGGAATCGGCTGCCGGCAGTCAAGCATCGCCCGATGGACAGCGCATTTGTAAATCAAATACTGACTGCTTGAGATGCGCCTACTGCACGCCGGTGCGCATAATGACGCAGAGCACACACGGTTGGGCGGGGTGCCGAGAGCCTTCATACAATAAATAAGCAAAAGCAAAGTAGATGGTAAGCGCAATGACGAAGAGCGCAAGCCTCTTTTTTATTATGCCGAAACCCATTGTCATAATACTCGGCGCTGGCCGGGCGAGGTTCTCGGCTACGCAGCCCAGCCCCCCGGACGAACCACGCGACTGCTTTCTATGCAAATGCAATGCAATGCAGTGCAGGCGACAAAGTTTCTGATCCAAAGTAAAAATACTAAACCTTCAAGCAGCAAGTTACACCAACGAGAGGGGCTCAAACGCCGCTTGTCTTGGCAGACGAACTTCTAGACAAACCAGGTTTGAGAACCATGAACATGGCTTATTTCTCGAGGAGAAAAAGGACCCTCCCTTCTCTAAACACCTTGAGTGCAGAGAAATTGTAGTATTGCCTCTTTAGATAAAAGTTGGTCTTGTGAATTTCGGGGTAATTCTTTTGCATTCCTCCCTGCCAAACTGGACTGGACGTGGAAGTGCTTTGAGCAGGGCGGGGTGCCTGTTAAAGCGGCTCCCGCTCAACGAAGGAACAAAGAGTAATTCGCTTATTGGTATTGTACTACTATGTAGTTGTTACAATAATGATGAAGCATATTCCTTCAAATGTACGGAGTACGGAGTACGCCATACGGAGCAAAATTTGGTCCTATAACAAATACCCATATCCTTGGCACATCCCTTTCTGCGTTGTGTCGGAAATACACCGCTGTCATGTCGCAACAATCCAACCATACCATTATTGAATATCACTGTCTACGTTGTCGCCTTCGATATCATCCTCGCCATGCTGATGATATTACCGAGTGATACAAAAATGTATGTACGACAAACAGGGCCCTCCCACCCCCGTCACTGTCTCAGTTCTCCGCCCGCTATGATTCCGGCCCAAGCAGACAGATTGGCATGAGCCATTTCTTCATTCCTTGACCTTTGTCAACCCTTTGGCCCCTTTGGCCCCTTTGGCCCCTTTGGCCCCTTTGGCCTCGACCTCGGCCGCCAACGCGGCATCGCCGGGGGGCTCCTTATTAGCGCCGATTTGCCCGCCATTGCGCTGCTATCAGTTCGGGATACGCGACGTCTTGAGCACAGTTCTGCAACTTGCACAAGGGGGGTTCTTTGATATTGGAATTGGTAGCACATGGCTGACGGTATTGCTCAAAATGCGCCGTTTCACAGGAATCCGTCTTGTACTGGCAGTTTGGTCCATGATACGGCTCGGCGTCCTTATTACAGACCCTGCAAAAAAAGGCAATTCGCCGATCATTCTCAAGCATCTATATTTATTGTGAACCCCAGACGGCACATGGTGCAAGGGCTTGTTGTGTCGACTATCGATATCAAAAACATCGTCTCATTTTATTGTTCTTCTCCCTTGCCCTCTTCCGTTTGCTTTTTCCCCTTCAGCACTAGTTAGTCCTCATTCCCATCTGCCACAAAAAAAAAATGTCTCGGTAAAATGAAGTGCTTCTATTTTTATCCCTTCTACACTTCCCTGGCGCCGCCACAACGCTTCTGGAAAGCCGCAGCGTCAGAGAACATGGTGATGTTGACTGAAAAGGGGTCAGCGACACGACAGGGCTGCGCGTTCCCATTATGATTTTGTGCCAACACTCAGCAACATGGCACGAGGCCATGGTGCATCCGAGTACGCTCAAACATTCATGCTCAAAATTCATGCTCGTCAGTATGTTGGAGCCTTTCGTCGCCATCGCGAGGACGCAAGTCTTGTACGAGCGAGCCCAAGCAACTCGTTGTCCGCACGCTCCTCAAATTGTCAAACGGAGCCACGCTGACACTTCTCCAACAAGATTGGTATCACAGCCTGGGTATTTTGCAACCGCGGCCTGCTTGGTCAATTTCGTACAAGCCGAGTCTCAGTATCCGTAGTATTCTCCCGTTGCGACCTGTTCCCCTCCCCCGCAACCCCAGCACGGGCCTTGTACCCACGGCCTTCAGCTTGCATCTACCCGTTGCCAACCAAGAAAGGTTCATTTCCCGCACGGCTGTATCGCATCGACAAATCCACAACTCTTGTGCCACGCGGAACACATGTTGGAATGGGCTCGGGCTGTCGCGCCACCCGCCTGCGGCCGCGCTTGTTTGCGCCAGCCATACATCTTTCCCGGAGCCGCTGTCGACGCAGTTGCTGCCACTGTGTAACGTATTTGTTCGCGTTGAATCGAATTGACGTCAGTGTCTGTCCGGGGGTGGTCTGCTCAAAACAGTTCTGGTCGCAAAATCGCGTCGCAGGTCGCGGTTGGTGTCTGGCTCATCTCGGGCATCTCGGGCATTCTGGTCCACGACATTAATCGTTTTCAAGGTCAACGGCATGCATTTGCCGTTCTATCTGTCCTTCCAGATCTAGAAGAAGCACCATCGGATCTCCTTCTGTCGCTATACATTCGCCGATCCGAAAGGCCGCGACAGCAGCTCCCGCCCAGCGACATTGCGCCGATGCCCAACGTCTACAACTCGCTTTTGGGATATTACGAAGCTTCAGGAACCACTGTGCCGGCCTGGTATCCTATTAAGCTTGGTGCAATCCATGGTCGTAAAGCGGATGGGCTGTGTAACTGTTATCCAGCTCAAACAACGCTCGCGCAGTCGTGCGTCTTGCATGTATGTACCAGGCACACTGACCATGCGCCTCCTTGTCACGAATACATTACAGAAGGTGACAGCACAACTACGTCCAGTTCTTTTGCTACTAGGGTAACTCGAAAAAAAAAAACAGGCTGCCGGACAGCGCCGCCCGGCGTGGGACTCACAGTGACGAGTTGTGTTAATAATAGCCAGAGGTTTGCTCGAGGACTCGCGGAACCAAGCCTCAAAGATGGTGGCGCGTACGCCTACTCCGGTGAACATGTCCTATTCCAGGAGGTGTAGGGGATGATCTCGACTTACACCGACTTGTGGCGGCGGCCCGAGCGAATCCAAGACCATCATCAGAGCACTGGGTATTTCTGTAAACGTAAAAGGCAAAATTGCAAATTCAAACTTTTCCATCAAAGAACTGAATCAAAAAACCACCCATGGTACAGTCCAATGATATGCGCTTGTGCCATTTTTCGGAAACAGCCGTGGAATGGATCAACAGGGCCATGAACATGACGATGTCCTTCAGCATCAGTACCGCCGGTTCTCAAGCCTCCGCCTCTTTTGACTCTCAAAGCCATGATAATTCTTCTCAATCATATTTATTTATCCAACACTTTTCGTAGTTCTACGCAGCCGAGTTTGTCAAAAATTGTCACTTGTCTTGATGTGGCGAGGTCCGGCACGTTCTGATGCCTCTTCTTTACCAACCCTAGTCACCAACTACACACTGCCTTGCAAACATGTTGAATTTCAAGTCTCCAATAAATCTCTACAACGTCCGCAGAGATCATGTACATTTCTGGTCATCTATAAGCTCTGGTCCCCAACTTTGCTGGAGCTGCCCTGTCCGAACCACTCAAACGGTAGAGCGCCCCGCTTTCATCGCGACAACCTCGTCCAGAGACGGAAAGCCTTTTTGGCTTCTTTTCCCCTTCTCCAACCAACAACTCACTTCCCTCCAAACCAGTTTCCCGTTTCCGAATACACGTTGGGGTTTTGAAAGTTCAACACACACACGCGCAGTCTATAGATTGGCTTCGTATCTCGCAGGACGGTATCGGTTGCTTTGCTTACCACCGAACGCGCTTTTCAGCCAAGGGAAACGGATCGGGCGTGGATAAGCGTTTCAGTTGTATCAATTTCACAAAAACTAGGGGGGAAACATGGCGCCAACGCAATTACCAGAGTCGGGCAATCCCTTGTACGTCTGATCAAACCCCCAGAAACCTGAGTGAACAAGGCTGATTGTTGGACCACATATGTAGGGTCTTTTTTGACATTACTCTCGGAGGTACGTTTTATTTGGTCTCTCCTGAGAACATCAGCAATGGTGTCTGTTTACTCATTATGCTTGTGTAGGCGAACCCCTGGGAAGAATCACGTTTGAGCTGTTCAAGGACGTCACGCCCAAGACGGCCGAAAACTTTCGCCAGTTTTGCACGGGCGAGAGCAAGGACTCGGTCGGCCGGCCCCAGGGCTACAAGGGCTCCAAGTTTCACCGCATCGTATGCCTCTGAACCGGCACTATCCGGCTTGACCTGTTTCCCGCTAACGACCCGTCTGCAGATTTCCAACTTTATGTGCCAAGGCGGCGACTTTCTCAACGGCGACGGCAGCGGCTCCACGTGCATCTGGGGCTACAAGTCGTTTGAGGACGAAAACTTTACGCTCAAGCACGAGCAACCCGGGTTGCTCTCGATGGCTGTATGCATTTTTTTTTCTTTCTTCCTTGTTTCCTTTTTTTTTTTCGCGTTCTTTGCGGTATATCCTTACTGTAACAAACAGAATGCTAACTCGACCGCGCAGAACGCCGGCCCCAACACCAACGGCTGCCAGTTCTTCATCACGACGGCGCCGACGCCGTTTCTCGACAACAAGCACGTCGTGTTTGGCAAGGTCGCCGACGGCTTGGATGTGGTGCGCAAGATGGAAGCCACCAAGACGGGCTACAAGGGCAAGGACGTGCCGAACATGGACGTTGTCATTGCGCAGTGCGGCGAGATGTAAGCCTTGGTGCGGAGGAATCAGGTAAATTACGATAAGTGCTGGGCAGTCTTCTCACGATGGGACCTGACAAGTCGTGGTGCTATGTAAACAAAATTTTCAATGTATTCTGCTGCATAAAAGCAGCCACATGTCCAAAAGTCTATGGAAAATGTCGAAATGGCAGGAAATATGGCCAGAAGAAACGAAAGACATATGTACGTGTTTAGTATAAAACACACTCCAAAGAAGAAGAAGATACACAAAAACATTCATAGCCAACTGGTATGGCGTCAAGATATCAAAACAAATCACCAAAACGAGCGTCCGCTGTTGTTTTCCTCCGTGCTCTTCCACGACAACGCACTCGTTTGCAGTTGCCGCGGCGTTAAGGGGGTATACTTCACTTTACTGCCCAAAATGGCGGTTTCTCCGGGCCGCTCGGCCGGGCGTAGAGGGGTTCGTGGTCTTGGGCCGCCCCGCGTCGATAACCGCATTCGACACGAGGGTCTCGGCAGCGGCGCGGGCGGCCACGTACACATTGGGGTGCGATGGTTCGGGCCCGGCGCCCGACTTGGTAACGTAGACGGTGGCGGTGACGGTGCAGGGCATCGTCTGGGTCACCGTGACTGTGACTGTGGCGGCGCCGCCGTTGCCGGTGGTCGGGCTGGAAGGAACGGAGCGGGCAGGAGGCGCACCGCCGGTGCCGGTGGCGGCTGGGGCACCGCCGGTGGCGGCTAGGTTGGCGTCAATATCGACTTGATAGTTGCCCGTCATCTGCGCCTTGATGGCCTGCGTGTAGATGTTGCCGGGCCCCGCGTCAGCGGCCTTGGCGCCGGCACCGGGGAGCTGGGCGGCCTCGACAATCTTGATGTCGGCGACGCTCGAGTAGCTCTCGTTCTTGGCAATGGCGGCCATGGTGAAGCCGTGGGGGTCCTTTTCACCGCGCATAAACGTGCCGGCCCAGGGAAAGATGCCGTTCTTGGTGTCATCGACCTTGATGTGGGCCGGGTCCAGGTCGGGCCAGTCCCAGTACCAGTAGAGGGTGTAGGTCGAGCCGGGCTTGAGGTCGTTGGGCAGCTGGATGTCCTCTTGGCAGCGCAGCTCGCGGTCGTGGCTGGCGCCGGCGGCCGCGAGCGCCTTGGCGCGCTGGTTGCTGATCTCGCCCGGGTTGGGCTGGTAGCACTGGCCGTCGTCGTAGTTGCGGGTGGCGAGCAGCTTGCCGCGCTTGTCGCCGCCGGTGCCGGCGCGGTTCCAGAGCAGGTGGACGTCGAACAGGCGCTCCTCGGGCTTGGGGTCGGCGGTGCCGTAGATGAAGACGGTGCCGCGGTTGAGCGGCTTCTTGGGCTGGTTCTGCGGCAGCGAGGTGTGGCCGTTTTCGAGGTGGATGATGGCGATGTGGTCGCCGGGCGCGGCCTGGAGCAGGGGGAACTTGGGCGCCGCCTCGGCCTTGTACTTGTTGAGGATCTCGTTGCCGCTGTAGGCGGCCTGGCCGGCCGGCGGCAGCAGGCACTGCGGGATCTTGTCGTTCCAAGCGGGGTCCTTGGAGTCGCGCGAGACCCAGCCGCGGGCGTAGCCGGGGTCCCCAGTGTAGGCGCCTCCCGGGGCGATGCGATAGAGCTCCTCGATCCAAGAGTGGGCGTGGGCGAGGCTGGCAAGGCTGGCGGCGAGCAGGGCCGCGGGGGTGGATGGTGACGGACGCATGATGGAGAGCGAGTTTTCTTAGTGTTGGAGATGGAGAGAGCGTGATGTGTTGATTTCAAGGAGCGGTGGCTTCTCGCCAGGAGAATGCTATGTCGACGGTCGAAGGAATGCGGTGTATAAGTGGTGAAGGGAGCGAAGCTCAAGCTCGGGGCAGATCAGCCTGTAAATAGATAGATATTGGACGAGATGAATCAACACTCGAAAGCTAGGTAGTGATGGAATGTCTTCAAGAAGATGCTTTTGTCGCTATTGTTGTTTTGTTTTGGTTTTGCTGAAGGAGAGGTGACGGCTGGCAGCTGGCAGATGTGGCCTGGCAGTTGGCAGGGCGTTTGTTTGCTGGTTTGACCGTTTGGCTGAATTTTGGCGAAGTTACTCTTTTGCGTGGTACGCGTACGCAGTGAATCGGTAGCAGATGGCAGATACTTGGGAAAGGACAGAGGGTAAGAGGTGAATCACAGTTCCAGCCTGTGCTTGCACGACTCTTGGAGGCAAGCAAAGTCGAGAGATGGGATGCAAGGAAACGGCCTCAACACAGAGTAAGGGGTGAAAGCGTGCTTGTCAGAGTATCATGACAATACTTTTTGTTTTTTGTAGGGAAAGTAGGGAGGAGAGGGAAATGTCCAAAGTCAAGGCGAAGGGCCGAGGTGAAAGGCTGGTGAGGTGTGAAGCGTTGCGGTCGAGAGGGTGAGAAAGAATGCTAACGGTTTTGAGAAGGATTTGGATGTCGCGTGAGATATTTAAACAAAATCTTGCTCAAGGACAAATTCATGTGTCAAGTGAGAGAAATGGGCTCCGGACGAGGGGTGGCGAGAGGACAAGAGGACAAGAGAGGTCGGATGAGTAGCACAGGCGGTTGACGAGGACTGGTGGGATAATGGGATGGGGGAGGATGCGAGGTTGGGATGATGACACGAGAAGCGACGCGCGCTGCATGACTTGTTTCTTGATATATTAAAGAGAGAGTTGAAAGGCAGAGCGAGGGCGACTACAGCATAAGGGAGGGGACGGGTGGCCATCTGGTTGCGCCCATTTCCCGATTCCGCCATGCGCCCATCTCTTTTCCCTTCCCTGGGCCTGTCCGGCCGGTCGACGGCACCGATTACGAAGTCTGTCTTGAATTTCTTCAGACAAGCAGCGGCGGAGAGCCTATCAGACGAATCTAGACAGGGCCGGACACGGGGTCTGAGACGACGACGATGGGGCTTGCTGCTGGTGAAGAAGCAGGGGGTTGTTGTACATGACGTTGCTGATGGATGACATGTGTTTAAAAAATGTCTGTGCCCCCAAAAAAAATCGTCTTGCCCATTATGTCCAGGCGAAAAAAAGGACAAAATTGGTGAAAGAAACAATGGACAAAGGCGGCCCATTGTTGGAGAAGATGTATGTTCCCTTTTCGTTTCATCGGACATGGGTGGGGGCTACAGTAACCCTTTCCCCGCCGCTGCCGGCCAATCGATGCGACAAACGCAACAGCAAACGGAAACGAAGATGCAGGCGGTGGTCGCGTCCATGGCCGCTTTCTCGTCACGGGGTGGCTGTAAAATAAAATAAAATAAAGGAAAAAGGATGGAGAGATTATTTATTTTTGCCAGTTATTTTCTGTCGGGCATGAATTTGTCAGAAATTGCAGACATTGCAGACTGGTCTTCTCTGGTTCCTGGCTTGCCACTTTTGAGTTTTGCCGCCCTGTCGCAAGGGGCTGCCCTCCCGCAACACCAACAAGGAGACGAGATCAAAAAAAAAAGTGTGTTTCCGCCAAGTACCTGGATCTAACAAGTCGCGCCCCTTGCTGTATCATAGTCGGACAAAAGAACGATAACCTCTTCATTCCCCCCCCTCGCATCATTCATTTCTCCGCAGGACCCACGTTTTTCCATGTATCTGAGGGGGCGCCTAATAAAAACACCCAACATCCATCGCCTGCATCGCCAACCCCTGTTGGTGCAGATTAATTGACACTTCGCTATTGCTGCGCGCAAGCGCCCCCAGGCCAAGCTACTGCTGCTCAGTGGCTCCCACGCCTTGCCTCGAATATGTTTCTCGTTCCTGCATGTGCCATGATTGTACGATATACTTTGCCTCTTGTCTGGTATCCGCGCGACAATTGTGTTTGCATCCGACTGTGTTTGCCCACCCCATGCAATCTCGTTACTGGCACGACCGAGATGGAAGAGTAGCCATTTTTTCTCTCTACTTGATACTGCTTGGTATTTACTGGTCTTACACATCTTACACATTAGGTAGTCTTGTGAGCCTTGCTCCAGTATCCCGCGTGCAGCACTCTCTGCCAACATAACCCTCCCGTACCATGCGCGCCCATATCATGCGACCGTTATTTCTCTTATCACCATCATTCATTAATCATCCTCACTACATTGCAATGCATCCATCAGTTCTGGCCATCAACGCCCTCTCGCTCCCCCCACCGCCTTCCAATACTCGCCCAGTTGTCCTGTCTCAACAGCATCACCTGCCCTGCTCCTATCCTTCTTATGAACACACCCCCCTCTCACCACCACCATCAGCACCTCTTTCAATCCAAACATGGCGTTTTTTTTTCTTCGTATCGACTTCCTCACCTCCAACCATCCAAGCCGTGCCGAATTCCAGACCTCCAACGCCATCTACTTCCCTGTACCCTGATTCGCCCTCATTCAGCCAATCACCGTTCTCGGCGCTTCCCAACACGGTCTCACCATTGAACCCCCCCCCCCTTGCGCCAAGTGATGTGCCAACCCCTGCCACCATGCGTCATGCAACATCTTTCAAGGAGAATCAAAGAAAATCAGCTCGTGGCAGGCCTTTTTCTGATATGGGTGGAGATGTTGTTTCCGTCAACGGGCCTTTGAATCCCAACCCTTTTTGGCTCCAGCCACCAGGTTTGCAGAGGTGAGGTGCATACCGAATAGCATCACATGCACCACCTGGAAATAATTCTGCATATCGAAATGGAGGAGATTTTCGATATACGCCCCAATATTCTTGCTGATCCCCTACTTTGATTTCTATTCTGATTTCGTCTTTGTTTTTCCGTGGTCCCGGGCGCACCGTCGCAAAGCCAATGTACACCATCATGACGCCCAAAGTCAGCCAAGTTCATTCATCAACACCATCCACGCAAAGGAGAGACAGACTCTTGCTAGGTTCTTTTTTACTACCAACACGATATATCCTCGCCATATATCACATCTCATGTGCATAAAATCTCACCCGCCACACCTTCAGCACCACGTTGACTCTGCTCTTCTCATGTCTCTCATGTTCCTCACCACCATGACGCCGTTCTTCCTCACATCAGCCCGTTATGTCGCCCGCCGCGGGGTAACCCACCACGAGATCTGCACAGGCTTCCTGGACCGTCACAGATGACTTGTAGCTCTAGCGTCGTTGGCCCGTCTGCAACCACGACTTGTCCATCCCACCTGCCACATGTGGCCATCTAGTTCCTCGCCATGCATGCCCAACGCTGCGGAATCACAGCATCCCATCATGTCTCGCCTGAAACCCTGAGATGGGGCCTTCTTCGTCTTCTCTTTCAGAAACTTCCTCCCACCCCTCCACCACGTCGACGTATATCTCCCACCCTATGCTACCCAACTTCACCGGCTCTAGAATAATCTGATTCACCTTGTCCCGTCTCTCCAACATTCGCTTACTCAGTCCGCGCTTTTTGTCATCGTCTGGGCAAAAATTGCGAACGAGCAGGAAATTGGTCTCACTTGGGTGTAAGTGCTTGCATGAACCCATGTTTCACTCCCCTACGCAACACATGATGTGCAGTCATCATCTTCTGCTGTCGAATCTCTCTTATTCCATGCGTTTTACCAACATTTTGCATGATCCCTCCCCAGACTTGCAAGACACTTGCAAGACACATGGACAGACTCGTTTCTTGCTTCTCGTCTTCATCGCTTTTGTGTGTCTTGGTCCCCGTCAGCCACCTTCCGTACACCGACCAGCAGTAGAGAGAGGATTCACAGGCCCAGAGAAGAGATGAAGTGGTTTGAGTCATGATGTATTATCGTAGTCATAAAATAATAATGGTAAATCGAGGCTAATGTATATGTGAAGAAGGAAGAAGAAAGAGAGAAATCAAACCCCAGTTGCGCCACAGAAACGGAAAATAGAGCTTCGTTTCCCTCGCGCCGAATAATCAGTAAAACTCCCCAACAAAGTGCACACAATTCTGTGTGAGAAGATGAAAATCGCAATTCCAATTCACGCCCATCCTTTTCGCCATGATAATCCACAACATGTTTCATCCAACCTTCAAGCCTCAGAGGCAGTGCAGCCACCATGTCTTGAAGTCAAATCCTCCCTCTACCAGCCGGTTGAGACGGGCACATGGCCATCCACGTCAGTCCTGCGCCTCTTCATCAGCCGGGGGCTGGACCCCTGCGAGCCCGCGCTGCCGGGCACGTCCCACTGCGGCGCCGCCCACATACCCTGGTGGTGGTGCTGGTGGTGTTCCGCGTGGTGATCCATCTTGGCGCCCGGATGCTGCTGGTGCTGCTGGGCGGGCGGCCAGTCTTGCGGCGCGCCAGTAGAGGAGGTCGGCGTGGGACCGCCTCCGCCGCCGCCGGCCGTCGTCGCTGCCGCTGCCCATGGATCCAGCGAGGCCATGTCCCAGCCCTGCAGGTTGGTCGTGTCGCAGGGCGAGGTGTCGTAGACGCCGCCGGCGGTGGTGTAGTTGGTGACAATGGCAGGCAGGACGGGCTTGACCTCGGAAAACGATACCGTGCTGCTGCCGCCGTCATAGTACGACTGGTCCGAGGCAAGGCTACCAGAGCCGTGGCGCGAGTCCGCCTGCTGCTGTTGGGCTGTGCCGTTTGAGGGTAGGAAGCCGGTTGGTCCCAGGCCGGCGGCGTCAAAGGTCCCGGTCGAGTATGGAGGCGGGGGAAGGGTCGCCGACGGCGGCGGCGTGGCCAGGCCGTTGGAGAAGGAATCAAAGAGACCCATGCTGTTGCCGGACGTCTGGAGCGTCGGCATGTGCGGCGGCAGGCTGCTGCTGCCACTTCCCCCTTGGTGGTGTTCCCAGGATGCGTGGAACGTCTCGCTCATGGCGGCCGTGAGGTGTTGGCCGACGGTGGGCGTGGGCGACATGATGGCGTCGCGAGGCACACCGGCGGGTGGGTAGACGAGCGCCTTTTGCTGGTGGTAGCGAGACATGGGGTCGTTGATGGTGAGCCAGCGCCACGAGGTGCCAGCAGGCTTGAAGACGGGCTCGTACTTGTACCACTGGTTGGTGGTGTTGAAGCGCCAAAAGAGAATGCCCTGGCGCTGCCACTGTGGCGAGTCGGGCTCGCGCGACCACAGCTCCTGGTACATGGCCACCTTGCAGATGAGGTCACTGCCGGTGGGCTCGCGGCGAGCCCACGACGCGGCGTCGCCGTCATCCTCGGACCGCTTGCGCTTGCTTCCAGCGCGCTCTACATCATGCTTCTTCCCGACGGCGGCGCCCATCTTGGCACGCTTCTCCTTGACGCGCTGGTGCTCTGTGTCCGGATACTGTACGGCCATGCTGAGGATACTGGCCCACTCGACGGCAGGGAAGGGGACGTGGATGTCCTGGCGAGCGCGCGTATGGCAGTCGCAGTCAGGCTTAGCATCGCTGCAGCCGCGGCGGTGGATGCCGCTCTCGTTGGTGTAGACGGTAGTGTGGTCCGCCTCATCACCGTGCAGCTCAGCGGGGCGCGTCAGGCGCGTGACGCACTTCCACTGGTGGTTCTGGAGCGCCGGCTGCGTAATGGCCACCTCGACGAAGCCCGTCAGCTCAGAACCCGAGGGGAACTTGGCGTGCTCGTGCAGCTCCAGAGTCGCGCACATCTCGAGAAGCAGGCACTCCTCGTCGCGGCTGGGCAGATCTAGCGTCTCGTACATGGCCGGCGCGTCCTTTTGCCAGCGGCGCGTGACTGTCTTGACCGACGCCGAGGTGGCGTGGTCGTGGGAGCGGGTGTACTCATGCAGGAGCACGTCTTTGCCGAGCACATTAGGGCTATCATCGCAGTTGTTGTACTTGTTCAGGTGGGGGAAGGAAGCCTGGTCAAGCGGGGTATCGTGGATGTCATAGGCAATCTCGTCGCGAATTTTAATGTCCGAGGAAGAGACAAATATTTCGCACGTCTTGGGCCGGACAGTAATGTAGGACTGTAAGGCCAGCAGCTGGGAAAAGTAGGGGTAGTTGGGCTTGACTTCGGGCAGGCGACCCTCGGCGAGGGCTGTGAGGATGGGGTTGGACTTGAACGACTCTTGCTCCTCGTCGTCGTAGTAGTCCTCTGAGTTGGTCGACCCGGGCTCCTTCTTCTCCTCAGAGGGGAAAAGGAAGTGGAAGCAGCGCAGGTCCTCAAAGAACTTCTTGACAACCTGCATGTGACTGGAGACTTGCTTGCGTCCCATCTGCTCAATGCTGTCATTACTGTTGTCGATGCGGAAGATTTCCTTGCTGCCGAGGATGGCAACGCAGAGAGTAAAGATGTACTCGCTGATTAGCATGTTGCGGCCGTGAAGCTTCCCGCCCATGGAGAACTTGCGGCGGCCCATGTGAGGCATGAGCAGGACAGCTAAGAGTTCGTATTAGCTTCACATCTGATGACAGGTATTCAAGTATCGGCAACACCTACAGTCGACGAAGGCATCTTCAAGCTCGGGACGACGCCAGACACCACCTTTGTCCTTTTGGGTATCCTTGTGCGCCTGTCGGTTGCGGTACTGGCGAAAGGCAGGCCAAAAGTAGAGGGGGTTGATGTCGGCTCTGGGCTTGCGCTGGTAGCGCTGCTGCTGCGACTGCTGCTGCGACTGCTGCAGCACCTGGGACTGATGCTGGCGAGGTGTGGGCACGCGGTAGAGGCAGTCAAAAGACTGTGATGGGACCATGGGCGCCTGGATATGCTGGGGCGGCTGCGGCATGGGAGGGGAGATGGCTACGGGGCTCTGGTAGCAGGAGATCATGCCGTTGAAGCTGTGTGCCTGGGCATTGCCGGCGGACTCGCGTAGAGGAACGCGGGCGGCGCCAGTCTGAGGCTGGGGGTGGTGAATGCTACTGCGGCGGGCATCGAGATAGTCTTGCGTTGACTGGTGGTAGCGCTGCGATGACAGCATCGGTCTGGGAGGGTATAGTGAAGACATTGTCCAACAAATGCTTGCTGGAATTGCAATGCGTATGTGTGGTGTGTGTGTGACGGGAAGTCAAAAAGAGAACAGACTTCTCTCTCCTTGTTGCAGGAATGCCAACAATGGGATTTTCCACCTGGCTCTCAAGAGAGAAACGGGCAAAAGCTCACGGTCCGCAAGAATGCCAGAGATGTATAGGAAGCAAGAAGGCAAAACTCGGGTAGGATAGAGTAGTGAGAAGAAAGAATGAAGTGCAAGTGGTCGAGGAACAAGAAATGTTGAGAGGAATTCTGGGAGTGGACTGGCGGGATAAATGTATGATTTGGCAATGCTCAGAGCTTGGACTGGAACGAAGCAGCTGTATCGAGGGCCGTCAGTCAACCCGCCGGCCATATCAACTCCCGCCGATGGGGCGAGCATGGACGATGAACCTGTGGACTGTGGATCGGGTCTATTGACGAAGGGACAATCAGGCTAGTGAGTCTCCTGGGTGTGAATGAGTGACAGTTTGTGTCCCTCTCTTCGCGGGCCAGAGTCATCGCCAACTTCCTTCGGCACCAGGCGGGCTGCCACCCACCCCGTCCAGGAACGGCGAGACATGATGAAGAGGGGGGGTGAGAAGGGCGTGTGTCGACAAAAGAGCCTTGCTACATAGACACAACCGACAGGCTGGAAGGACGGGGGGGCCTATCGAGAAGCGGGCGATGAGGACTGCTAGTCGTATCTGTCTGGTGAGAGAACAGACTATGCTGCCCTCATGATCGATACACGCCCCCAATGTCTCGAGGCAAACTGCCTTTTTTTCCCCTCTCTGTCTCTCTCGTTTCTCCAGCTCTTTTCCTTCAAGGACTCCCCCTTTGACGTGAAGCTCCATCTGTCCACCGAGCGGGCGAGGGCAAGGCCAAGAAACGAACAAAGGCTCCTTGTGCAGGGCTGCTTTTTGGGACACTTGTAGCTTAGCTCTCTCTCGGCTCTCCAGAAGCGAGAGCGGCCCCAATCCATCGTTCTCCTCTCCATCTGTGCGCGCGGCAGGGGTCAGAGGGCAACGACAAGGGAGCGGGCGGAGGCTGCGGCGTTCGTCGAGGGCGGGGGGGTAATCATCAGAAAAGCTTCGCGATCCATGCTAGCCCCAAAGGGAGCACTTCCAACGCGCGCGAGGAAAGAAAAAGAGGGTTTTTGGCGTTTCGTTGAAGGGTTGCTTGCCTTTGCCTTGTCTTGTCCATGGTGGTGGGTGTGGCAAGTGGGAATAACGAATACCGAATAACCTAATTCTACCTAAAACCTAATACACCTAATACTAGGTAAGTGTGGTTGCTTAGTGTGGGGCCGCCCATGCCTAAAAAGGTCTCATCACCAAACTTGCCTTCCCTTGACCTTTTTTCGCCATGGTCTTCTTCATCAACTTTTCTTCTTGCTGGTATGCTGCGAGATTAGAATCACACCAGCCACCGACACTGCCCAGCTGGACATTTGTTATTATTATTATCATCATCCTCTTTATTTTTATTTCGTGTTTGCGGGTCTAGGCGCGTGTCCTGCCTTTTGCCTCTTTTTTGCCATCCTGCCCTTGGCTGTTGGCGTCTAACGTTAGTTAGTAAACCATCAAACTCACATCTGCCCTTCGTTTGCCCTGCCCAGGGAGCACCGCCAATAGCCTCACCAAAGGGACAACTACACCGTACGATGAGTGATTCATCATTGCCCCGGATATCACTTCATAGCTGCAACATTCATAGAAAAAGGGTATCTTGATAATTATTTACACCATTGCTGCATCTAGTCCATTTCCTCCCCTTCATTGCCAATGTTCACCTTTTTGCGTCCCCCTCCTGTAAGTTGCTGAAGTGCTACCTTGTTCGCCTGTCCTCCCACCTTGCGCTGCATCTTCTCAATCTCCTCCTCTGCATCCAACGCCTCCGCCTCCGCAAAGTCCAGCACCAGCCGGCGCCCGAGCAGATGCGTGTCCCGCAGAGCGTTGAGTGCGTTTTCGGCTTCGCGGGGTGTCACAAAGTCGGCAAAGGCAAAGCCCCTCGACGTATAGTCAGCCTTCTTTGGAACGCGCACGGATCGGAGCTGCCCATAGGTTCCGAATAGCGTCCGGATGTCCTGTTTGGATACCTGGAAAGGCAAGTTCTTGATGACAATCTTGGTTCGTGTAGCCGCCACCTTCTTGGCCTTGTCCTGTTTGCGCCTCTCCTCGGCTGCGTCGTTGCCCTTGTGCGACGCCTTTACGCCGAGCGCATGGTCGTCCAGAACATACCCGTCCATGACCTTGAGAGCAGCTACCGCCTGCGCTTTCGTGCGAAATTCAGCAAACCCGAAACCCATGCTGAGCACTTGGCCCGGCTTCTTCGGGTCGGTCTTGGTCTTGACTCTGGCCGACACAAATCCATCCAGAGCCTTGAAAACCTCAGCTAGTCTGCTCGTGGTTGTGGCAAAGTTTAAATTGCGGATAAACAGCGACGTTGTCTCCACTTCTTCCTCTTCTGCCTGATCGCCGCCCGTCAACAGGTCACTAACACTCAGTTTGGTCGTTCCGGTTGGCTGGCTGTTGGCCTTGGCTACTGGTACCGCTGGTGCCTCGCTAGTGAACAGATCTTTCGGTGCTTTCTCCAGAAAAAGGACGCTGTCCTTTATCCGTCGATACGCCAACTTGCCAAATGCCGTCTTTGCATGGTTGGCCTGTGCGAATTGCACAATAGCAATTGTGCCAGTCGGCGGCATCAGAACTCTGAGAACTGGACCAAACTCCTCAAACATTTTGCGGAGCTCTTCCATGGTTGTTCCATACGGGAAGTTCTTGACCAGTATCGCCAGATCGCCCCGCTTATGAGACTTGAACGCATCCAAGTCCACCGCATTGGCGGCAAAATAGGCCTTAGTCTCTTGGATCACGCTCGTCTCCGCAATAGCTTGCTTGACTGCTGCGTCGGCCGATGTTGGATCCAGTACGTCGGATTTTGAGACACCAAGTCGAGCCGCCACGGAGCTGTTGACGGCGTCTTGGCTCATGTAGAGCGAGTTCCAGTTGAAAGTGGTGGATGCCGCCTCTTTCTTTTTGCGAATCAAGTTTTGTTTCTTCAACGGGAGACTAGACATGGAGAAATCGTCCACGCCATGCTCCCTTTTTGCGTCCGCTGGAATGATGTGGATGATACGCCCCTGGAACGTTGACCCATCCAACGCTTGGAATGCAGCAACCGCGTCGGATGCCTTTGTAAACAGCATCATCGCAAATCCTTTGCTTGTTCCTTGCGCATTGATTGGCAAGTGTACCTGAAAATGTCAGTCATATGCTCAACTCTTCTGCCTTGTACATGTGCGCGTGAAAAATGACAATAGTGTGGCAAGATATCAGACTACGAAGCATCTACTAAAATATTTCGCCCAGGGTTCTCATCAAATACCGTTCGGTATAAGCTGTCCCTATCTGGGGTTCATCATGCAAGCCGAGGGAAAAAATGAAAAACAACAAACAAGTAAACAAGTGCAAGGAAAGGGGGCAACTTACTTCGTCTACACCTCCAAACTTTTCAAACTCCTCCCTTAGGTCATCCTCAGTGGCGGAGTAAGGGAGATTTCGTACAAACAGCCGAGAAGTCTTCGCAATAGCTTCAGCAGCTGAGTCTTTGTCCTGCCCTTGCGGTGGGAGAGGGTCTTGACCATCGCGAGTTCCGTCCTCTTCGGAATGCGGAGCCTCTTTGTCATTTCCGACCTCTTGGCCAGCCGAGCTGTCACCCTCAGCCTTTTCAATGGGTGCGGCATGCGAGATGTCGTCCGGGTCAACCAGGTCCAGAAGTCTGCTGGTTCGCGAACGCAGCCAGTCGTCATCTGTCGCAGCCATTGCCACATCAGCTGCTTGGTTCGCTGGCGCAGACTCTGGAGCCGTAGACCCGGGCAACGCCCCAGCCACGCCACCGGCCGGGGCGCCCACAGCCTCTTTACGAGATGTTGACTCCTTCGCCGGTGTCACTTGAGCCACACCAGTCTCTCCCGTCGCATGATCGACTTTCCGGAGCTTCTCCTTCCTTGAGGGAACTTCGACGTATTCGTCATCGCTCTCCCCCTCGGGCACAAGCGCACTGCCCTGCGGCGCTATAGGTCCTCTTGATTCGACAGCTGTCTCATCGGCGACAAGGCTCTCCCTTCCTTTCCCCATGACCTGGAGATACTCTTGCAGCTTGGGATCTGACGGGTCCAGGTCCTCACGCTTCCTCTTCTTCGTGCCACCCTTTTCAGACGTGGCAGTCGACGGCAAGGCCCTGCTGCCCTCCTCCGTAGCGACGGCTCGGGTGGCGACGTTGGCCTTGGTCCAGGTAGAATCTGAGATCTTGCATTCCAGTTAGTACCTTGAGCCTTGCCCCTTGCTTCGGGTTTCCGGAGACTCACTGCTCTTGCCGGTTCGACGGTAATCTTGGACATGCGAACGTAGGTCTTGTTGAAGTACTTGACGGCCTTTGCGGCGTCTTCTGGCGACTTGTAGCCTACATAGCCGATGCGGCGTTGTGCCATGAGCTTGACGTCTGTGACTTCGCGGTTTCCCGCAGAGAAGTGCTTCCGGAACTCAGCCTCCGTGAGGCTGGTCGGCAGGCCATTGACAAATATTCTTGAAGTAGCCATGTTTGATGAGAAAGGTTCAGGCACTAGGCCTCCGATTTTGGCGCTCAAGGATCGCACATCAGAATCTTCTTGGCTGGAGTCAACCAAAAAAATTGCGTGAAGAAACTAGAGGAAAAGGCAAGAAAAAAAAGCTATGTAGGCCGGTCATAAGTGGAGCAAGCGTTATCGATACCGCCTGGTTCGTGCGTTTGGGAGAATCCGCTACCCTGTAGAAGCTCTTGACAATGTACATCTGCGCGGGAACCGACTTCCTGGTATTCATGTATCTTTGTCAAGGTTATAAAATTAAAAGTATCAATCCGATTTCCTTCTTGAGCAACGTATAGTATAGGCGTGTTTGAGTGCTGAGCTGAGTAGACGCGGGTTAGTGTAGGCCCGCACGATGTAGGCGGCCGTGGCTGAAGTGCCGAGGAACTCGGACCGATGAACTCGGACAGCAGCGTCGAGGGCCTGTAACTGCGCCGCTGGCTAACAGGCTGCCTCGAGGCTATGAATAATGCTGCTAAAGGGTGTTGATGATGCTGTTGATGGTACTGTTGATAGTGCTGTCAAATGGTGCGTTGATGGTGCTGGCTCTGGCTCTGGCTCTGGCTGGCTCTGGCTGGCTAGGTAGGTACCTAGATAAGTAATTAGAAGTACCTATTTAATTAAATAATAATAATAATAGTAGATACTTTTTTGCTCATACGTCTGCTGTTAAAAAGCGTTTTCTACCTTTACCACCCAGACTGTGTCAGAATGCATACGTACAGGAACCCATGTCAGAAAACACCCCCCGCGCGCGTAGGTTAGGATCTGAACATATTGAACTAAATTCGCTTCTCCCGCTAAACGCTTGCTTGTTAAGGTCCATAAGCCCTTATGCTGACGACGACTCCTTGTTCCTCATAAGGCGGTTGTAATTCCTCTCTCTCCGTATCCCGAGACTTTTTAGGCAACTCAACCTGCGAAAGGTGTTCAACTAGATTAAGAAAAACCAAGCACAAGCACCCTACTCCAGAATATCAGGTTCGCTAGGCGAATCTGCATGATAGGTAAAAGCAGCTGCAATTATCGGCGTACCATTGAATACCCCCTTGGTGCTAGTATATGGTCGCGTTGAAAATTGTTGAAGTTGGTATATGAGTATTGCAGTGTTGTAGACGATCCCAAAGCATTAAACACCAGGATAAAAGCCACTGATATCGCTATCTCTTGTATGCTGGTAGATGGTTGTGCTGAATATCGGTGAAGTTGATAGCAAAGTATTATAGTGTTGTAAGCAAGGCCGAGCGGGACGACATATAGTACTAATTCTAAAATATTAATTAGTATTTTATAATTTTAGATTATAATGAGTACATACCATCGTCTGCTATGCAGGCTAAGTCAACTAATAGGACCCTGTGTCTGGATATTAATAAAGACATACTCTGTAGTCTTGATAGAATGGATGTAGTCTTGCTTGGTGTGATGATGGAATGGAGGCAGTCTTAATAGTGATGATGGATGATGGAATGATGCTAAAGAAGAGAAGAGATTGAGAGAGAAGGTGGGTGGTCTGATGATTGAGTGATGATGGAATGGAGGCAGTCTTGCTTTGGGATGATTGAATGGATGTAGTCTTGATAGTGATGATGGATGATGGAATGATGCTGAAGAAGAGAAGGGATTGAGAGAAGAGGTGGGTGGTCTGATGATTGAGTGATGATGGAATGGTGATGCTGAAGAAGAGAAGAGATAAGAGAAGAGGTGGGTGGGAAAGAGACACTTTATAGGTAGAGACTATTAGGATTTGTGGCCTCCTTCTGCCGTCAACAGCCTCAAGAGCGCCGCAAGGTAGGCACCAGGTAACTACCTCCGTCATCCATCCAGACCGAGGGACGTTACTGCAGGCCAGCAACACCAGCGCCGCAAGGTAGGCACCAGGCAGCCTCTTAGCCAGCGATGCAGATATCAACAATTCAGACGATATAGAGGATATAGACGATACAGGCGATACAATGCAAATTCAGGGCTAGAACGACGCCTTAAGGGCTCATGGACCTGAATAATCAAGCGTTTAGCGGGAGATGGCGAATTTAATTTAAGAGGTTTAGATCCTATCTATCGGCCTTGCGTAGAGTGATCCACAGAGAAGCATGATGCAATGGCGCCTGCATCATAGCGAGGCACATCGCAGGATACATCACATGGAGAAGAAGCACGTCTACAAGAAATAGATGCGGTCGAGGTAAATGCTGAACCATTAATCCCTGACCTATTCATACCTAAAAAGCAGTGTTTGCACTGACCCAACCCCCGAGAAACGTATTCTAAGCAGTCTAATAAACGAAACAAAAAAAAGTGTGGTGGTTGACATATGACAGAAACCAACCAAAGTGTATATACAATAACGTTAAACAATACACGTCGTTTTGCGCCGATACCCATAATGCTGAATGACAGGTTTCGCAGGACCATCCAACTCGAAAGATTACTCTTCGTTCTCCTCGCCTGGCAGCGAAAACCCCAGGATAAAAATATATCATTTCGCCTTTGTAATCGTTCACCCAAATGTGACTCCTGTGCAGCAATACTGCCAATGACTTCGCCATAACATGGCCCGATTATCAACCTCCTCGATGCGGAAAAACAAGGAACAAAAATGCATCTCCCCGGGAGATGTTTCATATGCATTGGTACAAGCTTGCATCGCCCCGAGGGGATGCGAGCCTGTGATGCTCATCTGCGCGTCTATGCGGCGCAGTAAAACAATCGTAGAGCGGGCTGACTGGGGTCGGTCGTTTAAAAAAGAATAAACGAGGCGACAAAGACAGCAATAGTGTACAGAGATGTGGCGGTGTATTCGAGCTCGAAAAAGGCAGCCTGGTGGCCGAAGGCAATCTTCTTGCTCTTTCGCGTCGGGTGCGCGACATCCGTCTTAGGGTCGCGAATAAGAAGATCCTCGCGATCAGGCACGGTGGGAGGGTCAATGGCATAGCCAATGGGAGTCCACATGGAGCTGCAGAGAAACACAAACGTCAGGGGAGGCCAGAAGGCGTGGGTAATCAGGCATCGCGCAACATCCCTGAAGCCAGAGTACTCGGTGAAGCAGAGGAAAGTCACCATGGTGGCTCCAACGAGGGTAAGGTAAACAAAGACCAGATGGAAAATGGCCATGTAGTTGAAGCAAATGCCAAATAGACGACGGGCCATACCCTTGCGATGACGAGCATCACGTTCGTTGAGAGCGGAGCCGAGGGAACCAGTGGGCTTGAATGCCTGAGTCTGACCACCAAGCCATTTGGGGAGCATGAAGGAGCGAACGATGCAGATAGCAATGTATGGCGACATCCACAGCTGGTAGCGGGAGCCGCGCTGGCCGGTGTGGTAACCGGCGGGCAAAAACAGAGCAAACTCGCATATACGGTTGGAGATGGTGGCGGCAAAGCATGCGCGAATTAGCCAAACAAGCTGAGTATCTCCTTCTTGGTCATTGTATGCGACAAGGGGGCGACGCATGAGAAGAATGACGGGAATGGCAAATAGGGAGAGAGTGAGCAGCACAGTGTAGAGACTGAGTGAGGCATAGAGGAAACCAGAGAATCGCTGGGCAAAGCTCATTTGCTTGACCTTGTCGCCGTACAGGCAAAACTTGAGCTTGAAAGCAGTATCGACGGTGCCAATAGCCCAACGCGTACGCTGCTTCAGATGACCACCAAAGTCCTCAGGGACAGTGCCGAACTGGAGAGGCTCGTGGATGAATGCCGTCTTCCATCCCTTGCCAAGAAGTAGAGTGGAAGTGGCAACATCCTCGGCAAGAGAGCCGAGAGGGAAGTTGCCAATCTGATCGAGAGCTTCGCGACGGACAATATAACCGGAACCAGTGCACCAAGCAACACCAAGAGCATCCTTGATAGGCTCAATAACGTGAACGAAGAAGTCCAGACTTTGGGCGAGGGGGTCGGAAGCGGGAGTGTTGTAAAAGAGCTGAGGAGGACAAGCAAGGGCCATCTTGTCGTCGATGAGTAGATGGGGCAGGATGGCACGGAGCCAGTCTCGCTCGGGAATCTTTCGCATACTTGTTAGTACCCGTGTAGTCATCGCAGGGCAGAGCCAGCAGTAAAATGCTTACCATATCAGCGTCCAGAGCAGCCATGTACTGGCCGGCGCCGCCGGGGAGGTTGTGGGTCATGTCCAGTCCATAGTTGAGGTTACCAGCCTTGAAGTGATGAGGCACACCAGGAGTCTTGGTACGAGCCATGTAGTAGACGTTGTGGTAGACGGAATCCAGAGCCTGGACGGCAACTTCGAGAGTAGCTGACTTGGCGTCGTCGAGAACAATGACGCGGAAGCGATCACGAGGGTAGTCTACATCACAGGCGCCACGGACAGTGTCTAGAACAACGTCATCCTCTTCGCCGCAACAGGTGATGAAGACGTCGACAGTGGGGACGTCATCAGCCACAAGACGCAGCTTAGGGCGCTGGCGTTTCTTCAACGCCATCATTGTCCAGAGGTTGTGCATGATGCTGGGAATAGCAACGGCGAATTCGACACCGATGAAGACCCAGGCCAAGACAAAGGTGCTGTGGTAGGCTTGCTGGGCAGAGATGACACAGTAGATTCGGTAGGCGAGATAGGCGAGGTACATGGCCGTGTTGAGAAGAGTGAGGAGAGGCACTGCACGGAAGAGGAGACGCTTCCAACCATTCCAGATTTCGGCATCGTCGCGGTCGTGCAAGCGAGCAATGTAGCCTTCCTTGACCCAATCCTTGGCCATAATGGGCGGAGGCGCATTAGGTAGAAGAGCAGCGAGACTGACATTGCTCTGGTACTGCAAGAAGTAGACGATGAGTTAGTATGAGGGACAACGCGAGGCGGAGTAGAGGATTTCGTGTATCAAGAGGCAATTCATACCATTGGGGTATTGGGCCAGGAGTCCATGTTGTTCTTTGGCCGTGGGATGCGGTCCATTGGAGTGGCACGGCCACTAACCAGGGTGGGTGAGGCCGAGCGGGATTGAATCGGCGTTTCGAAGGACTGCTGGCTGTAACGGGAGATGTGCGTCGGGCCCCAGGATGGCGAAGGCGCGTTGCCGTACTCCTCGAGATAGGGCTGCTGAGGAGGGCGGATGGGACGGGAGAAGTCAGCTACGGGACGGCCGCGATACTCATCGTAAGACGAGACGTTGGAGTAGTTGGAGTGGTTGGAGTGATGCAGGTGCGGCGGTGGTGGCTGCGGAAAGTCGGTAGGAGGAGAGTGACGATGGAAGACGTCTAGGTCGACGTTTTCCTCGTTTTCGGCATTCTGGTGACGTCTCATTTTGCCGATGGGAGGAATTGCATTCCTTGCAGCGCGCTCCTTTTCGAGACAGGCGGATCAATGATGGCGAGACGGTCTAACAGGTAGCGCAGGCTAACAAGCACGGTGCCCTTTGGGATGCGAGAGCCCGTTTGACGTTGTTTTCCCTTGCTGAAATGCAACCGCAATGACAACGTGTTTCTGTAATAGCAAGCAGTGGCGGAAAAAAGACGGATAAGCGGAATAAGCGATGGAAAGCAGACCGGGTGGCGGAGAAAAAAGGAGATGCCTGGTGTTTCTTTGTCGCCCAGCCTGCGAGTAACAGAAAACGGAACGAGCGAGTGTCGGGCCAAGCTAATGAAAGCAGCTGGAGAGGAAGAGACGAAGAGCGAGAGTCTGAGAGCAGTTCTTTGGGGGAAGCGTGTGTGTAAGAGGATAAGAAAGAAGAAAAGTTGTGGCAGCGAAGAAGAATGTCTGAGTTTGGCAGAGAAGAGGGTGTGAGAGCCAGTGAGAGCAAGGGGTGCTTGCGGACTGGGAACGATGCTAGCGCTGCTTGGGAACTTGAGAGGGCGAGAGACAGGCGTTTGGAAAGCGGGTCTACTGGGGGGGGAGAAGAATTAAAAATTAAAAATAAAAAGAACGAGGGAAAAAAAAAGGCTCGGAGAGTGAAGGGGGGGGGTGACGAGCTGGCAACTGGGCCGCAGCGGGCGGCATCTACGGGTGAATGGCTGTGTTCGAATGCGGCGTGATGCGATACTTCGTACTTGAGTGGGCTCTCAAAGGGGCAAGGGCTGGACAGGGGTGGTCGGCGAGGTATCTATTTTCCGCCAACATGTAGCATTACCAGGGATTTCTCGTATTTGTATACTTGCGTGCCTACTTTGGTAACATTGGTAACTACCTGGTAGGTACGGTAGGTACGGTAGGTACGGTAGGTACCTGTGTTGGCGATTGCTGCGAGTCTCTCACCGCTGTAGCTGCCCATTGGACCTGCAGTCCTGGGCCATGACTACATCTGAGCGATTATATCCAGCAATCAGGCACCGAAATGCCTCCAGCTCTCCTCCCCACGCAATGAGGTCAGGGCAGCAGGTGCACGGAAATAGGGGAGTCGAGAAAGGACAAGCAGAAAAAACTAGCACACGCTAATAATTAGGCAATCATCCCACGGCAATGCCGCAGTCTAAAAATGTAACGGACAGCGAGCCGTATCTTTCTGTGGGCGACACCACAGTTACTCAATCCACTAATAGGCACCCTATTTAACATTTATTAACAGAGGTACTAGAAAAATCCAGGCATCCACTGCAGAGAATCCCTGAGATCTGGGTGGCTTCACGCACACAAAGGGATTGATGGGGCAGCCCAGCGCAGGTACAGCAAGCTTGTAGTGGACTTGCCTGGTACCTCTACTAAGGTACATATTGCAGGCCAGGGCGCAGGAGGGGCGGCCGACGACTCGCGCCGAGTGGCAATCGGCGCTGTTGTTTCCGGTGGAACAGTTAACTGGTTATTTCACCAGCAAACGTACGAATATCAGTTTATTAGTGATACGGATACAAGCCGGCGTATTACTGGTAGGCGACCATGACGTGGTGGATGTTTTTAGCACCCGCTGGACGCTGGAGCGCGGCGCAGCTGGTTTTACAATGGGGCGCTGAGACTCTGCCCATGCGCCCCACCAATCCAATTTTTGTATCTTGCTGATTCGCCATCTCGAGGTACTCAGATATCAACTTCCCAGTGGGAATAACCGAGGACCCCCCATTACGAAAAGTACATGTACATGGCCTACTCTGTCGCCTGGAATGACGGCGGAATTGTGAAATACAGGTCATCGATGCATCGTGATTGTGCTCGAG
This sequence comes from Cordyceps militaris CM01, assembly GCF_000225605.1. Lineage (NCBI taxonomy): Eukaryota > Fungi > Ascomycota > Sordariomycetes > Hypocreales > Cordycipitaceae > Cordyceps > Cordyceps militaris. Next base: position 1,320,038 of record NW_006271972.1, read on the forward strand.
ACTCGGCCGTGACGCGGCGCGCTGTCTCTCCCGGAATCTGCAGGCCGCCAAATTTCCCCGGCGGAGCCTCACCTCGTGCTGAGACGGAATCTTCACTCGCACCGCCAAGGCTGAATATGGCTGCAAGCTTGCAGCTACCGGACAGGGCTCCCGTGAGCCAATGGCAAGATCAGAGATTACGCGAGGGCGGAGAGTCCGGTACAAAGCTATACATGGCTTGGCGAGCAGATACGCATTGAATCAAGGTATCCGTCTGTATTTTAATGCATCTCGTCCGAAATGCGAGCCAATGCTACGACGATTCAGGGAGTAATCTCCTTTTCAGGCGGTTCGTGAACCGACGCATGATAAACAGCACCGCATTGTGTTCTTGTTTGTCTAGTTAGGTCATGCTTGGAAGAGGGAGAAACGCATAGTCAAGTCGACAAAGGGTTCGTCGCGGTGGTACGATGCAGGGCTCTGCATACGTTTTTATTACTTGCTCGCCATGTATTTGATTGCACTGCAGTTATAACAGCGCCATGCAATGAGGCTCTGTAACCTTATCAGTTGAAATAAACCAAGCTGGTTCCATATGTAACTATATATTATAGTGTCTTGCAGCGGCTGTAACTCTGGCTGGAATGGCTCACCCCTTGCGTTCACCATCAATAAGATGGCAAGGCGTTGCATTGCATGACACGATATGACCACCAAAATTGCTCATGCCCCTCGCAAAGGTACATACATTGCCATGTCGAGGCACGTGTCCGTCCGTACGTATTGTATTTGCGACCGCCACGGGTCCTTGAGACGGTGGTCTTTGTGGCCATGTCGTTGGTTTACCCCAGCAAACCAGGTAAAACCATAACTAACCGCCCAGCACAGCTCAGCGCAAACACAGCTCCTTACCAACCAGCACGGTACTTTCAAGCCGTCGCCCTCGTATCTCTGCCGCCAGGGGGTGGCATGGCCACTGGTTCTACGCCAACTGGACGGGCCTGATGGGGATGCGCAAAACCTTGCAGTGGTGCGTGAGGCACTGCTCCACTGTTGAAACGACGGAGGGCATCGAAGGTGCTGTGGTCAGGGAAAACACAAAAGACATTGTTCCTCCCTGCCTTTGACCAATCTATAAAGTGATTCATTGACAGTACTGAGCAGTCGATGTCTCTTTCCTTGTTTGTGGTCTCTTGAGGTTTCGGCTGTTCCCCAGCGCTCTTCAGGTCTCGGCTGCTCATCAGCGTCAAGGGAATAAAAAGGGATAAAGGAAAAAAAAAAAAACAAAAGAGGCGTAGGGGCCGCCTTGCCCAATATGCAAACACCACACCACCGAGGCGAGACGGAAACCACGGCCATGGCAGCCCGATTGATTGACACTAAAAAAGAATCAAGAAAGTGGCACCGCTGGGTCTAAACCGTTTGCGGCATTGGTTCAAAATCGGCGAGAAAAAAGGCAAAATGGCCCCACCGCCGTCCGGCCCACCGGTCCTGGATTAGCGCGCTACACAACTAGGATCGCAGGCAGCCAGCCCCCTGTAATTGGGCGACGGGCCAATGCCTGCCGGCTCCAGCGGTCCAGCTTCTGCCAACACGGGGTTGGCTGTTTGTTCTTTGGCGAGAAGTGCTGCTGTTGGAAACTTGGGTTACCAGTAATGCGGTCCGCCGTCTGAGAGAGTCCGCAAACGTCAGGTGCTGGCTTCGCAGCATTGCACAATCGTCATGCCGTCCCCTTTTCTGGGTTTCCTTCTTCCGATGGGCGCGCATCTTGACGAGCCGTGTCAATCATATCCGCTACCCCGATTTTGGTCTTGGGCGGCGGCTTCTTGCACTGGAGTTTTTTAGTGAGAGCCTCACCACCTAGACGAGACTAACCGTCGTTGGTGACAAGACATGAGACTGTGTCTTATGTGTGTGTTCCCGAGCTTCGCTTCCAACAATAACTACTTGTTGACTTGGCATAAGCAGCATCACGAACTAAATCATATGCTTTTAATAGCAGAAACTGTCCTATTCAAGTACGATTGCGTGCATAGATAGGCTAACTATAGTAAAGACACCAAGGAGCGTCGTTTTTTACGAACAGCACAGCCATAGGTTCCCTGAGCTAGTTGGGATCAGCCTTGCACCATCTTCTGGTAATACAGGTAGGTAAGTTAGTAGTTCAATTGTCAAGACGCGTCTCTGGAATCGCATCGTCCCATGGCGGTTTTGTCTCGTCTTCCTCCACCCGGAAACGCAGGTACCAGCGGGCGGGCTGGCGCGGACTCCTTTTTTTTGCCCTTTCTTCTTGTTTATCACTTCAAGTTTTTTTTTAACCTTTTGCTGTTGATTGACTCTGTTCCGTGGTTGGCTAACGTTACTTGGTCCGTCCCCCCTTGGTTGAATGCTACGTGCGTCGCTCGGTCCTTTTTTGATCAGACTAATAATATTATTATAATTCGTACATTCGTGCAACTTGGAAATGATAATTGCCCCTGCATCTCTCAACCGCTTTGGCTATTATTATTTTAGTATAGACCGGCGCCATCTGGCTTTGTTTGCTGGGGAAAACAAATGACAGTCAGTTATTGAACGAGATCTCGATAGACGTCCAGGAATGCATCGACGACAAGAAAAAGCCTCTGTGCCAGGTGCCTGTTCCCGGTTAGCAGCCCTTGCACCCGAGATGGTGCTACATTAGCCTCACGCCAGTTGAATTTTTTTTGTGATTTTTTTCCTCGTTGCCTCCCTCTTCCGAAAGTACCCCTGTCCGCCTGACCAGAAGAGTCAGCAAAGCAGGGTCCATTTGCCCCCCCACAGCGTGTCAGCCCACTAGAAATCCACTGGTGCTCCCTGTGCCAATGCCTCAATCCGCCGAGCTCCGCTGTCTGTCGTTCCAGAGCTTTTTGCTGTCCGCCGTACAAACAGGTACTTGCTGGTAGCGCTGCTGGCCAGGCCCGCCAAACACCACCACGCCCCCAGCGTCTTCAGGGCGCCCAGGTACCTGTAACGCAGCAGCAAGGCTGCCCTGCAGGTTCTCCTGTACTGCCCACAACTGCCATTCTGGCTTGCGACCTCCCCTGCTTAGCGCCCGAATTGGCTGCCCGTCTTGCTCTCTTGCGGCGAAGCTGGTTCCACATCCCTGTTTTCGCCGTCTCGGTCTCACCATTCTGACCTGGCATATCTTCGCCTGAACATACTCATCTGTACATTTCACCCTCCAAAAATCAATAGACCATCGACGACTGCCCTCCTCCCCCTCCCAAGACCAACGGAACCGCCCATCACCTTTCGCCAACGCGCCGCTGCATTGCCCGTCGTCCTCGTCTTTGGCGCGCCGCCCAAAGCCAACCTCCTTGACGCTTTTGGGAGGCCGACTCCATCCACTCTTTTTTCTTTGAAAACCTCTCACTGTCGCTTTCGGTTGCTCTTTTCTGGGCTAGATTTGCTTGAAACAAGACGACAATCGTTCCAACCGCTCGGCCGACCGTTTCTTCCTCCTCGCTCGCCCCGATTCTCGTTATTCTATTTCCTACCCCCGGCCGTCGCCATGGGAATCGGCTACAAATGGATTCTGAGCTTTTGCATGCTCGTCGTCCCCATCGCCATCACCCTCGGCGTCCTCTTCCCGCTTCAAAACGCGCACAGGAGCGGCGGCAACGCTGGTAGCGTCCTCGGCGGTGGCGGCGTCGGTACCGGGCCTGGCTCAGGCGGCGCACCCAAGCCTAAGAACAATAATGTTGAACTCGCCACGGCGTGCACCCAGTTTGCCGATCTGGGCAACCCCCAGCGTTATTACTGGGACAAGAGTCAACAACAATATACATGTATGCCCTCTTTATTCTTGTTCATTTATACTTGTAAGCTAATGGTCGCACAGTCAACCCCAATCAATGGGGTCTCACCAGCGGCGCAAAGAGCGGCATGTGTATGGATGTAAGTCAGAACTACCCTCTCGCCTACAGGCACGGCAGATGCTGTCACACAGCAATGTCGCACTGTGTCAATTCACCTTGCACAGAAAGAAGCTAATACAGCCCTCATCAGGTCCTCTTCAACAACAATGGCACTTATGCCAAACCTGAGCTGGCTCCTCCATTCCAGGTTACCTGGTCATACACTCCTGCTCCCCAAGGACAAAACAATGTGCACGCCTTCGCCAACATCAAGCTCGAAAAGATATTTCCCAAGAAATTCAGCACCATAAAGAAGCTCTTCGTCGATTTTGAATGGAAGTATGTCACAGGCAACGACAACTCGACGGCTAGCGAAACAGCGACCCTCGCTGCTGGCACCACCGTCAACACCAACGTCGCCATTGATATGTTTGCCGACACGAACAGCGATACGTCCAAGAACAACGAAAAGGCAGCTTTCGAAATCATGATATGGTTTGCTGCCATTGGTCCTTCTGCGCACGTTATTGGCCAAGATACGACATCGGTGGTCACAACACTACCTCTGCAGGATACTACCACGAACGCGCAGGTCCTCTTGTAAGTTTTCGCCCAACCAGATGTATCCCAGCGCATTTCCGATGAGCTTTAGCCAGGATGAATGGTGCTAATCAGATGATGCAGTGACTTGTATGCCGACAAGCATCCCACCACCAGCCAGTTCGTCCTGACCTGGAAGGCTAAAACGATTACGGAAAAGTTTCACGGCGATGTGTACCCGTTGATTGAATACATCCTCACGGCTGGCAACTCGAGCTACCCGAGCTCTGAGGCCTATCTCGGCTCATTCGGCATGGGCACCGAAGCGTACGATTCGCCGTCCAACGTGACGTTTTACTGCCCCGACTTTGCCGTCCAGGTAGAATAAGCAACTGGTTTTGGATAGATTGGAGTTGAAAACGGCATTGGGTCCCCGGAGTTTTTGCTGTTGATTTTGTCTTGATTTGTTGTTTCAATTCATGGTTCTCATGAGGGGGTAATGTGGATATCAACCGGTAATTTAGACATGTTTACTTGGTGTACACCAGCGCGTTCCATCGACGAACTGCGATTAGTCTTATTCAATGATATAAGCGATGCTTTATAGCAGCGAGCCGCAAACATCACGCACCCCCTCTCTCTCTGATTTGTACTCCGTACATGCACGTTGTCTGGGAACCCTGCAAGCCACCGCCCTCTTTTTCTCCGCGAGCATTGTTCCATTGAAAAAAGCTCGTATTAGACTGCCCTAATTTGATTGCACTGAAGCGTGTACGCGCAACCAAAATCTCGTATTACACACAAAGGCGGGGGGTGCTTGTCATATCGACGTTACAAGGCCAGGGTATATACGACTTGAGCCGTTTCTGAATACATGACAATGCCCTGTCGTTTCAGCGAAACGTGAATTAGTTAGGAGGGGAGGGGGAGGCAGGGGACAGCAGCAACGTAATCACAATAGGCAAGGCTACGGACAGATCACGCGTGGCATGTACGAGATGTGTTGCTCACCCACTCCTGTTTCCTCTGAAGCCTGCCTGGCCTGGCCCCGCGTCGGACCCGTCGGCGAATGGTGGCTGTGTTGATGGCCTCTTTGTCCACACGCCCTTTGTGCTATTGGAGCGGGCTTTTGCCGAGTCATGTTTGCCTGTCCAGTGATTTTTGTATAATAATATGTAGGCCTTGAATAAATGCTCCTTTTTCTATTTTTGTCTCTCGTGGGGAGTGGCCCGCGCGCCGCCGTCTTCACTTCCGACGCTCCGGAAACCCGCCAACGAAAACCTGTCCCGGGCGTGAAACTGGGAGAATTGCTCAGCCACGCTGCCAATGACGGCGACTTGTCCTTTTTTTCTGTCAAGTGATGCAGCTACCAGCTTGTATTATATCCAGTCTTGGCCTTTGGCTAATGCGAACTGGCACGTGCATCGGAGCGAGCCGCTTTGTATGTACTTACGTTTACGGTATTGACATGACGTCGCTTATTGACAGACCTTGGACGATGGAAAATGTTGCGTGTTTTTTATTCTACTTTGACATCTATCGACAGGACCTAGCACTGGCCAACCTCCTTTTTAACAGAAAATAGATGAACCTGTATTGATAATGGCCAGTGTTTGAGTGCAGATCGGTTGGTAAGTAAATAGCCTTCTTTACCACGGCGTGATGCAAGCAACAGTGGTATGTCAATTCCCCTCTGCCAAGACTGCATCAGGGAAGAAATGTCGAAATCTTCCGTACGCCTTTCTTCACTTGGTTACTTTTTATTTTCCAAGACGTTGAAAATGCTAATCGAAATGTTGTTAGTGGCCAATTGAGCCGTTACAGCGTCTCAACGCCTTTGTCAGCGTTTCCTACAGCGGCGTCTTGCCCTGTAATACCTAGTACCTCCTCTGGGAGGTATGTACCTACCTACGCGCGTGAGGCCTGTTTTCTGACAGGGCACTGGACACGTTTTCCGCTTAACACGTAATTTTCCCCTGTCACAACGCTGTTAGGCTGCTACTACGTATAGAAAAACCTCTATATTTTTTATAAGCCGTGTCAGAGACGTCAACAGCGTTGTGACAGGGGAAAATTACCTGTTAAAAAATCAACCTGTCTAGTACCCTGTCCAAAAACAGGCCTCACTCGCGTATGTAGGTTAGTACCTTTTTGGTGCACCGCGGGGTTCTCCACCGCAAGCCAAGGCACATGCTCGGCAAAGCTTTGGCAGCAGCGAAACAGCGCACAGAACGTGCGAGGAAACCACCAACCACTCAGAGTGGGCACCTCTCTCTTGATGCGCTCGCCGCCAGAGACGCGACCCTCCCCCAGCTCCAACCGCCCCCAGATACCCGGCTTGCCTACCAACGACCGTTGCAACCACCCAGACAGCTCGTCGCGTGCCGAAACATTGCAAGAGCCCAGCAACAAGGTCTCTCTCTCCGTTTATTTGCGTCCATCACAAACCCCCGGCCGCCTCGTACGTATCATCGCCACTCGTCGAAACTTCCAGGGGCAAATCAGCCGCCGATTCGCGACAACACAATCGGACGGCAAACGCTGATACAAGACGACATACCTAGGTCGCATACATTGCAAAGAAAAGGATACGGAAAAAGCCCACATTCGCGAAGCACAATGGCGGACAAGATGTTAACCTCCGAGACCCCCCTGGCCAGGGACAAGCTTGATGGTCAGTTCACAGTTCCTGCAACGGCCTCGGCAACGCACATAAACATACGGGGCGCGGCTAACGCTACTGAATTAGCTCAAATCAAGTCGGCTGATATGGTGAGAATCCAGTCAATATGATTTGTGCCGCGCGAACCGACAGGAACTGACAGAGTCGAACCAAAAGACCGACGATATGCAACAAGAGTCCATTGAAGTTGGTATGTCTGGCATGTTTAGCCACCTTGGCTACGAGAGCTGCATGCCTTATGGTGTTACTTACGTCTATAATAGCTCAAGAAGCCATGTCCAAATTTACTGTTGAAAAGGTATGCATAGCGCTGAACTGTTCGCATGCCCACCGGACATGACTTGCTAACGGCTGCACGATAGGACATTGCACAACACATCAAGCGCACGGTTAGTAACCCGCAGCATCGACAGACACGCTCAAATCATACGACCAATACTCTTCGATTTGGCAATGAATGCTCTAACACATGGTCTGGATCTGCAGTTTGATGAGCGAAAAGGCCCTACCTGGCACTGCATCGTTGGTCGCAACTTTGGCAGCTTCGTCACGCACGGTACGATCCGAGTCTGGCAAACGACGCGTGTATAATTAACTAACAACTGACCCTGTCTATAGAGACCAAACACTTCATCTACTTCTACCTCGGCCATTGCGCTATTCTCCTGTTCAAAACCCAGTAAAGCTGGAAACGACACATCATACGATGACAAAGACTACTCGAGAGGCTTGCCTATGAGCAAACCTAAGGACACTGCATGATTACGGCATGTGTGATGACGAGATCAAGACAAAAATGAATAAAATTGGTTCCTCGGCGTTTGCCATCAAGTTTCGATTTTCGCACGAATGTATACCAGAGGGCTTCCCAGCTAGACGTGATTCGGAAGTAATAGACGGCTAATCTATCATTTCTCTATCGAGGACTTTACGCAATGCCTGTGAGATGAAAATGCTTGGAAGATTGAGGAGGCCAGGGTACAAAACGGAGCTTCCCGCAGCTGACTTGTCTTAAACAGTCTCATACGCATAGCACCATGAGGTCTCACAACGTGTACAACGACTGTCCGCACATTGGTTGTTGCTTCCTGAACTATCGCCTGGAAACGCATTGACGTAGAGAAGCTGCTAAAACTGCTGCCAGCTACCACGAAGCTAATTGAATTTGTCGAGATGGATTCCGAGCCGGCCGTTCAAGTTTCGAGAACGACGCTTTCCAATCGCCTTCAGTTAGCCATGACAGCAATCCCGACTTGATGTACGCGGTGCCTAGCGCGAGGACCCTTCAGCTCGCCCACGCTATCGGGTGACAGGATGCCAGACCTACCTACCTCCTATGCATCTCCCCTGTTGCCACACCCTGCTGCAGTGTGCAGCAATAAATGCCAACATCGTCGCAAAATACGTTTCCTCAACTCTCCATCTTCCTCTTCTTCGCACTGCAAAACTGCGCTTCCGCTCGCTCACACCTCTGCCATGATGAATCACCTCTTTGCCTTCCTGGCCGGGCACGCGCTCCATCTGCTCGTCTTCCGCCGCGGCGAGTGGGACAGCGCCGCGCGCGACATTATGGTCAGCGCCGCGCTGCTCTACGTGGGCGCCGCTGTCGCCCTGCACGCCGCGTCCGGGCCGGCCGGCGGCAGCTGGTGGGCGTCCTTGCACGCTGCCACGACGCTCGAACTGGCGGGCATGGCGGGTGTGTTTGCCAGCATGCTCGCGTACCGCGTCTGGTTCCACGCCCTGTGCCGGTATCCCGGACCCTGGGCTGCGCGGCTGTCGAGCCTGCACCTGACGTACCTGTCGAGGCGGTTCCGGCTGTTTGAGGAGCTGCGGTTGCTGCATGAGCAGTACGGCGACATTGTGCGGATCGGTAAGTGTTCTCGGACAGTACTTGCGGATCAGAGTAGGCTAATGGCGAGGTGGCAACGAAAGGGCCGTCCACAGTGTCAATCTGCAAACCGGAAGCTGTGGAGGCTGTTCACGGGCCCAAGTCGAAATGTTCCAAGGGTCCGTGGTATGAACAGGCCAAGCCGCTGACGTCGTTGCACACAAATAGAGACCCGGTGAGCTATGCCCGGCAGCGAAGGTCTTGGGAGCAAGGGCTTAATTCAGCAGGTAAGCTTTTGCTCTTCATCGCCCTTTCCCTAGAAGAATTGGGGTTGTTCAAGTTGACCAACGGAAACCAAACAGCACTTCGAGGGTACACTCCAATCCTTGCCAAGACGACACAGCAACTCCTAGACAGGATCGAAGCCAGCCGGGGCCAGACCTTCGATGCCAGCAAGTGGTTCCACTACTTTAGCTTCGAGGTCATGGGCTGGATGGCCTTTGACAAGTCCTTTGACGCGCTCGCCACCGGGACACCGACCTACTGCATGAACCTCATCACCAAGAGCCTGAACCTCATTGGCCTCCTTGCCCACATACCGTGGTTCTTTGTCTGGATGAAGCATCTGCCTGTCATGGGCGCCACGTTTCAAGTCTTTCGAAAGTGGCTACGTGCGCAAATGGCAGCGCAGATGGTATGGTGATGATGCAATGCGTGTGTGTGATTGTTTGTATAAGCTGACACTGGTAAAATGTAGGAAAAACCGCCCGGATCGTCGCGGAGTCTCTTTGCGGCCATACTCAAGGACTACCCACCCGCGGAGGAGCAGACGGAGAAGCAGCGCATGGTGCTCGAAGGTGACATGTTTTTGATTCTCGTCGCTGGGAGGTAAGCGCCTGGACTGAGGTTGATGAACATTTCTTTCCGTGTGCTGATGTAGGGTCAAATAAGTGACACGGTGGCCGTGACCTTACAAGCGCTCTTTTACGAAATGGCCGTGAACCAGGAGGCGCAGAAGAAGCTGCAGCAAGAGATTGACGCGCATGTAGCCGAGTACGGCGACGGTGGCGGCAACGGGCTCGACCCCGCGCTGCTCGCCAAGCTGGACCACCTCCAGGCGTGCATCAACGAAACCCTGCGGCTCTGGCCGCCCGTCATATCAGGCGTGCAGAGGGAGACGCCGCCAGAAGGGCTGCAGGTGGGTGATGTACGACTTCCGGGTAACATCCTCGTGCAGGTGCCTACCCATCTCATACACCGCAGTACGTACACAATCTGTGCCCAACGGGTACCTATGACCCCAATCATGTGTGTCGTATGTGCTAAAAAGAGACTGCGGCTAGACGAGGAAGCATTTCCCAGACCCAAGGAGTTCATCCCTGAACGATGGACAACGAAGCCGGAGCTTGTCGTTGACCGATCTGCCTTTTATCCATTCTCTATCGGTACGTCGTCGGGACCTGAATGGGTCTGTTGGATCACCATGCTAAAGCAGCCCCGTGGTTGAGCAGGAAGACACTCGTGCCCCGGAAAGCAGTTTGCGCTGGCGGAGCTGCGTCAGGCGACTGTCGACATTCTGCGACGTTACTCGGTCGAGCTGGCGCCGGGGTTCACGAGCGAGGACTTTGAGGGTGGTCTCAGAGACCACTTTACGCTGGAAGCATCGAGGCTGGAGCTTGCCTTTACAGCGAGATGAGCTGCGGCACATGCCAATACCTGAAATGTGATGGTTTTGATTGAAAATGTGACATGGACTTGGATATTGAAACGACAGGTCATCTGCAGTTGGACACGCATCCAGTACGGTCTGCTAAGCGAAAAATGTAATTGGACGGCGGAGAACTTCAAACAGCTGAATATGCGGAAAATAAGACGATGCGTGTGATATACGTGTGATATATAATGCGCCGATGACGTATTAGCCTTGATCACCATCACAACCCCTCGTTTCTCATCGTGGGGGGGATCGCCACTTACGGGTCGGGCCGCCGAGGGGTGGGATCATGGTGTAGACGGATCGCACTAGAGATTCCTTTCCTTAATGGAGGCTTGTGTGTTGAATGTGCTAGGGCCGCGGCAGTAAAAGTCCAAGGATTCACATGTAGAGGCTTTTTCCACCCACCTGTTGCATGTTCATGGTTGTTTTCTGCCTGAGTGGCTGAGGTAGCATCCTGTCACCAGCGCCACCGGGTAAAGTGCTAATGACAAACATGCTTCATTTCGCTGTCTTGAAAGTGGAATTATGCTTGGAAGAAGAAGAAAGAAGTAGAAGCAAATTCTTGTTTGGACACAATCAAGCTGATCGGAGCGGATGCGGAGCTGAGGAGAAGCTGGCGATGGGCATATGCAAGATGATGGAGCTTACTGGGGGCATCCCGTGCCATATGTCAAGTTATGAGAGATGCTCGGTATCTATTCGAGAGAATAAACTGTAACCTCTTGAAGCTGCTACCGGATTTAACTCGAGCCTTGTCCAATACGTCCAATACGTAGCTACTGCAGACCGGCCGACTGCGTTCCGAGACAACCCGGCTGAGGCGGGCACACACCGAATAGAGATCCATCGTCGTGCATTCGATGAACTGCATCGTCTCCCCCCGCTCGTCCTGTCCTTTCCAGCTACTTCTTGTGCTCCCTCGAAGGGTAGTACCGCAACTCATCTGAAGCCCCTCACTCAACTTGACAAGCCAAAAAGCAAAACAAACACACGAGAAACTAAAAGAAAAATGGACAAAATGGCCGCCGATGAGAACTTTATCGTCCCACTCCTCATCAACGGGAAGGAAGAGACCGGCCCGGCCACGTTTGCCGTCGTCAGCCCGCACACCGGGACGACATGCTGGTCCGCCACGGCGGGCACCGAGGGCGACGCCGTGCGGGCCGTCGACGCCGCGGCGGCCGCGCTGCCCGGCTGGTCGCGCGTGAAGCCGGCGGCGCGGCGCGACCTGCTGCTCCGGGCGGCGGACATTCTCGAGAGCCGGCTCGCGGTGGCGGCGTGGTACATGCGCGGGGAGATGGGCGCCGACGTGGCCGCGTCGCAGGAGTTTGTCCTGCCGCTGAGCATCCGCCTGCTGCGCGACGTGGCCGGCCGCGCCGCGTCCATCTGCGGCAGCGTGCCGGCGGTGGAGGGCGAGGGGCGGAGCGCCATGGTGCTCAAGGAGCCCGTCGGCGTGGTGTTGGGCATCGTCCCTTGGTGAGAGAGCGCCTGTCGGTTAACGTAAACGCTGCCATCTACATGGAGCAAGCAATGCTAACGTTTGGGGAAAAACAAAAAGGAACGCCCCGTACGTCTTTGGCGTCCGCGCCGCCGCATGCGCGCTCGCCGCCGGCAACACCACCGTGCTCAAGCCGTCGGAGCTCGCCCCGCGCAGCTACTGGGCGCTCGGCCAGGCGCTGCAGGACGCCGGGCTGCCGCCGGGCTGCCTCAATATCGTGTCGTGCGCGGCGCGCGACGCGCCGGCCGTCGTCGAGGCCATGATTGCGCACCCCGCCGTCCGCAAGGTCAACTTTACCGGGAGCACGGCCGTCGGCCGGCTCGTGGCCGCGCGCTGCGGCCGGCACCTCACGCCGTGCCTGATGGAGCTGGGCGGCAAGAACAGCGCGGTGGTGTGCGCGGATGCGGATCTGGCGCTGGCGGCGCGGAGCATCATCGCGGGCGCGTTTCTGAATGTATGCCGGGCAGCGCCTATACTCTCTCTGTGGGTTTTGTGATGAACCGAGTTTTTGCTGACAACCCGCAATCGATAGTCTGGACAGATTTGCATGTCGACGGATCGCATCATTGTGCACAAGGACGTCAGGGACAGGTTCCTGGATGAGCTTCTGCAGCAGGCGGACAGGGACGCGCAGAGGATGACGCTCGTCTCGGCCGCGTCCAAGGCGCGCGTGCAGACGCTCGTGGCGAGCGCCGTCGCCGCGGGGGCCCGCGTCGTGCTCGGGGGCGGCGACGGCGACGGCACAACGGCGGACACGCGCGTCGCCCCGACGATCCTGGACGGGGTGAACGAGACGATGACGGTGTGGAACGAGGAGCTGTTTGCGCCGCTGGCCGCGTGCATGACGGCGGGCGACGACGACGAGGCCGTGGCGCTGGCCAACCGCGGCGGCTACGGGCTGTCGGCGGCCGTCTTTACCGAGGACCTGCGTCGGGGCTTTGCGCTGGCGAGGAGGATCGAGTCGGGGTAAGTTGGGAAAGACATGGCTCGGCTGAGCGGAGACTTTTGGAATGCTGATGTTGACTGGCGAATACAGGGCGGTGCACATCAACAGTATGACGGTTCATGACGAGCCTGTCCTCCCGCACGGGGGGGTCAGGAATAGCGGCTGGGGAAGGTTCAACGCCGACATGGGACTGGAAGAGTTCCTGGTTACTAAGACGATCACTTGGAAGGATTGAGGGAGAAGATGGAGAGTCGAGATCGGGCTGGGTTGCTTGATTCGCTTTTCAGATGGAACAATACATGGCTAGGACTACGCTATATCTAGTCTACAATTGTGACTACTAGCAACTTCAGTGTATACATGGCAAAACATCGATCTGAATGAAGCCATCGACGCTCAGTACGCTCTTGTGAGTTGTCGTATACAACATCGGTAACCTGCACGTGGCAGTGAGTTGTCGTATCCAGCATGGCTTACCTTCACGTGGCAAGTGTCTTGTGAGGATCCTCGAAACCCCCTGTTCGAGTCTCGGGATCAATTCATGCTGTTACCCGTCGGTTCCACGTCCGTCCATCTATTTCCCCCTTTCCATCTCATCCGGGCAACGACAACGTGCATGTCCAAGAACAATGAAATGACCATTATTTCGCATACACACTACGCCAGCAGAAGTTTGAACTCTCTCGCACCAAGGGCCTTTTCTTTCCCTTTCAAAAGCAATAAAAAACGTTACCTTCCTCAAAGAAAATAGACGGCTGTTAGGTACGGACGAATGCGGCAAACTGCAGCACAACCCTGAAACCGGCCCGGCAAGTCTTGCCGCCGGTCACGGATGTCGCCTCACCACTGGCGACAAAAACGGCCAATTTGGGCCAGTCTTTGCTGGTGAAACCCCATGGTTGTTTATGCTTTCAACGGGGGCATGAATAATTAAGGGGAATCTTTTTTGGAGACCCTGAAGTGTGTGTACCTGAGAGAGAGAGCATTGTCGGCCAAGTCTATTCTGCAAGTCAGTAGCCACGGCAAGCAACATGTGCGCATCAGAATCCGCCCGCATAATTCTAGTCTAGGGATTACAAAAAACATCTTCAAAGAAAGTGACAATATGATCATTAGTCCGGATTGGCGCAAGCCACAATGACTGCCTCTTCTTCTTCAGCTGCGGGCGCTTCTTGGACGTCTCCAAGCCACCACGACATCCCCCGCCATCTGTTCCAAGTTGGGTCGAAAAAACCCTCCACCAGTTGAAGCAGCTTACCACAAGAGGTTGGCACATCCCTTCTCTCTCTCTTTCTTACTCGTTGTTTAAAAATGTGGCGCCCCCAGGTTTCCAGCCCGCCCGCCCGCATCCTGTCGAACAATTGGCAACCCGTTGCGACTTGGCCTGACTCGGGGCCGCCTCTTTTTTTTTTCTTCTTCTTCTTGGCTTGAGCGGCGCAAGTTTGGTTCCATATAATATAGAGCAATCGAGGGCTTTTTCCTTGTCGCACCTGAGGGGTTCCCCAAGGGACTAGTGGGATCCTATCCGTTGTCCGCTGCACAGACGAGGAGGCATCGCTTTCGCGCAACAGCCTTGTGGTGCTGAAACATTGTCTAGTGAATTTCGGGTTCGTCTGCGTTGCATATTGCTACTTGGCGGGGGAAAGAGGGGAGTGACGAGACATGTGCGGTTCAAAGAGAAGGAAGGTCAAGGATCAGCAAGAAAAGCCTCCCCCCCCCCCAGCAAGTGTGGTGGAGATGGCGTTCTTGATGAGTTGTACCGTTGCCAACTGAATGCCAACAGTATTACTAAATTCAACAGGTGCCCAATTCAAGCTAGCGGCTCGATATGGTCAAGTGCGTCGTCTGTCCCGTTGCATCGGTTAAACAAGACGAGGAAGTCTACGTTATTAACTAGTTAGCTCCGCATCGTCTCTCTCTCTCTGGTCCTCCTGGTCATTGTCGTTGACCAGCTTACTCGTCTCCCACGATTGGAAAAAGCGCAATGCCCCGAGGCGGCAGGTGACTTCAAGGTTCACTTGCATCCCCCGCTCTTGTTTTTTTCCTTGTTCCTGGGCTGTCGAAATTCCGCGCATCCGGCCCAATGCGCTGCAGCAATTCCTCGCATGTGTGCTGACGAAATACAAGGAAGCGAGCGTCAAGTCGCTCGGCAGTCTGCGGGTGAGCGGGCAGCCATGCCCATAGTTACCCCCCCTTCACGTTTAGCCACAATTGTGAAAGGATGATGGACCTTGCTTGTGGGAGAGTAGGAAGACGCGAGCGTAAAATACAGACGGAATCGACTTATGAAATGCTGTGCTACGTACCACTGCAGCGCACATGAGCGATACGCTAGACATTTCGGCCATCATGGTAATACACAGGGCCTCCTATACACCCGATTATAGAAGTTGTGGCTGCACGGGGAAAAGTGCGTACCGTCAGGCTGTAGATATTGACCCGGGTTGGGTTCGGCGGCGAAAGATGGTCTCTAACTGGCTCCTGTGCATCCTTGGTGAGGCATTCATACGGGAGATGTGATGCTAAAAGTGCGCCCTAGGAGAGCCGGCCCCGGTGTACAAGATGTGATGTAAGGTTCTCTACTTATGGTGGCCAGCTGCCAAAACGGGCCCGGCATTCGAGGCACGGCAAGAATCCGTGAGCCGATGGCGGTCGGAGCCGGATATGCCGGGTAGCTATCCTGGGTAACTAGAGCGACCGACGGCCTGGCCGAGTCCTGCCCTGGATAGAGTAATTTGTACGAAGCAACTACAAAAGTCAGACCACGAGCGGTAATAACTGCAGGTCAACATGGTCCATCATTACATGCTATATAATGGAGCATGGTCCGGCAGAAGCAGGAAAGAAAAAGAGACAACCAGACCCCGCCTGCCAACTGACGTTGCCTTTGGCGAGCATGACTTGGCTTGCATGTGTTGAGTGGCAACTTATCTGTAGTTATCATACATAACTCTCTCTGTCGGCAGTATGTAACCTGAGTAAGGCCGACGCCAGCAACTCTACACCTCATTTTTAATATGTACTGATAATATGGCCTTCTTCAGTGAGGCTGACGCCGGCAACTTTACGCCTCATTTTTCATATTTACTGGCCTTCTTCAGCGCCTTTCCTTCGCCACGTAAATACTTGCATACTGAGCCCATCTCTTTGACGCAGTACACGCACCCAACTCGCATACGTTTGTATCGCTCGAGATTCGTTAGCAAGATGCCTGTTGCTCGCTCCCATGGGCAGTCGCCGGCACTTGCAAGCCTTGTTTGGCCACTGCACGGAGCAGAGGGCGTGCCTCTAGTTGGCCAAGTTCGGTGGGCAGGCGCCGGCAAGTGGGCATACACACAGTGTGGGATGCAATGGATGGGCAAGGGAACATCAAAAGACGCTATAACCGGTTTGATTGTTCATGCAAGCGGACCAGTCCGCTGGTCCACGATGCCGATGACGCTCTGCGCTGTGCCCCCAGGCTGCTTGTTGGCCAGGCCAGGCCAGGCACGCAACGCTCATTCAGGTACCAGGGGGCTCGAATCAATGCAGAACTTGTATACAGCGGGCAGGCAGACAGCAGGGACGGCGAATTGAGCCCGCAATGCGCACCGAGTTGCCAGCACGGGCATAACCGTCAAGCAGCCAGGCCAGGCCCCCCCCCGGTAACGTACCGAGTGCGACTCGCCGATTCGCCATGGCTGTGGAGACGCTGTAAGACAATGCTGCTCGGCGGAACAACTTGAGCTCAGCTGGAAGCTGACCAAAGTGTGAGGCAAGAAGCTGACCAACTAACTATTTATGCGTTGGACGTGGTGGACGAGGTAGTTGGCAGTATTACCGACGGCTGTCATGACTTGCGGTACCAAGCAGTTGCTGAAGCGGTTGGCATGTGGTCTCTTGAGTAATTAGGCAATTAATTAGGCAATTAACTCGGCAATGGATGATGGCGCAGTGCTCATGCAAACACGTGCGCCGCCATTCTGCTTTTTCCTGAGAGCGACATGACATCAAAACCCATCCAGGTCAAACCATCAATGGCGAGATTTCCTCTTTTATCATGCGACCCACCAGTCACCTTATTGTTGTGTTGTTATTACTTGGTATATCGACAGATAAACACCTTAATAGTTACAAGAGGGGCTCGCCGGTGGATAAGTCGTGGACCGGGCATACAGCACAGCCGAATCAGATGTGGCTATCCTTGGAGAGCTGGAGAGCGAGATCGAACGACGCAGATGGCGAGCTCGTGGGATTTTACACCCGTAGTTGCCGAGGAAGAACAGCCAGCCCAAGTAACTAGCCTACTAAGTAAATCCATTTTCTACGGGGTTATGAGACGATTTGCCCTACACGTTCAGTTTGCTACGGCGACACCGGCTTCCACGGTTCCCGGCTCGGGCAAACCAATCTAACTAACTAGTGACCTTGTTAGTTCAACTCGATGTCTGTCTTGGTTCCACAGGTGGCAGCAGAACGGTGGTCGTCCGACAACCTTGACCGGACAAGGTAGATGGGGTTTCCATTTTTTTATCCCCCTCATTCGCGACTCGAGCAAATGCCCTGCTATCAAAGTCGATCCTGAAACGGGTGCCCTCGCGGCCAGGGTCAGTGCTGAAGCTGGGCGATATGCACAAAAAGGGTCGCTGGTGGCACTTTGGTGCTTCTGTTTCAGAAACTCTGACGAGTGCTCGGGTGCAGGTCCTGTATGACGGAAGGAATGGGGAGGAGGTTGTATTTTGTGTTGACGGGGCTGTAATTTGTATAGGAGATGGAACTGAGAATCCTTGGGTAACGTGGTGTTCCAAGTGGCCGGGTTCTATTTATTGTTTCAAGTCATGTGTAGGCGCCGTGTAATAAAGAGAGTTTTGTGCAATCGACACCTGGTGGGACTAGTTACTTGTCATGGTGTATCTCTCTGAACAGGGTGACCATTTTTGAAAATAATAATAATTATTTTTTCTACACATGTAAGGAGTGAAAGGAGGGAAACTAGAAATCGTCTCGTCTGGCCACACTCTGTCAAGGAAAGGCTGACGCAACATGCAGTAACTGAATCTTGGGCTTGGCATTGACCAAATGAACTAGTTAGTCTAGTTAATAGTTAGTTTATTCACTAATAATTCCAGGCACATGCTGAAGACTTGGTTCCTGTGGATCGCTGCTGGGTGTGAACGGCGTACAGATTAGTTACAGATTACAAAAGTAATGCAGGGAGAGAGGTGTGGGGCACGGCGAAATCCCTTTGAGAGGCTGGGATTCGTTTATTATTATAATTATTATGGGCGAGCGACCTGGGTTTCACATCAGATAGATTCTGGTGATGGAATGACGGGTGGCTTTGAGATTGGGGCGGGTACAGATTCGTTGGACGTGTGGTGATGATTCCAGCGTCTTTGTTTGGTGGTTGCAGTTGGGTTCCGAGTTGGAACGATTTGTCATCTGATACAGGTAGCAGAAAAGTGGCTTGCTGTCTTTTTATGAATATTGCGAGGGAGAAGAAAAAAATGTCTCTGCCACTTGCAATTTATGGCCAGTTTTGGATGTTGTATTTTGGTACCTGGTGACCACCGTAGTGCAGTATACCAGCACACGCCGCAGCCTCGGAGCAGGTGCAGCACTTTGTCTTATGGAGGCCCTCTTTTAACACGGAGACGCCGGGCCTCTGCATCGCATATTCGTACCTTGTTCTTCTCCCGCATGGTAAAGAGGGCTTTCGTCATCTATGAATACTTTCGGGTCGTCATGGGCCAGACAAAGAGGTATGCAAGCTACCTCCTACCTACCTAGGTAGGAGCTAGGGAGAGGCACTCGACCGGTTGACCGGCCAGTGGTGAGGTTAAGAGGCTCTAAATAAACTGCCGCCGGCCGCTGTAGTAAGGCTACGCCGCTGTAAAAAAAAAAAAAACCTTGTTTGGGGTGTGTAGACCTACTAATTTATGTGCCTACAGTGGGTGTATGTACCTCGCAATCGACGCCCAATAGACCCTGCAGGCCGTTATTGATGGACTGGTACATATCCATAAGTAAGTACGGGAGAGACATGTTATCAGGTAGTTTGCCAGTTGCGTACTCATCAACCTCTGTATTATTAGTTATTAGCTTCCATTCGCGCTTGCGGCTGGCTGGGCTGCGACAACTACCTCCTACCGGTTAGTAGGTACCTAAGTAAGGTACCTGTTAAAAACCCACAGCGCCCACCACGGGCCGCGACACCAGCTGATTTTTGCCACCATCTTGTTTACCCTCACCATGTATCCGTACATATCTACGCATAACTAGCTTGTTGCTTATTCAACTAGTAATATCCGTTGTATTCTCTGCCATTTTTACGCAACTTTGTCAGGTACAATATGCATAGTCATGCTGGTTGCTACATGTTGCCCGGCACTTCTGATCAGGGCGGAACCACGCACGACTCGGCCACAGGCAAGACTACTAATCTATCTACTGCCCGGTGGCGCCGCCCATTCCCTCCTCGCCTGGGATTTCCGCAACTAGTTGGCAATATCGACGGCACAATGTTTTTTCTATTCGAGGTACACAAGCGCAATATTTGTAGGAATAGCCTTGCGGCCATGTTGCGGCGATGCGCCGTGCTACCAACTGTTGACCCGGCCAGAGGGGGGTTGCTGTGGGCGCGCGCGTGTTGTTTTGCATCGCCGTGGTACGTTGGGCCTTGAACGCATTTTGTAGCCAAGTTACATGGACAACGTTGCGAATTTGTAGTTAATAATAACAATGTCAAGAGTACGGATACGGATACTTTGGATACTTTGGTCATGTCGCTTGTTCAAGGGGTGTGGGGTGTGGGCGGGCAACAGTTGTGTGGCGCCATCCAGGAATCATCTGGTGCGCAAAGGCAAGCAAGGCTCTGCAAACAGACCAGACATCTGACAGGACATGTGCACCACGGTGCTGAGGATGCAAAGAACTCTTAAAATGCCATTGTTTTTAATTGTTCTTTCAATTTTCTTTCGTCTGCCAAATGCTGAACAAGGCAGGTCTTCAGTATGGAGAGGTACAGAGGTACAGAGGTACAGAGGAACAGAGGTACAGAGGTACAGAGGTACAAGGTACCTGTCCAGTATCCACCCGCTTGCACTTCCCGCACAAGGCCCAGGCCGGCTGCCACGCTCTTTGCTCCACGACTCCACGACTCCACGCTTGACCCTCCAACTGCCTCCTTCCTTCCACTGCGTCCACGCACGCTATGGCGCTGCCACACGCCCGCCTAACAGTACAAAGTACACTAGAGCGACTACTGTCACTGGGCAGATGGTGGTGCCGCGGCGCTGCTCACAGTGTGCAGTGCAACTACTCAGTTACAAGGTTCCTAGCCCAATCCCAACCAAGGCCCGCCCCCAGCCTGTCAATGTATACATTCTCCCTCGCCAAATCCCCCCACCCGATCACACGTACCTTTTACCACACCAGCCTGCCTCCCCATCTACCTACCCACGTAGGTACCCGGCCTTTTGGCACCCACACGGCCAGAATAGGTGCCACGGCCAGCCCAGCACGACTGGTCAACTGCGTGCCACCAAGCCCCAGGCTAGTTAGCCCGCGCCCCCAGCCCAGGCTCGCTCGCTCGTCTCCTCGTGCTGGCTGTGCCACTCGCTCCTCGTCCTCGTACATACCCTCCTCCATCTCGAACCTCCGACCTTGTGCCTCACTCTCTCACCTCACCTCTTCCTCCCACCACCCCCGCCCGACCGCTTCTTCTGGTCCCCAGCTTGCTCTACGCCGCTCGTATCCTGTACAACAGCATCATTGACCATATCGCGTCGTACCGCTTGGCTGTGATTCACTTCCTCCCATCTGCTGGCCCCGTGGGGTCCGCACCTCTACTGAGCCATCGCCGGCTGCCCGTCTCCCCCAACCCGTCTCTCGCTTTCCGCCTTACCCTCCTACCTAGACTCTCGGCCGGCCCTGTACGATACATTATGCAACCCTTATAACGAATTCATTTCAACTTTTTCGAAACTACCCAATTTTGCTCGCCTCAGCTCTCGCTCTCGTTCCTCGACTTCCCCCGACCCTGCATTGCACTCCTACCCTCGCCTACAGTACGCCCTCCGCCTCAACATCCTCCGACACAACACACTCCGACCCAACAACCTCCAACTCCTCATTTCCGCTCCGCCACAACCATCACACCATACCACGACTTCTCACCATGGATTGCCTCAAAGTTCCAGAGGCGGGTCTGCACCTCACCAGATCTCCCCCTCCGGACTCTCCTCTTCCGCCTCAGGCATTTGCTCTCTCCCTCAGTGGCAGCGTCGTTGATGGCCTCCTCCGAGCGGCTCGCGATGGAAACTCTATTCAACTTGCTCTTGGCAAGACTCCCGTAAGTCTCTCAATCCTTGCCCATACATTCCACGTCTGCTTCAACTTGGCTCTGCCATATCCTTCAACTGGTCAACCCATGCAGTCCAACCTGGCCCTGGCCTTGGCCTGCTTCTGGGAATAATGGACGCCGTGCTAACACGCAGGATACAGACCTTACACTATGGCAACAGCTCACATCGTATATCACGTCCCGAAACCTCTTCGCCCTACGAACTCTACCTGACACGACCCTACGACTCAACCCGAGAGGCAGCCAGGCTCCCCATCACCACCAATCTATATACCAAGCCTCACCAGAGCAAGCCAAAACAAAAAGCGACATCCTCCAACAAGGCGGCAGACTCTGGACTGGATTCTGACATTGAAGCGCTGCAAAATGGCCTGGCGGCTCGAGAGGCGGCCAAAGAAAGGTAGGCCGCTGTTCACGTGCCAGACTCTTCTATAACCAATCTGGTTATACTTACTTGCTACTAGGTCTCAAATGATCGAGAGAGCCCCCAATGCTGCCAAGCCCACAAAGGCCAAGAGCAAGCTTCTCTCAGGCTACAATGCCGTCCCCCGATCGATAGCGACGTCACCGAGCCACACCCCGTCTCCAGCCACCGCCCCCCACCGTCAGCAGCCAAACAGGCCGTTGAAAGAGCCAAGGAACACAGAGTGCCACTTGTTCATGAACTCGCTACCGGTGACAAGTCAATAGACTACCTACGACAGAAATGGGTCGGCCGTCCGGAAGACTTCAAGTCGACATTGGAGAAGATGGCCGAGTTCCACCCCGACACCAAGAATTGGAGTATGAAGAAAACCTACTGGAAAGAACTCGACGTATGGAATTACGACTACGATAGCGAAGAAGAACGGCAAACAGCCATTGAGAGCGCTATAAGACAATATGACAAGCAGCGATTGTCCGCCTTCGAGCCTGAATGGCAGAAGTTGCTGAAAAAAGAAGAGCGTGGCAAGGGCAAATGCCTGAGCCGACTTCAAGCATCCTTGGCCAAGGGGCCGACCCAGCCAGCCCCCAAAATTAAGGTGCAAAAAGCAGACGATAGCTCAACTACATCCAAAGACGATGGAGATGCTCGCAGTGTCGCCAGTGACCGAAGCAGAGCTGGCGGCGAACCAATGTCGAGGACGAATTCCTCCAGCAGTGCCACCAAGGCAAAGAAGCTAGCCAAAGAGCCAGAGCCGAAGCGAGCCGCGCCAACTACCAAGTCGAAACCCGCAATGCCCAAACCTTCACCGACCAAGCCCAAGGCTGCTGCCGCCAAATCAAACGGCGCACGCGTCTTGTCTCAAGCCATCATTGAAAACTCGGATTCGTCTGGGGACGAAGCGCCACTCGCGCAATCGAAGCCGAAGCCGAATCCGAAGCCAACCGTCAGCAAGGAACCTCCTGCACGGCCTGCACCCAAGCCTGCACCCAAGCCTGCCGCTAAACCTGTTGCCAAGCCTGTGGCCAAACCTGTGGCCAAACCTGCTCCCGTAAAGCGACCTCACTACGACGAAGACGAATCGAGTTCTAGCTCGGGAACTCCCTTGTCCAAGAGACTAAAGCAGAGGCCGCCCCCGCCACAGACTAGCTCGAAGCTCAAGTCCCGTGTGCCGGATATGCAACACGCTTCTCGTCCCGCTACAAAGACAACGGCGCCCCGGCCCAAGAACACATCGCCCATCAAGTCGTCGCCGCTCGCTACTTCACCACCCACCAACGCATCTGACATTGAGTCGGACCACCGACGGCCAATCAAGAAGCGCAAGGCTGAGTTTGAGGGTCGGGCAGACACTGCGAAGCGTCAGGCAATAGCCAATGTGCCCCGAGAAGTGCTGGAGAGGGCGACAAAGTTCAAGGAGTACTACGCCAAGTACGAAGCCTTGCACTACCAGATTCAAGCACTTGCCCATCCGCCGCAGGAGAAGATTGAGAATTTGCTCAACATGCGAGGCAGGCTGAAGTCGATGAAGGAGGAGTTTGAGCCGTATAGAAAGCGCTGATGCATGCAGCAGCTGGGGTGTGGTTCGCAAGCCGTTTTCTTCCGGCATGACTTGGGTTTCTGACGGCGCATAGAGGGTCATTACTACTACACAGGGTATTTTTTCCGTCATTTTTCGTCTTTGATGTTTTTTTTTTTTTAAATCTGTAGCATTTACACCGCCGGAGTTATTGTTTTTGGGAAACAGGTTTTTGCATCCATGGGGGACTGTTTTCCCCCCTTTGCAGCCAGGTTCGGCTATATTGATGATTTGGGTTTTTCCTCGTTACAGATACCACGATGATGCAAAAAGAAGCTTTGAACACATGAGCAATGTTAGACTTGATCCGTACAACCAAACATGGTGTGTTTTTTTTTGTGTGAAGTGACTGTCTGTCTACCCCGTGTTTGTCTCCATTTACTACGAGCAGGTGAGCCAGCTTTTGGCCGCTCCGTGTCGGACAGAGTTGCCATTCTTTACCCTGTCATGCGGATGACAAAAGAATTGGCCGAGCAGATAGTCTAGTTTCGCACTCTAAGCAATTCAAGTCAAGAAATATTAGGAGGATTGGAATGATACAATAGATAGATACAACTAAAGATAAAGCCAAAGATCATGAAAACATAAGAAGAACAAGAAAGATAATAGTTTACTACTACTGCTTACCTAGCCGGCCGTTTAGGTACTTTGTCCACCTCGTCTACGCGCGCCGCGGATAACGGCTCCCTTTGGTGCAACTTCCGCACCGACGGTGCCGGAGCCAGAAGCCCGTCCGCCCGCAAGACTCGGTCCTACCAGTTCGACACAGCGGGGGGGCGCTCATCTCATAGGTCGAGATGAAGGGCTTCTCCCCCGTCCCCTCTTCTTCTTCCCGATATGAACGGGAGGAAAACAGGGTCCAGCTGTGCCCCACGTTGACGGGGACCACTTCATGAGAAATGGACTTGTAGGAAGAAACCCTTTTACTATTCCTAGTTGGAAGTGGAATATCAGACTTCTTTGACTGGTAAAAGGGTTTGGGTCGCCTTTGTAGAAGTTCTCTGAGGGGAGGGACTTGTTCACGGAGACAACCGGTCGGCTTCTGGTGTCGATTTGTACGGGATCTGTGTGTCTGGTTCTTTTTGCTTTTTGCGCGGTTCATTCTACCTTGCCGCGCGCGTCAGAGTTAAGGATCAATAAAGGTGAAAGAAGACGAGGGGAACAAACGGTATATACAAAACACTTGGTCGGTGTCACTGCACTGTTTGGTTCTCCACCTAGCACGTTTCGGGGAAACAAAGAAACGTCCCGGCCGGCAATCTAGCCGCCTCGCCATGGCTGTGGCTGTGGAGGAACTGAGCAGCCCAGTTTCGATGAGCTCGTTTTTGTCCTGCCGATTGGGAGCTGGGACCGACCGTCTGGAGCCGTGGGGGCCGGCGCAGCCAACAGGCAAGGCCCCAAGCCGCAAGTGTCCAGAGGACGCGATACGTCTCTTCCTTCAGGAGAAGCCTCGCTCGCTGGCTGTCCACCGACAGACGAATACCGTAAAGGTCGTCTGGGATACCGTTGGAAAGCCTTTGTCTGAGCGATGTGGTTGTTTAGCGGTTGGCGATAGTGCGCGGCGCGCCGGAGCTATTGCAACGTTTGCACGAGTGGTTCGTGAGCCCTGTCAGGCGCCACTGGTGGGCTTCAAAACGTGACATTGTCCTCGATATATACAGCGCAAGACGGCGGCCAACATGGATATAATGGCGGGCGTGTGCGCATTCGACCTGCCGCACGTGAGCAGGCGACGAGGCGCGACGAGGCGCGACGCGGTCGGACCACGAGTTCTTCAGCGAGATTTTTCGATTCCCGGTACGCTGTGTAAAAATTAACAACAGGTGATACCGAAAATGGCTCAGCGAAGGGCTAATTTCTGCCTTCTCGATTGTGCTGGTGGCCGATGCGCTGTACAACGACGACCATCCCGGACGGTTGGTCTCAGCAGTCTCGCGCAACTTGGCACTCGATGCGAATATTAAGTCCTATTCCTGTCACCGAAGCGTGATGATGCCACTCTCAAGCTGACGGAGCAGTTGTAGGCTCGTCATGCTCGACCTGGAGCCGCCGTTGTTCAATGACGACGGGGACGAATTTGCGGGCGATGATGACTGGGCCGACGACGACGAAATAGATGGCCCAGATGTTCAAAGTACAATGCTGGATGGGGATCTTCTCGCGGGGAGGAGGCTCTATCTTGATGACAGAGGAAGATTTACTGTCGAGTTTGACCATCGCAATACGACTGATTTAACCATGTGCGTTGGACGATGGTGACAAACGATGTATACTAGACATTAGAGAGCATAGAAGCGGCGGAAATCAGATCGGAAAGGTGAGGGCGATGCTTGTTGAGCGATTTGGAGCAAAAATACTGAATCATGCTGACGCCGACCGCTCTCATGACTTCGCCACCGTTTGCACCACATCGTATGCTTCATAGCCCCAACAGAAGCAAACCCGAAAACAAAGTCGTCTATCTCGCTCTTCCGACGTCAGGGTTCTGCCTAAAACAAAGGGTCAACAAGCTGAGGCACACCGCCTAGTAGACGTTACGCCCTCCGTCCCCCTCAGGTTCAAGCTGCCTCTGCCAATCTGGACTACTTGCCACCCACCCCTTTACCTATCTTGGCGATTCAACGTAGTAGTTTGGTCAATCTTTCTTGACAAAATTGACTCTTGGGATGCCGTCAATACTGTCTCGGGATCCTTTGCCAGGGATGGAGCATCGCGTCGCCTCATTTCTGCCCGTATTGTGAATGACAGCAGAGCCATGGCATCCCCAGTCTGTGTTTACAGCCCCCAGATTACACCACTGGTAGAGACAATGAGTAGTCTTGCGTCGTGCGACTTGCACAACCGTGTCAGTTCGCGCCTTTCTTTCCGGTGAGCAATGACCATGCGGGCTCGGAAACGGCCGGGAGGAGGGTATTGTATTGTATTTCTATTTTACGTCGTGGCCGGGAGGAGGGTGAGGCGCGGTAGGGGCCAATAAAAGGCAAAAGACGACGTAGAAATGGACATGACAGGCCACGACAGGGCATTTCAAGCTGGTGTGGCTATCGTAACGCGTATTACCAACAAAGAAACCCCCCAATGCCGTGGTACGCTTGTGTAGTTGGCGTGCAGCCGGGCAACACGAGGTGCCAACCGGAAGCAGAGAGAAGCACAAGAGGAGAGAAGAAGGGAGACGCATGTGGCCGGCGAAGAAAAGAAAACAAGGCGAGACGCTGATATTCCGGAGCATCATGTCACAAGTGTACAGTTTCGGCGTGGTTTCCCGCCTCAAGTGAGTTCTCTTGATCAGTGACAAAGTGTAAAGGTCCCCAAGGAGACACCCCATTGTTGGGCTTGTGCAGCCCGGGAAAACTCCCACATGGCAGAGGCTCTGTAACAAATCGTAGGAAGGACGAAGAGAGTACGCGCGTCGCAGAATAGAACCGGTTCGCGGCTCGGACGCCTCATCGATGATCGGTCGTACGGGAGACAAAGCAACAATGGGAGGAACCACATCCCCTGCCGTTGATCTCAAAAAGGGAGCTTCTCCTGCTTTCTGTATTGGTTGCAAGATTGGTCATGCTGGCTGGTCGAAACGTTGCATCCGATCAGTGAATCATCAAGGCGAGGAGGAATGCCTGGAGGGATACGGGCCATCCTTTGCCTTGTTTCCACAAATGAGGCACCCCCCTGCGCAGATCAAAAGGAATAAGGTGGGAAATGCGTGGCTATGGCTATCGATCGGGACGGGGCGAGATTAGATGTGGCTTGAAGCCTTAAAGTCTAGACCTATAAAGAGATTCGCTCTCCCAAGCACCTCCTCCCTTCGTCGTTTGCATCGTTCCTACTACACCTCCGCACCACACCGGCTCCAATATATTTCCTTCCAAAGACGAAGAAGGATTCCTTCAAAACAGTACTCCTTGATCAATCTTATCACTTCCCTTTGCGCCTTGTGCCCTCTTATTCTTCTTTGTATCTACCGTGGCAGAGGCTTCCTCGGTGGCCCACTACACTTTCACCTTCTTTCACCTCGAACCACCGCCAGTCTACAACTCCTAGCATCAAAAGATCCACGACCTATTTGCTTCAATCTATACATCATTTATATCCAACTGTTTGCTGTTGCATATCAGTTCAATCCCAAGCGCTGACCCCCTCTTCCTTCCTTGGGCACAACACCAAGTTTGTTTTGTCCCTTGCGGCCTCCTCAGATCACTCGGCGAGCCGCGCGGTTCCGAACAAAGCACGAACAAAACATCCTCTCTACCTATATCCAGCTACTATTCGATCGAACTATACCCTCTCACCCACAACCATGCCTTGTACTGCACAATACACGCCCAACGAAATCTTCTGGGTTCTTAAGCAGTGGTTCGACTTCGGAATAAGAGACCATGCGGTAATTTGTATGGTTTTCGAAACTACCTTTGGACGAGAGTTGAAGAGAAACCAGTTGAGATATGTCGTGGGCAAGTACGGAAAGGACGCCGACTATGGGTAAGTTTTGCACATGTCCAATCATCCCCCACGACGGCTATGCGCGAATCCGCGGCATTGACGGCTAACATCCCGGGCTTGGATATGCAGCTGCCCTGTTTACACGGGCGAGCCTATCCTAAAGATTAACAGATGCTCCGAAGAGATTGAGCGGCTATCAGAAATACCGGCTACCGCGCGTATACAGCCAAGAACAAACCAGGAGCAAGATGCCAACAACATGTCGAACGAGAGGATGGAAATAACCGACAACGCTGAACAAGAGCCCAACAGCGAAAGCAGTGCAATGGAGGAGACCATGTCATGCATTACAGTCCGGTACGCACTGTTTATGGTTCTATCTTTACTGGCAAATTTGAAGATGATTTTGTCTCTTTAATTCCAGGCTCGAATATATCACTAACAATACCACAGACTTTCGCCAATCACCGACCAGAACAGCAGACAACCCGCAGCAGCACCTGTGCCTGCGGTGCCCACAGCTCCAAGAGCGCGGAGAGGGCACCGCGGAGTGAACAAGTTGCGAACCGCCCTCTCATGGCAGCAGGCCAACGCTGAGGTGCAGGCATACCAACAAGTTGGCGCACAGGTGCAGGCATATCAGTCATTCGAACAGCAGATGCAGCAGATGCAGCAAAGGCAGCAAATGCAGCAAAGGCAGCAAAGGCAGCAAATGCAGCATCTGCATCATCTGCAGCAGAATCAGCTGATGGCTGTGCCGCAGAACCCCACCAACCAAGTAAGTCGACCAAGTTCCTCTGAACCGGACTTCTCAAGTCAGTCTCACCTGCAAATGTTAATCGAAACCAACTGCTGATACTTATACTCCCACAGATTCCCGTATTCTGGCCGCAGGCCAATCACCACGCTTCCACGAACAATGTGCAGTTCAGCCGACAGATGTGCCAGGCTCGGGGGCTCATTCAACCGGAGACCGTTCTGAGAGGGCAGCCAGCACGGATGACCTCAGCCTACTCGGGCCAACATGATCCGTTTGCCGAGTTTCCCCAGCAATTTCCGTACGAAAGCCAGAGCCGGGGTTTGGTTTCCCAGCCATGGCTTCACGGCCACGTACAGCAATTGCCGGGGACGGGTTTCGCGGCGCTTGATGTAGCGCTCGAATCACCCGAGGTCGTCGTCGCTGCCCACCAGCAGAGTCTCTGGGGAGCCACCGAACAGGAAGCACCGGAACTCACAGTAACAGTGGAAGCGGAAGTTACCCAGCAAGAGAGAGAAGCAGAGTCGGAGGAGCCTACGGGAGAGCTACCAGCCTCCTTCCCACCATCGCCGGGAGCGTTGCAGCAGGATCTGCCGCTCTCCAGGGAGGAGGAGCTGGCGATCTTTGGCTACCCGCAGGAACCACTGACCGACGGAGAAGTCGAGCTCCTCGGGGACTATGCCGACCATGGCGTCGCAGACTTAGATGCCGGGGCGAACAACGGCATTGAAGCTGCGGCCGCCGAGCCGGATATGTCCCAGGTGCACGAGGAGCTCGCCTCCACAGCGGCTCCGCTCAGCTTCGAAGAGTATTTTGAATCTCTTGATCAAACATTCCCGGCAGACATTGACTTTGACAACCTGGAGCTCCTGGTAGTTACTCCTAGCTCGAACGTCGACGAATCGGCGTTTCGAGGGACGTGACACCAGAGAACAGGGTCAATGGGTGAATGTCGGGAATCTTGAGAGATAAAAATCACACTCTTCATACGCATCTCGCGCTTCTTTCTGGGGGCTTGCTTCAAAGTGAGATTTCATACGGGAAACCGGTGGGACATCTGTGAGTGTTGCGTCCTTGTCGGGTCGTGCTTGGTCGGTGAGTTCAGCGTTGTCACATTTCCACTCACCTTAGGACCCTTTATGTCTCCTGGGAGCCTTTGTCCTGGGTGGGATGAAGAGAGAGAGAGAAGGTGAGCCTCCTTTCGGGCTCAGAGCATGTTTTTATACTTGCGCGAATGGACCTCGCCCGCCCTCCATTCCGTGCAGGCATTGCGCAGAAAGTTCTTCTTTTTCTTTCTCTGGGGCGGCACCCCCCTTTGAATTACGGGAAGGCGGGATGTAAGCGCTTGGTTGTCATTTCTCTCTCTGATAGATTTGCCAAGATTGGTCGCATGCGCCTCTTGCTGGTTGTTGCATTTTGCACCTATCAATCACGGGCATGAGGCGGATAAGCTGCCTTATTGGTGTTGCACCTAGGTTGGACAAGGTGCTTTTTTTTTTCTTGCTTTCTACATGATGCCACGGCTTGGCGCTTTTTTATTTTGATTACTCTGCTTATTGCTTGGCTCTTTCCTCACTTTGGGTATATATTTTTTTGGGAGGTGCATAACTTGTCTGGGGAGTTTGTTGGTGCGTCATCATTCTGTATTACGAGATACCCATTTCTATTTTTATCGGTTGCTTTGGCTTTTTGCTCCAAAGATTCTAATTACTTTGATTTACTCAGGTGGTTTCAAATTTTTTATATTGATCAAGCGTCTGTGATTGCTATAAATACTATAAAAAAACATCATATTCAAGAAAGAAAAAATAGGTAAAGGAAAGGGTCATGTCTCGTGTGCAATAATGCTTGGGTATCTTTCGCTATGTCTGTGATGTGCGGTGGTGTGATAACTAATGCGGGAGTGATATGTGATGTGTGTGTTTGCGTTTTGTGTATTGGGTGAGCGTCGACAAAACAACGGCTGGATGTGTCGTCGCCCGAGCTGGGCATGCATCCAGCCCAGTGTCGCACCAAGAATACCCAGCCTATCAATACTGGTCTCGTGCTGGAAAATGTTCTTCAATGTCCGAAATTGCCTGCAAAGTCCATGACTTGTCGGCATGTTGCGAAATGAGGCGATGATTGCGCGTGCAGCCAGCCTCCCGTGCAAAAGAAGCAGGCGATGTGGCCGCCGCCGCCGCCCGTTCCGCCTTGTTTAATCAAAATCGCCCTCTGTATTGGCCTACCATGTCAGACTTGTATGATGAGATTCCGCCGGGAATCCGCCTCTTCCAGCGGAAAGCTGCAGACAAATTTAAACAACTCTCTCAGATAGCCAAAGCGGGCTTGGGACGTGCCGATCATGACCTGGACCGACTTGGCCAGGTCTTGTACGGATACCCTCTTCATACGCGAGGAGAGCACAAAGCTGCTGCGCGGAACGAAGCTGTCGGCGAGAATGGACTCCTTGTACTGCTGCAGCAGGGTGGCATGCGTGGCCAGGGAGCCAAACGCACCCGGCTGCAGCTCCGACGCGAATTTTTGTAGCGCCGTCGCGCCCGTCTTCACGTCCACAATCGCCTCCTTGTTGAATCCGAGCTGAACGGCGGCCCGCAAGACGAGAACCTTGGCGCGCGTCACATGGAGGTCCTCGGTGGCCGTAGTCGTGGTGGCAGTGCTCGAGGTTCGGTTGCTGTTGTGCGAATAATTGGACAAATTGGAGGCGCTGCTTGGCCAGCGGCTGCCACGGCCACCATCGCTGGTGGGACCAAGGATCATGATGTTGGGCATCTGGGGGGATCGACTTTCCGGCGAGATGGGCGTGTCTTCGAACTCGGTGACGGGGGTTTCGGGCACATGCGGGGGCTTTCTTGGTCGCTCCTCTTGGAATGACCCTTTACTGCTGCCTTCTCGCTTGGAACGCGATGAATGATTGGAAGAACGACTCTCCCTGCCCGTCTGCTCCGGGGAATGATAGGAAAAGCTTGTCTGGCTGGGCCGAGGTGTGCTTCTTTCCGATCTGGAGGCGCTGAGTCCCTCGCGGAACAAGTCGTTGAGGTTATAAGTAGCTTCGATGGCAGCGACAAAGAGTGTCTCGTCTGGAGGGTTTCCGTCCCGCCGATTTTGACGAATACTGAAGAGAACTTCTGTCAAGGACCAGCACGCTCTCAAAATTCTGTCCGACTCGTCCTGCAAGACACTTCGTTGCTTCATCAGGCGGTGGCAGATAGTTACGTAAAAGTCAAGCGTGCGTTCTCTGAATGCCTCGGGGAGGTTCCGGTTATCCTGGCCACTATAGAGACTGCACAAAGTAAGTACTGTGACCAAGACAACGGCTGAAGACGCAACAAATGCTTACTGGTTGTTCAATTCAAAAGTGACACGCAACATTGAGTCGAATATCTCGTCCTTCCTTGGACGGAGTTCGAATAACGCCTGACAAAATTTTCTGCACAAATTCAAGCCGTCACGAATATTGAGAGAATCCTTGTCGCTGGTTTCATCGCTGTAGAGTCGCTCGCAGAGCTTCCAGCAGGTCTGCCAGGCGTAGACATGGGTGTCGGGGACTGAAGAGCTGCTCAGGTCTCGCTTCCTGCGCCGCGTATTGTAGCTGCCGAATTCGAGACAGCATGTCCATGCTGTGTTGAACAAAAGCTTCAGTCGCTCGATCTCGTTGTGTTGTCCTCGAAGCTGCGCTCTACCGAAGAGTCCCTCGCCGTCGGAATAAAGGTCGTCGTCGTCACCCTCGGCCTCTGTCTGTTCCTCGATTTCTACCCAATGAGCCACTTGATCCGCGAGTGTTGCTTTCCCGGACTTACTTTCGAGGCTGCTTGTACTGCTTGAACGCAAGCGATTGCTTTCAGCCAACATGTCCTGGAGGTCCTGGGCTTGTGGAGTGGAACTGTCCAGGCTGTACCTCACGGGTTTGATGTCTGTCTTTACAGGAGGGAGATTATGGTAGGTCTGGGTCACCAAATCGTCAGCCTCTTGGCATGTCAAGCTCGGTGCATTCTTACGTTGGGTGGACTCGAAGGTAGACTGGCGTCGTCCATTTGTGGTGACGATTTTTCACTGGATTGACTTTGGCGGGTAGTAGACTCGTTGGAGGTCTGCGGTTGCTGTCAGCGATGCTTTCGTAGCCAGGACTAATGATGCTAGCTTACCCAGCTTCGAAAGCTCTCAGGAGCGTGAATGACAGAATTTGACTCTTCCAGGCCCTTTTGACGGATGCTATCTGGGAGGGTCGTAGTAAGCAGTAAAAGCTGCCCAGTATTAGTACCTATATATGTAACTCAGAAAATGGGAAGTAGGGTACCTCAGTGTGCTGTGTGGGGTCCCCATCCTGTGGACTTAATAGATCATCGGCAACATCGTCCTCAATTTCGGTAGTCTCAGTGCCGTTTGAAGTGACGGGAGAAGGCCCAACCAGGTCGCTAGGACTTAGAAGCTGGCTGGGGTTGGAGGATATCCTGTTGGCGGCGTTAGGCTGTAAAGAGCCGGAGCCCGTGGCGGACGGAGGAGATGAGCTGGGCGCGTATTAGCACAAGGTTGGCGGGTGATTTGGACAAGGGGGAAGGATACACACCGAGGTCTAAAAATTAGAGGAGATCGAGGGGAGCTTGTGCTAGCAGAGCGGTCGCCTGGGTGAGCCATGTTGAAGGATGAAGGGCGCCAGAGAGCTTCGAGGGACATGGCGACGCGAAGCAAGGATGACGGGGCTGCTGACGGAAAATGGAGGGCAATTGGCGCAGGATATATACACCAAACGACGGGCGGCGAGTGCGCGCGATGTAGAAAAATACGCCTTGCTCTCGATATAGGCAGGCACGGGCGAATCGGGACGGGAGAGGCGGCGCAGGCGATGTGTTGATTGTGAGCTACCAAGGTATGGCAAAGTGCCAGGCCGTAGAGCGAGGCCAAGGTGGGGGAAGCGCCGAGAGCTACCTGAGGTACCTAGGTAGGCAAGGCACGACACAAGGCGCGGGAGAGAGATGTGCGGCTTGGAGCGACGATGGTCTCGAAAGAGAAGCAGGCTAGGGTCGCGATGAATGGCGGCGAGGTTGAAAGGGTGGGAGGAAAAGAGGTGATGGATGGACAGCGGCGGCTTAAAAGAAAAGAGAAGGGCAAACAGGCGAGGGAGCAGCGCGGGTCGAGAATGGAGTTGTACCAGTGTGCATGGTTTGAAGGTGGGCAGAATGCAGCCTGCAGGTTGCGGCGGCGGCGGCGGCTTGATTGCCCGACTGACTGGTCCAAAGAATGTTGCAGAGAGAATGCTTGAGCCTTGCACGCAGAGAAATGTCCTTCTGAGTAGAGTCACAATGGTGCAGCGGCGGGTTGACAGTGAAAATGGCTTGACAGGGTAGGTCAAGTATCCATAAGGTATTTCTACGGCAGTTCGATGTAGGCGCGTTACATGTCCTGTACTCGCCCGCATGTTGGCCGCTGGGACCCTAGCAAGTGGAGGGATGTAAATCCCTGTCATGTTGTCCGACAGATGCGCCTCTTTCTTCCTTTCCTAATAACTAGAACTAAAGAGTATGTAGTACCTACCTAGGTACTCTCCTAGCTGCCTGTATTTTTTGAATTCTTTTTTTCTGCCAGGCGGGCCGGGGCCATGGGCCATGAAGGCGGATGGATGTGCATGTGGGATTTGGCTGTAGCTCGCAATCGTACGGAGTACACAATTGCGGAACTCAGCTGGCGCACCAGCATGCAGTCAGTTCTTACAGCAGTCAGAGCTGGAGCTGCACTCCCCCTCCATTACCATTACGTCAGCCAATGAAGGATTTATTATTGGCATCCCCAGCATCTACGCGGGCAGCTGCTGCATCGAGACGCGTTGGCAATCTTATTGATAGGCAAAATAGAAGCCTCGAGTTGTAACACCAGTTCGTCTCAGGCGCGCTCAACGGAAGGCATTGAGCTTGGGTGGAGCAGCCGCTACTGAGGTCGCTATAGATAGTCAAAATAGCGTATTTCCTAGCGTCCACCCACAGTTCTGGGTCCGCCGTCCGTCCGTCCGTTACGCTTGTTTTCGATGCCAGTTGCTAGCCAGCCTTCTCTCCTGTCCTACCGTATGGTACTTGCTTGTCAACTCGATGGTGTTGCACAGTGTCATTCGTGTCCTACAAATCGGAAGAAAAAAAAAAACTCCAAACGGGCTGCAATACACTGGACATTTTTTTTTTAACTAGTTATCGACATGTTGATCCCTTGGTGAACGCGAATCCCTGACATGGCCATCTGACTGCCGACTTACAAAGCCATGTCTCGGTCCCCTGCAGGCAGCCACTGGTAACCGCCAGAGGCTTGAGGGCCATGACAGGCATCAGTACTAATTCACCCATCACAACAGGCACACGCGGGGACTGCTCTCCTACAAACACAGTATCCGTACTTCGTACATCAACCACAATCACCCGCAAGCATCACTGTCCCCTTGTCACATCCAACACCGGACTAATCCCGCTCGAAATGGCTGCCCAGCTTCTCCAGCTCCTCCTCTTTCACGCCCAACTCTCGACCACAAGCGCAAACCTCACGCCGAACTACATGTCGACCGACGCTACCTGGGTAGCCACGCCGCGAGGCTGCAACGCCATCCCGACAAAAGGCATAGCTAACTATTGCTAGCATGGCGTCTCCTCTTCTCGAGCGACTCTTGCTCGCCCATCCGCCAGTCAGAGCACACCCGGACCGGGGCCATCTGCAGGCCGTGTCGACCCTGACTGGTCCGCCCCCGTGGGCCCTGCATGCAAGGCAGCAGGCTTCGGCGCTTAAAGTCAAGTCTGTGGCTGTCATTAGCCAACGATTGTTGGCCATTTCTCTGAGATGGTGTGGACAACGTCCGCCAAGCTACTGCCTTTGACACTTGTGATGTTTATTATTCTCGTCTGCTGGCAGTCTTGGTCAACGGCCTGGGCCCGGCTTGCCCACCACCCGGCCAGCGTCTGTGTCGATGCTGCTTGCGCTCCTAACTAGGTAGGCTAACCTCCGGAACGGCTGAGTGCGTGTCCTCCGGCCCGCAACAGCCGCCGTGCTTATTCTATTCAGCTTTCAATATTTCAGCTATCAGTAATTTGTACGGGGTAATTCAGCCTGCTCCGCACGTCACCCAGCCAGGATGCCATGGCTGGGTAGGTATGCAGTTCCAGTTGGTTACCACCACCACTCCCTACCCCCCATGTCGACTTTGGCCTTCTAGCGTCACCAACTTCCAAGTCACCGTTGTGAGACAAGACAGCCTGGCTTGCTCCGCACCCTCCTTGTGACTGGCCATTTGGTCCCGACAATCTGGGCCCGGCGGCTTCCTGTTCATTGTCTCCTCGACAATCATCAATGCCAACACTCAACCTCCACACGGCCTCCACACGCCACTATTTGTACACTGGGCTTACATGGCGATCGTGGCCTGGCTGCACCCCCCCCCCCATGCCGTTGTAGATGCAACTGGAGGGATCAAATAGTATTATTGCCATCTACGGATTGACCACGAAAAGTAATATTCACAAGTCCGTCGCGGGTTGACATGCGCATCACCTACTGCTCTTACCCCGGCTCCTGCGTCGCAACGCTGCTGTAGTTGTTACTTAGCTACATTTGCTCGCAGTCGATACGTAATAATCTTTGACTACTGATCACTGGTGACTTAATATAAACGTTGGATACCCCGATAGTCGGCCCTTGAGTCTTTGGGGATATGGTGCATTAGCACCCAGTAATATCTTCAGGTGTGTAATGTGCTTTTTCCATACCCATTCATCCCAAACGCATGGTAAAGCAGCCACCACGGTTATATTCCTACGCCGCGTCAGCCTCATAATTCCAAAGGGCCCCATCAGAGGCGCCTGGTCGCGCCTCTGGCAGACCGCCCCGACGAACACGACGGCACACGCTTCCGTCGGGCAGACATACCCAGATAGGTCGAGTCCTCTTGGCAATGATTGACCGGTCCATTTCAAGTGTCCCAAAATGTGCCTTTCGGGTTGTCGTATCCGCACTACCACACTTGCCTGCATGCTGGATGAAGTGGCTATGGTGTGTTACACAACTCACCATCGCCGGGCTCGTAGAAGTGTAACTTTCTATACATAGACATGTAATACCGGTGAGGCTGTTCACATGGGCCTCTCTGTAGATGCAATCTATGACACGCGTGGTTAGCCATGGCAGACGCCTTCCTGTTGTGCAGCACGAGGCTACGGCATGAGAAAAGGACTTGCCGCCGACCAGGCTCCGCCACCTACGGCCGTTGCATAACCCTGTTTATAGCAAGCCCAGAACAACCTTTTCCCGACCGACGGAGGTAGGCTTTCTGAGCTAGAAGGAGTGCCGCGGTGCAGGCTTCCACCACCCGCTGACTGCATCGGCATCACGTTCGACCTGTGGTTGAGACATTCTTTCCAAAACATAAAAAATATATGTCATATAACTAGTGCAAAGTTCCCCTATCGTACGCCGTACCACCTAGCGGAGAAAAAACGAAAGCACCGGAGAAACGCCATCCCATGAAGCTTACGCGCGCATTGCGCTGACGCGAGCTTTGTAGTTTATGCCTGTTCGTTGAGTTTCTGTTTGATCTCACTTCGGCCGTCGGGGGTATATCTAAACGAAGCAACAAGTTAGTCATTGTACAGCGTCCAAGTCGGCTAGTTATGCGCCAGTGATCGTACTTGAGGAGCTTCTCGATAAGGTCGACGTGGGTCATGATCATGCGGCGGCAGCAGTAGCGCTTCAGTCCAAGCTCGTCCATCGCATCACTATAGCATTTAGTTAGAAGTGATATTGTGAGTCCAGTCGGGATTTCGCACCCATCAGTCTTCTTTGGGTCGGCAATGAGCTGCAGGTATCGCTCCCAGAGGTCGCCAGTGACCTGCCACCAGTTGGTCAGTCGCGCGCGCATTGCAAGGCTAAGAAGCGAGTCACGTCTTACCTTGCCACAGGAGAAGCAGCGAATAGGGATAATCATTTTGCGATATGAAGCTGCGGCGGCACCCTTTTTTCCTGATTATTTCAAATTGTTTTGGCTGCTGGAAAAAAGTCATAAAGTAGACTTGGGCCAAGCTCGCGCTGTTAGTCAGTGGAACATTTGGATTTTCTCTGTCCGAGGTTTGCCCGGCAGCACCCTAAGAAAAAAATCAGGCAGTATCTCGTGGTTATAGTTTAAAAGGAGTCACTAATAACCTAAAGAGGAGTTAATTACTATAAAAGTAGGTCTAAAAATAATAGAATAATAAAGCTTATTAGTAAATATATTATAAATATAGGATACTAGCTAGCCACACTAAAGTTATATATAAATAAATATTTCTAAGAACTATATTAAAACTAAGGAATAGACTAAGAAGTAAAAATAAACTAAATAAAATTAATTAATTATTTAAAAAATTTCTATTTATATATTATAGCCTATATATAGCTAGGTAATTAAATATATACCTAGCCTAGGCTTTTTCTTTTTCTTTTTTTTTTCTTTATTATCTTTAAATGTTAAGGGCTGGGCTACGGAGCCCGCCCTGGTCCTTCCAGAGTGGCCGGCGCGGAGCCCCCTGAAGGGGGGCCCCTTATAGGTGCAACCAGACAACAACAGGTCAGTATTGTTGTTACGAATCCTTTTGGCCTTGTGGTCAAGAGGGTTGTGGCCGTAAGGCCACTGACGGCTGCGGGGCTGGTTGCCCTCGAAGCCCCTCTGGGGCCAGTCCGTTACAAACAACAATACTACCCAGGGTCATAGGTTCGAACCGTGGCGTGTGCAGTCATGCAAAAGGGGCTGGCGTACACGGTTCGGCCTAGGCTCACAGGCTATGCATTGGAGCCTGGGGGGTTTGTGGCCTATCTGTGGGCGCGCCGGGGAGAGAGAGGGTATGTTAAGGGCTGGGCTACGGAGCCCGCCCTGGTCCTTCCAGAGTGGCCGGCGCGGAGCCCCCTGAAGGGGGGCCCCTTATAGGTGCAACCAGACAACAACAGGTCAGTATTGTTGTTACGAATCCTTTTAGCCTTGTGGTCAAGAGGGTTGTGGCCGTAAGGCCACTAACGGCTACAGGGCTGGTTGCCCCCGAAGCCCCTCTAGGGCCAGTCCGTTACATTAAATATATATATTAACTACTAAATTATTAAGTATTTACTTAGAATATACTAACTATATTAAATATAAAAATAGTAATATAATTAGTATAATAGTTATAAGTATTATAAAGAATAAGAATATATTATATATATATTAATCTTTTATTAAAATATTCTTAATTTCTTTAGTAAGCTTTATAATAAACCTTATATAGGCTATATATATACTAAATATATACTAGTAATATTTAATAATAGTGAATTTAATATTTATATAAGCTAAGAATATATTAATACCCTTAGCTAATACTATAGTAAGTATATTCTTAATATATATTAAATTAACTAACCTAAGGTTAGGCTTTATTAAATAATATAATAAAATAAAAATTAGTAAAAAGAAAAGTAAATATATATATAGTATATACTAGGTTTATTTTAACTAATATATAATTAAATAGAGATAATAGCTTTTTTTAATAATAATACTAGTAAAGGTTATAAGTATATACTTAGTATATATTATATATATATTTATTAACTTATAGAAAAGTAAACTCTACCCTTTTTATTACCTTTACTATTAAAGTATTAGCTACTTATAAGTAAATATATTATAACTATACCTTAAGTATATACTAATAGTAAATAGTATTTAAGGTTATAGGTATAAATATTATAATATAAGTAGTAACCTTAAGTATACCTTATAT
The DNA here is from genome assembly GCF_000225605.1 of Cordyceps militaris CM01. Taxonomy (NCBI): domain Eukaryota; kingdom Fungi; phylum Ascomycota; class Sordariomycetes; order Hypocreales; family Cordycipitaceae; genus Cordyceps; species Cordyceps militaris. The sequence goes on from NW_006271972.1 coordinate 1,359,411, forward strand.
ATACCTAGCTAATTCTAAGAAGATACTATATTAGAATAGTTAATAAGGCTCTTTATAGTCTTATATTTAATTTTAATTAAGGTATTAATTAAATAGGTATATATAAAGAGTATACTAGGTATATATTAAATAAGTCTAAATAAATAAATATTATAAGTAGATATATAATCTTATTAATAAATAACCTACTTTAGTATATACTAGGTATATATTAACTATTAAGATATTCTTATAAGTTATAATAATATTAATAATAATAAAATAATATTAAATATTTAATAAGTATCTAGTCTATATCTACTTAGTATATACTTATATATATAGGTTTATTCTTTAATATTACCTTTTTAATAATTAGAGAAAGGAATAATTTATATTAAAGCCTAGGTAAGTAAATCTAGACTTAATACCTAGTATATACTAATACTAACTATACTAGTACTAAGACTTTTAATAGACTTATTATAAAAACTTATAACTTCTTTACTTATAAAGTATAAGTATTATATTATATAGATATACTTAGTATATATTAACCTAACTTAGGAAAAAAGATCCTATCTTTACTATAAAATAAAAAAACTTTTTTATAAATATAAGATAATAAGTCTATACTTAGTATATACTAGGCTATAAGTACTTATAAGTTTTATAGATAATTTACTATAAATATAGTATAGGTATAAGTTAATATACCTTTAGGATATACTTAGTATATATTAATATTAATAAATTAAGGTTAATATTAATAGTAATAATAAACCCTTAAGTAAGTATACTAAGAATATACTTAGTATATACCTATTAACCCTTTAATAAAGATATTATAAAAGAAGTATAAGACTACTAAAGGTACTACCTCTATTAATAAGTAAACCTAGTATATACCTAGTATATACTTACTAACCCTTTTATAGAAAACCTATATTATAAAAGTAAATAGGTTATTATTTTTTATAAGTAGTTTAAAATATACTAAGTATATATAAAGCTATTAACCTTATATAACTAATAAAGATAATAAGCTTAGTAATATTATTAGTAAATAACCTAGAATATACTTAGTATATTCTTATTAACTTTTAGTAAAAAATCTTTTTAACTATAATCTTAACTATAAAGAGAATAATAAGTAACCTAGAATATACCTAGTATATACCTAGAAACTAACCTTATATAGAGAAGGATAAGAAGAAGAAGGTAGTAGCCTTAACCCCTACTAGTAAGTAATCTAGAATATACCTAGTATATACCTATTAACCTTTAATAGAAAATCTTTCTAGTAATAATAGTAAATAGCCTAAGATATACCTAATATATACCTAAGAACTAACCTTATATAAAGGAGGATAAAGAGGAGGAGGTAGCTACCCTTATAACCCCTACTAGTAAGTAACCTAGAATATACTTAATATATACCTATTAACCTCTAATAGAAAAATTATATAATAAAGTTACTATTAAAAAGAAAAGGGGTAAAAATAAAGGCCTTATTAGTAAGTAGGTTAGAATATACTCTATATATACTTATTAACTTCTAATAGAATCTTATAGTAAAAAACCCTAGTAATTATAGGTAAGTAGTAGTAAGTAGCTTTATATATACCTAGTATATACTTACTAATATAGATATAGGAAATATTTATTAAACTTAATTTTTTACTAGTAAGTTAAAATAATAAATATATTTTTAGTATATATTAACTATTTAGAGAATTAGGGTTTTTTTTATTAGGTAAATTAAAGCTAAATAGGGGTTAAGTATATACTAGGTATATATTAAAAAAGTCTTTTAACTTCTTTTTTTTATAATTAGAAAGTAGACTAAGTAGGTACTTAGTATATACTAAGATATATTAGATTTTATTTATAATTTTACTATATCTATAGTTATATACCTAGTATATATAGATAGAGTTTAGATTTAATAGTAATAAGGGGTAGTTATTAGGTAGATACTTAGTATATATAAAGAAAAATAATATAAATTTACTTTTTTAATTTTACTAAGAATAATAAATATATATCTAGAATATACTAAAATATATTAAGTTACCTTATATATCTTAATTATAAGTTATAAGTATATACTAGGTATATACTAAATATATTTAATATATTAATTCTTACCTATAGATAGCTACTATCTATATATCTATACTAGCTATATAAAATATATACCCTACTCTATTTATAGCTATAGTATATACTTAGTATATATATATACTAAGTTAGGTATATATTTTCTTATTTTATAGAGTATTTAGTATATATCTAGTATATACTTTAGGAAATAGGGATATAAGTATAGATTATTATTAATTTATATATATAATACTAATAAATCTTTACTCTTTCTATATTATTTTTCTCTTTAATATTACTTTAATATATAATTAGTATTTTATTATTACTTATAATAATAGAATATTTACTATATAAATATATAAATATTAATATTTTAAATACTAAAAATCTATCTAGATTTAGATTTTACTATAGTATATATATATACTATATCTTTATAGTATATACTAAATAAAAGTAAGGCTAATTAAGAAAAAGAAATAGCCCCTTCTCTTATAAGTTAATACCTATATTTATAATATTATAATTAATAAAAGTAGTAGAATATATAAGTAAGTATATATAGAGAATATAAATATAGGTTATTAATACTTAGTATATATTATACCTCTATTTACTATTATATTAGTTTTATTAGTATCTTTATATAGTATATTTATACTATCTTAAACTATTAAGTAAGGTAAATACCTTTAATAAAAAGTATCTTACTAGTAAGGAGTATATATCTTCTAGTACTATACCTAGTATATACTAACTAAATATAGTATAATTTAGCTTTAAGTATTAAAAGGTAGCTAGTATACTATATAGTATTAATATAAGCCTAAAAACCTCTTAAAGATATTACTTTTATATAAAGTAGCTATTAAGCTAGAGATCTTAATATAAGTAAAAGTCTAGTTTATATATAATATATACTAACTATCTATATAGTATTAGTAATTTAACCTTTATAGAGTAATATAATAAAAAATTCTATTAATTAAGCTTTTAAGAAATAACTATTAAGAATATATAAAGAAAAGTAATAGAAGGTAATAAATATATATTAAATATAAATATATAATAAACTTAAAAAGCTTTAAAAGGTATTATATATTAAAGCTATAGACTATATATAATATTAAAGATCTTATTAACTTTATAGGTAATATATACTAGTTATATATATAGTATTATTATTTAATATATTAAAAGAATAAAAGTAGAGAATATATTAAGGATAGAAGTATATAGTATAAAGAATATATTAGTTATATATAGAATATATAAATTAATTTTTAAGTTTTTTAATTTCTTCTTTTAATTATTAGTTTTCTTATACTTAAAGGAGATTTTATTTTTCTTTCTAAAGATTTAATACCTTTTAAAAAAGTTATTAGTACTAGGTATCTACCTAGTTATTACCTTATATATACTAGGTATACTTTTAGTATATAATAATTTATAAAAGGGAGGAGAATAAGTCTAAAAAAGAAAAAAAGGTATAATTATATTTTTACTATAATTTTAGTATTTTTAGCTCCTAATAGATATTAGAAATAGGTATTTATTAAGTATATTCTCTATATATACTAGCTTATAATCTATATTTATAAGTAGCTTTAGTATTTAAGGCTATAAGCTAATAAACTAAACCTTAATATTATCTTATAATATACTAAGAAGAGTTTAATTTTAATTTTTAATAATATTTATAAAGTTATAAATTAGAAAATCTTAACTATTTAATATATTTAGTAGTTATTAAGTATTTATTAACTAGTAAATAAAAGGCTAAAGAATAGGTAATATCTAGTATATATTAAGTAGATATAAGGTACTTAGTATAGGAGTAAAGCTAGTAACTTACTAGCTTAGTTCCCTTTAAGCTTACTTTTATACTAAGGCTATAGTAAGAATATACCTCTAAATAGGCTATTAAGGTATAACTAATATTAAAAATAATAATAATATTAGTAGTATTTATAGTATATATAGTATATAAAATATACTAGGTATATATAGTATTAATAGTAACTAGTAGGGGGTTTCTTAGGTAAGGGTAGATAGTAGTATACCTAGTATAGACTAGCTATATACTAATTAACTACTAGAATATATATAGTAAGGATTATAGGGGTTTAAAGTAAGATCTAGCTATTATAATTAATAGTCTTATTATTCTTAATTCTTCTTATCTTTATAGGTAGATATATAGCCTATATAGGCCCTTTTAGACTAGTCTTTATAAGTTAATACTATACTATAATTACTCTATATCTATAATCTTTAGTATTTATTCTTTATATACTAATATAGCTTAAGAATTACTTAAATAAGACTTCTATTCTTACTAGTAGTAATATAATCTTCTTAATAGCTACTTTTAGTAATATTTATATTCTTCTTAGTATATAGCTACTATTTAATAGGTATCTTTAATATATATATTATTATTATTAATATTTACTATAGTATAGACTTACTTTTAAACTATACTACCTAGGCTAGATAGTCTTAGTATATATAGGCTATACCTTTATAATATAGCTTAACTATTAGTAAGTTAAGTAGTAGTATTAGTTTATTCTAGCTTTCTAAGCTTAGGGATACTTTATACTAATTCTACTATATATATACTTAGTAGAAAATTAGAATATATTAAAGATATTCTTACTATATCTACTTTATATTAAGGCTTATAAGGTAATTACTAAGACCTAGATATATTAGTTATATTTTAGTATAAAGTTAAGATATATATACTATATACCTACTTCCTATATATATTAGTTATAACTATATAGAATATAAGAAGATTATTATAAGGCTTTTTTAATATTTAGTAAATATAATACTAGTATATATAAAAGCCTTTAATATTACTAAGCTATTAAAATATTATATAAAATAGCTATAGAATTTAGTAAGTAGGGGTATATATTAGGTATATCTATAGTATACTTATATTTATATATATTTATATATTATCTAATATTATAATAGTATAGATATATATTTTTTATACTATAGTATAGGTTAGGTATATATTAAGGCTATATTATATAGGGTTATATACTATTTAGATTATAGTTCTATCTAGATATACTAAGAATATTTATAGAATCTTAAATAATCTTAAATAAGAGATTAACTTAAAGATATTTAGCTTTTTTAGTTATAATAGCTTATAGCTTTAGGTATAGAATAATCTAATACTTAGTAGATATATAGAATTTTAGTTCTTAAATCTATTATTATTTAGAGGGTAGAAGGGTATTTAATATAACTTTATATTAAACTCTTAAATATAGTTAGTATATATACTAGGTATATAGGCTATATTACTTACTAGTAATATTATAGCCTTAAGGATAATATAATAGGTAAGTATATATAATAAGAGTATATACTAGATCCTTATAATTAAATATAGGGTATACTTTATAAAGTCTATAAGTATAGTATAGTTAGAAGAGCTTTTAAATAACTAGGCTAAGGAGTAGTTTCTTTATATAGTATATAGTTAGTATATATATAAAGTATATATAGTAAAGACTTATAAGTTATAAGGGATAATAGGTTATCTTACTATTTAATAAGATAGTAAAGAAGCTTATAAATATCTTTTAGTATACTTTTTAGAGGGGGGGGTATATAGTTATATATCTTATATATATAGAGTATATACTATAGATAATATTAAGGCTAGTATAGTATATAGATATTAAATTATATTTTATAATTATATCTATATAACTTTAGGTTTAATATATAATTATTCAATATCGCACGCTTGGAATCGGTATATGCTTATAGTAAGCCCACAACGTCGATAAAATCGATAAAAAGTAGGTAAGAAGCAAAATAACATTAGGCCTAGCTTAGAAACAATACTAGATAAGAGCTATACTATAGTTAAGGCAGGTAGTGGTAAAAAGACTACTAGAGACACGTCTAAACATATTAAGACTAATAAGACTTAACTAACTAAACCTAAGGCAGCACCTACCTAGAAGAAACCTAATACCTAGTTAACTATTATAAAAAAGCTCCTCTTCTTAGTAAATAAAGATAATAAGCCCTAGGTAGAAGCCCTCTTAGAATAGTTATAAGTATATACTAGCCTTAAGCTAGGACTACTTATAACTACTAAAGCGATTTAGAATATTATAAAGGAGATAATTATATAGTTAGGCCTTATATTAAAGAGGACCTATATAGATATAGTATAAGGAGGAACCTAAGAAGATACTTAGGTAAAGCTAGTCTTAGCCTAATATAATAGGGAACTAATTATTAGTACTAAAGACTACTAGGCTAAGGTATAGGCTATAAAGCTAATAAAGGTAGTTATAGTAGTAAACTAATCCCTCTAGGAGGATACTATAGTAGCTACCTACTAGCTCCTATCTAGAGATATAGTGCTTTTATTCTACTAGGATATAAAGGTATTTATAAATAATATATACTAGGTTAAAAATATATTTAGGCTAGAAGTATAGCTATCCTACTATATATACTTAATAGTAATAAAAGGTATACCTCTAGCTAAAATACTAAATAATACTATTAACCTTACTACTATACTAGTAGTATTTAATAAGGCTAATATAATTATAACTAAGGTATACTACCCCTAGGTTAAATCTAGTATAAAGGTATTACTAGTTATTAGTATTTATAATATAACTATAGTTAACTAACTATATTAATAAGGTATTTACTTTAATTTATAAGTATTTAAGTATAAACCCTATATAGAATTAGTTTAGGCTACCTAGTACTATAAATACTATAGGTTTAGATATATTATATAGTTTTATATAGTAAAGATAGATAGGTATAGCTAATATATAGGCTAAGCCTATACTAATATAGAGGTATACCTAGCTACTACTAATATATTAAAGGAATTATATACTAACTATAAAGGAAGGTACCTAGTATAGTCTAGAGACTACCCTATATAGTAGGAGTACTAGATCTAGGCTTAGGAAGCTTATTACCTTTAGCCTACCTAGTTTAAAACCTATTAGCTAACTAAGTATAGGCCTTAAAGCCTAAGGGCCTCTTTACTACTTAAGTAAGTTATTAATAGCTTATAGCTATAAGGAAGACCCCCTAAGGCTAAGTAAAGCCTAGTAAAGAGACTAAATATATTATAGTTAAATATAATATAGTTTCCCTTAACTAAGGGTAGTAGTATACTACCCCCCCCCTTACTATTATAAACCCTAACTAGATAACCTATAATAGTAGTAATAATAGTGCTAGTCTTAGTACTAACTACCCCTAAACTAGCCTAGCCTAGATAATAGAATAAAGATCCTTTTATAGAATATTTATAAAAATAATAATAATATCTAGGTAGCCTTATACCTCCCTAATAGTCTAGATATTCTAGCCTTTTAGGAAGTAGTACTAGGCTAGCCCCCCCCTACCCTAGCCCTAGTATTATACTAAAGGCTCTAAGGGGGAGGCTATATTATAACTTATATATATAAAAGATTATTAAAAGATCTTTAGGATACTACTTTATTAAAGGATATTTATTATATTTAATTCCTTTCCTTACTACTAGTTATTATAAATATCTATACTAAACTTAGGTTAAACCTAGTTACTCTCTTACTTAGAGTAAGAGTAAGTAAGCCTATACTAAAAGCTATAGTAAAAGACTTTAATATTTACTATTTAATATAGGATTTTTATAAATAGGAGTCTAATACTACTAAACCTATAATAGAGTATATAGATAGGCTTAGGGCTAGGCTAGTTATACCCTTTAGGATAAGTATATAGTATAAAAAGAATAAGTACTTAAATATAATTAACCTACTCTAGGCTTCTCCCTCCTTAAGAGGGTAATATAGTACTATACTATAAAGCCTAACTAAGTCTAATTATATCCCCTAACTATTAATACTAAATATATATAAGGGAGTAGAACCCCTATAGACTAGAAATTAGAAGAAGATAGATAAAGATATAGCTACTACTAAGGTAGTAGCCTAGCTTTAGCCTTTAAATAGGGTAATACTTTATAACCCCTTTAAGATTAAAGTAGTATATAGATAGTTAGTAATAACTATTTAAAATATAGTCTAACTAGCTATTCTTATTATAACTCTAGCCTAGTTATAGTAACTATTATAATAAAATTAAGAGGTAGTAAATACTATTAATAAAATAAAGAGGGTATAGTAAATAGTATAGTATATAAGAGTACTAGTAGATTAGGGATATATAGTTAAGGTAAAGATAGCCTAGGTAAGGACCTTATATAAGGCTAGGCTATAGAGCTAAAGGGAATACCTAGATTCCCTAGGGGATATATCTAGGCTTTAAAGGCACTTCTACTAGGTAAAAGGATATATAGCTAGATATACCTTTAATATAATACTAGTCTTAACTAGACTAGATAGTAGGATAGCTATTATATAAGAAGAGAAAGCTAATATACTTAGCTAGAAGTTCTTTTTAAATACTATATTACTTAACTAGGAATAGCCTAGGTTTAAGGTAGAGCTATAGGGGGTAAGCTAGGATATAATTAAGATCCTTAAGCTAATTACTAAGGAGGAGGTTATAATAATACTTAGGGGGTATATAACCTAGAATACCTTAAGGCTAGATAGGGTTCCCTATAGGTTCTTATAGGCCTTAAGACTACTATTTTATTAAGTCTTAGCTTTACTTTATAATACCTTATTTAAAGCTAGTTACTTTCTATCTTAATATAAGGCTAGTATTATTATAATCTTATAAAAGCTAGATAAGTAACTAAAGGACCTTTATATAGCTAGGGGATAGTAACCTATTACCTTTCTTAATACTATAAGTAAACTTCTTAAGAAGATTATAGTAAATAGGATTATAATTATAGTAAAGTTAAACTAGCTCCTACTTAATAGCTAGATAGGGAATAGGTAGAGAAGGTTAACTAAGATTACTATTACTATAATTTTAAAAATAGTTAGATTAGTATAGGCCTAAGGTAGCGCTATATTACTACTATAGCTAGATATTATTAGTACCTTTAATAATATTAATTATAACCTCCTTATCTAGATACTCTAATAGTAGGGTTTTCTAGCTAAGGTGTTAGGCCTAGTATAGTCCTTTTTAGCTAATAGGTTAGCCTAGTTAAGGCTTAATAGTAGCCTAATATAGGCTAGGTTAGTCCTTTAAGGGGTACCTTAGGGATTACTACTTTTACTAATTCTCTTTATCCTTTTTACTAGCTTACTATATACTACCCTTAAGATAGTACTAGGCTTAATAATAGTTAGGTTTATAAATAATACTAACCTACTTAGTATTAAACTAAATATAGATATAGTAATCTTATAACTAGAATAAGGATAGGAGATATATAGGGAGTAGTTAAAGGTTAATAACTTATAGTTCTTTATACTAAAGTTTAGTCTTATATACTTCTAGTATAGCTAAGGCCTAGACCTAGGCCTAATCTAGCTTAATAATATATTAGTTTATTTAAAATAGGAAACCTAACTCTTTAGAGTCTAGCTAATACTAGGCTTAAGGTAGAAGAAATAACTTTAAGTAGTTAAGAACTAAGTAATAAGAGTAGCCTAGGCCCTAAGTATAACTATTAAGAAAGCCTAGGGGCCTAAGGTTAAAGATATATAAGAGCTATACCTCTAGGGTATTAAGCTTATTATAATATTTAGTCTAGCTAATTAGTATATACTAGGGAAGGATAAGGTAGTAGGCCTAGCCTAGACCCTATATAACCTCTAAGTATAATACTTATAACTAGTTATAGGGGTGTTTAAAGCTACCTTAACTTACTATATTAAAGAAGCTCTAAAGGTCCCTCTAATTAACCTTTACTTAATAACTAGGAAGTATTAGATACTAATAAGGTAGGAGGTAAGTAGGGTAGTAGCCTAGCTTTAGTATATATCTATCTAGGTAGCTAGAGTAGTCTTAGTAATAGTAGAGAGGCTAAGGTAATAGTAGTAATATAGGTAGTAATAACTATAATAATAGATAAGACTACTATTAGCTAACCTATATAAAAGCCTTCTAGGTAAGTCTAAAGGGGCCTTAAAGTAGGACTAGAAGATACTTAATAAGTAGTTATAAGATAGATTAGTAGTAAGGTAGGAGGTAGATAAGTTAGCTAAATAATACTATACTAAATAGGTTATAGTCTACCCTACCTATAAGCTACTATAGCTTTAGTATCTTACTTAGGTAGTTTTATTCTTATTTATACCTAGGTATATTAGTTTTATTATTATATAAATATATATAAGGAAGATTAGGCTTAATACCTTCTTTTATAAATAATATATTCTTAGTTATAAGTTAGGCTTATACTATTATAGGGAAGGGCTAGAAGATATTTACTATATCCTACTAAGTTATATAGTATACTAGACTAGGCCTAGGCTACTAAAGGGGTAGCTTTAAGATAGGTAGGATATACTATTAATATTAGACTACCTAAAGGATTTAGTAACTATTACTAAGTAGTTATACTTATAGGGTTAACTAATATATATCTAAACCTTACCTAGGTTAGTATTAAACTAGGGTTAGGTTAGATATAGTATAGTAGTAATATAGGTATATAGTAAGGTAAGAATAAACTAGGTATATACTAGTACTAGTTTAGTATAGGTATAGGAAGTAATTAACTTTTAATTTTAAAATTTAGTAAATTAGGCTATTAGCCTACTCCTACCTTAGTATAGCCTAGATCTAGCACTAGCCTAACTCTACCCCTTTTCCTAGGTATAAAATAGAAGATTTAAAAAAATAAGTATAGCCTAGGCTAGGCCTAGCGCTACCTTAACTTCACTACTTCTAGTAGGCTAAAAAAAAAAAAAAAAAAAAAATATATAGAAAACTAAAAATAATTTTAAATAGGTATAACCTAGGCTAGGCTTAGTACTACCCCTCCCTACCTCCTCTTCCTCCTACTCCTCCTCCTCCTCTTTACCCTCCTCCCCCTTAGTTAAAGTAGCTAAGTCTAGGCCCTTATCTAGCCTAGGCTTAGGTATAGTTACCCCCTAGGCCTTTAGGGTAGCTATAATAATCTAGAGTAGGCTAGCTAAGGTATACTACTACTAGGCTAGCTAGTAAGCTACCTTAGCCCTAGCCTAGTCTAGGTATACTAGTACCTTAGTATTAGTATAAATAGCTATAGCTAAGGCTAGGTTATAACTAGTAAAGGCTAGTATAATTATAACCTAGACTAGACTAGCTATACTTTAGATATAGTAGGTATTACCTTTAGTATTTATATTACTAGCCTAGTTATAGGTATAGTAGATAGCTACTATTAGGTAGCTAAACTTAGTATTACCTAGGCCTAGGGCTAGGCTATCCTTAGTATAAGCTAAAAGCTAATCCTAGGTAGTAATAGCTATAAGCTTAATACTATTAATAGGCTATTAATAGGTTAACTAGGATTAAACCTAGTTAGGCTTTAGATTAAAATTAAAGAGACTTATTAGTATATAAACTTTATTATTTTTTATATACTTAGTATATATAGATATATTAGGATCTAGGATTAGATTAGGATAAGGGCTATCTTAGTATAGTACTAGGATACTTATTAGCCTACTTAAAGTAGGTAATAGTACTAGTATTATCTATATACTTAAAGTACTAGCTATAAGGGACTAGTACTAGCTTACTTATAGTAATAACCTAGTATAAGCGTTTAATAGGGTAGTAAGGAGGTAAGGGGGGTAGCTAGCTAGATTAGTATTAAAATAGGGGTAGATAATAGATAGGTAAAGGTTACTTATATTATTAATAGTAATAATAGTAGTATTAAACTAATAGGGTTAGGGATAAGATAAGGCTAGGTATATACTAAGGATAAGGTAACTTACTATAGTAGTAATAGTAGTAATAATTAAAATTTTTATTTTTCTAGGAAGTATTAGTAATATTAGGATAAGGCTAGGGGTAGCCTAGGTATAGCCTAGGGAGGTATATAAGGATAAGAAGAAGGGGAGTATATAAGTATAGTAATAATAATAGTAAGAAACTAGTAAAAAGGAGAGTTAATATAGTTTAGTAGCTAAAGTAGGAAAGGCTTAGCCTAGGTAGGGGTAAGGGTAATAGTAGGGTATAGTATATATACTAAAGGTAAGGGAGATATATAATTATATATTATTAAAAAAAGAAAGAAAAGAGTAAGAATTAAGGAATTTAAGGCTTTTTAAATATTATAGTAAATAGGCTAACTAGCTAAGTAATAGGCTAAAAATAATAATAATTAAATATATATAGCTATAGCTCCTTCCCTACTTAATATAGTAAATATAGTAGATTATATAAAGGCTAATATTAATTTAGGGGCTTTAGAGGGGTATAAGGATATAAATAAAGTAATTATAAAGTAAGAAGTAAAGATAGGTATAGAAGTATATAAAAGTAAGAGAGTAGTAAGGCTATCCTAACTAGCCTTAGTATAGGTAAAGCCTTATAGGAAGTAAGGTTCCTACCTATTTAGTATAGATAATATAGAAAATAGACTATAAAAGTTAAAGAGAAGAATAATAAGGGTAGGTATTATAGCCTTTATAGCTATTACTATACCTACTTATACTTTAAAGTATCTAGGGATTAGGATTTAAGAGGGACCTTAACTATATATAGTGCCTAGCCTAGGCTAGGATAGGGCTATAGGGGGAGGAGGTTAAGGGGGTTAAGTAGGGAATAGGTAGGTCTATTAGCTTACTAAGTTTTATATATTTACGCTTATTATTATTATCTTTTACTAAGATAAGGAGTATACTACTCCCTACTAGGAATCGCTTTAGGATTACGCTAAACTTATACTAGAGCTAGGGTTTTTCCTCTAGGTACTCTAGTTTTTTCCCTATCTTATAAGCTATAGAGGTACTAGATAGACTAGCTAGTCTAATTAGGGTAATATAATAATAATAATATATAATTAAATACTATAAATATAGTTAGTATATAGTAAATATATATTAAGGTAATATAAATTTATAGTAATATTATTTCTAATTAAATAAAATATCCTAAAAGGAGTATTTATTATATATATAATTATCCTCTAATATATATAGCCTATACTTAACTAGATACTAAAGATATAGTAAGTTAATACTATTCCTTAATACTCTCTAATATATATACTAAATACCTTTACTTAACTTATAAGGGTAGCTAATAAATACCTCCCTTTTAACTTCTAGAAAGGTAAGACTTTACTCTATATAGTATTTAGTTAGTATATCTATAGTATCTTTTATACCTTAAAGAATTTAATAAGGTAAATATTAGTTATCCTACCTCTCCTTAAAGGAGCTATAGGTACTTTCTATATATTATTTTAAGATTTTATTAATATCTTTTATATTATATACTATAGTATATTTCTAGTATATACTATTAATCTTCTAAAGATTAAAGCTATTATTTTATTTATAGCTATAAGATATAAGATTTTAATTAGTCTTTAAATATATTAATATATCTATATATTAGAATAATATATACTAGAACTATACTAGTATCTAGTTCTTAAGGATTTATTTCTTAGAATCTATTAGTATAGTATATATTAGGTATATAGCTATACTTATAAGAAAATTAGTATAATAAATAAGTACTTCTTTAAAGTACTACTTTTAATAGTCTTTTTTTTTAATATAAACTAGATCTAGTATATAGTTAATATATATTATATATATATAAAGTATATATATTTATTTATAATACTTATTTACTCTTTAAGAAAAGTAATAATAGCCTTTATAGTATTTAATATAGTATATTCTAAAGTAATACTTAGTATAATATAAAGAATATTATCTTTTAAAGCTTTTAAATAGCTTAGTAAGGTAGTATAGTTAATAACCTTCTTTATAAAGATAATATATAGTCTACCTTTACTAATAATAAGCCTAGAATATTTAATAGTATCTTTTAAGATTTTAAAGAAGTTCTTTAAGTTATTATCCTTAAAGGTATTTAAGAAAAGGTCCTATTAGATATTAGTATATATCTAGGATATATTATATATATACCTTACCTTATTATATTATAGTAATTATAACTATATATTCTTTATTTATAGTATAAGGTTAAGTATAGTTAATATCTTAGTAATAATTAATATATAATAGTATAATATCTTTATATTTATAAGAAGATATATTTTTATAGTATATATATATTATATATATATTATATATTATAAATATATTCTTTTTTTTCTTTTCTTTTTCTTTTTCTTTTTATATTAAAAGGTTATTTATAATCTTTCTAAATTTAATATATTCTAAGACTTAATTTTATATATACTTATCCTTTTCTTTTTTTTACCTTTATACTAAAGGCTAATCTTCTTAGCCTTTCTCCTAAGAAGGCTAGATATTCTATAGCTTATTCTAGCCTTATTCTAGTATATACCTATTATATTAATCCTCTTAGCCTTTCTCCTAAAAAGGTTAAATAAGATATAGTTTAGAACTTATACTTATAGCTAAGTATATACTAAGTATTATTAATATAGAATATTAACTATAGACTTTAGGTAATAATCTATACTTATTATTAAGTATATACTAGGTAGTATTAATATAGAATAGCTTAACTAGTAAGTAATTAAATATTAAACTTATTAAGGCTTTTAACTCTATATATATATATAAGGACTTTAATATATATATAATTAGTAATACCTAACTTTAACCTAGCTAAAGGCTTAGCCTAGTATATTTAGTAAGTCTATAAGTACTTTAGACTCTATATATATAGGTAAGGGCTTTAGTATATATAAAATAAGTAATACCTAGACTTAGCTAGGGGT